>NC_074714.1:7098480-7698480 GCF_947242115.1 Biomphalaria glabrata
ATATATATATATATATATATATATATATATATATATATATATATATATATATATATATATATATAAAGCTTATATTAAGCGTACTTGTATCAATTAGTTTGGATCAGTCATGTAATTATCTTATATTTGTAATAGATCTAGAACAATTATAAACCTGTGCGAAATATTTTTACCAATTGTTTTTGTTAAGCTCTATTTCATGCTTTTAGCTTTCTCGGGGGGCTATGACCCTATCACTTGTCTGGACCAGTTGGAAAAAAAAATGGGGGGGGGGGGAGAAAGTAGGTGATATTTTCTGTGAATATAATAATAGAACACGCATCCACTGTTTGGGACCCCTCAACTAAAAAAAAGTGAGTGAGATTCATAGTCAACGAATATTCCCATTTGACTAGAGTAACACCATTAGTAAAATCACTAAATTTAATTAAAAAAACTTCGGGATAGAAGACTTCAAAGTAAAGTAGCAATTATACATAAAACACTGAACCATAATCTTCAAATACAAAAACAAACCCTCGGAAAGAGACATAGATAAAGGCACATTTCTTGTTCCATATGCCAGGACAAATTTATACAAAATCTGTACAGGTTGATTTGAATGTAGAATACGACTGTCGATTAGTCAATTCTAATAACTATTACTATCAAATATCTACTTTTTTTCTACGACGGGATAATATACCAAAAGTACACATTAAAAATTAAAGTCTATATAACTTTTTAAAGTGGACAAGAGATAGTCCAACTATCGACCACCCGTCACCAAGGAAATTAGGTATTGATCTACTTAGGGGACATCTCCCCCTTCTCTCTGCCCCACCCCCCGACACTTTAAGTCGTGTTTAGGTGACATCTCTTCGTTCTTCGCAGCTTGAGTCTTGTTGTGTTTTTGTTGTTTTTTTTTTCCTCTGCTGCACTTTAAAGTTTTATGGGCTCTCTAAGGATTTTACAAAAAGAGCTCCAACAAAGAAAATAATAAATAATTGAAATGGGCGTCCAGGGAGGAACGAGAACAGCCAATGGTGTGAGCCGATACCCCCCGGTGTGAGTCAGTCTGTACTTTGTGGTGAGACGTAGATGTGGCTGTTATGAGGTTAGTCTAAGGCGTAGAGGTTAAGTGATTAAACGGGCCCCGGCACACTCATGCTATTATTCACATGCACTCACACCGAAACACACTACACCAGTGTTTCCAACCTTTTTTCCCTTAACGGAACACTTCGCACATTGGGAGTATTTAGCGGAACACATTGCTTTTTTTTTTTTTTTAGAGAGATTAAATCACGCGGTGGGCAACTAGTTCATTATTCTAGCGGAACACCCAATCTGGCCTCTCGGAACACTAAGGTTCCGCGGAACACAGTTGGGGAAACACTATCTACTTGTACATCTAGATGTCAACAGAGCATTGCGTGTGCAGCTACGTATTGTGTATGACATTAACAGCGCAATAACAAAAATCCTTTCTTTTCTTCCCTTACCTATGCCAGGAAACCTTTAACTCTTTCTCTCCGTAATTATGTACCACACTCTGGTGGAATCAACGCTGGTATCGTCAGTTAGGAGAGAAAGAGTTAAATCTTCTGTAGCTAATGGTCTCGGGTCAAAGCCCAGAGTGATTGAGTCACACAATGGCAGCTCTAGCACCAGTATCTGAGTACCAACTGCAAGTTCCCTACATTTTCTACATTTTAGATGCTTATAATTACCTTAGTTTAAAATTATATATATATATATATATATATATATATATATATATATATATATATATATATATATATATATATATATATATAAAGGAGATACAAACAAAACAAAACAAAGTCCTACAATCTCCACTCTGGTTACAAGACTAATTAAGACTTTCGTGTATTAACAAAATAAAGAATCTAATGAAACTATAAGGGCGTCTACTCTTGCTCTAAATATACAGATTTAAAAAAAAGAATTCTACAATTTAACTGTATATTAATATATATATAACCTTAAACACATTCAAACAGATATAGGCCTATAGAAGCTCACGTTTACTTGGTAGATAGTCAATAAGCCCAGATTTGAACAATATTCACACACTAGATGTTAATAAGCCCATATCTACTTTATAGATTTCAATAATCCCACTATTAACTAATATAGCCCATTTCTATATGCCCACAACAACATCTAATACATTTCTAAAAGCCCATGTCTATTTATTAAACTTACTCTATCTTCTTATCTTATATAATACAGACGTTACTTCAAAAAAGAAGATGATTACGTCATACTCTAGCTTCTAAAGTTGTTTTTTAAATACCCAACTCTTCTTCTAAGTAATGTTTGTGTTGAGTTGATCTTCTCTCTATCTGTATAAAGTTACACAGTTCAATTATTATTCGTTTGGTCTGGCAAAGCTATCCTCGTATCATATCTTTTTAAATAATATATATAACCGTTTTTCTAACAGAACATAATGAATGAATAATAATGTCTCACACATAAATAAAAATTGTAAATATATGTATAAAAAATGTAGTCACCTACCTTCAAATACAGTCAAATAAAATAAAAATAATAAACACATTAACTACCTCACTTTGAATTAACAATGTATAGACCCTATCAGTTTGCATGTATCTCTCCATTGAATGCCCAAGCAATCATAGCACTGACATACATTTGACCTATATCCGTGTCTAAATATAGCCGGTCGGGGATTACATTGTTCTGTTTTCCGTTATTATTTAGAAAACACAGTCATATAAATATTACCACACCAGGCTGGGTAATCACTCGTCATTCATCTTCCTGTATGCTTAGAGTACAGCTGTTATACCACTATGCTCCTGTAGTAGATAATTTTAAACAGCTTGTAGAAGATCTAGTATTTGAAATTGTCAGTGATAAAACTAAATAGGTCAGTTGCTGGTAGGAAACCACTGCAGTGACTTTAATGAATAAAATGTGCTATAAAAATTATAGCTTACCTTTGAATTATTTATGTAGGAGATTCAAGGTTTAGAAAAAGTACAACCATATTTTATTTGTATTTTTTATTTATTCAAATCAAAGTGTATACTTATTATTGTAAAGGAAAAAATACCTCCTTGTTTTTCTTTAGCAGAAATCGGACAAGAAAAAAAAATCGAGTTAAAAAAAAAAAAAAAAAGATCGGGAAGTGCTCTCTCATTGGTTAATTCTCTGCCAATTGAAGTTATTCCCCTTGAGCATGCTCAGATGTGAAATCGGCCAAAGGTTCGCGTAAAAGGAGGCAGCGAGGGAGAGAGAGAGAGAGAGGCGAGAGAGAGAGAGAGAGACAGAGTGATTCACCAACAAGAATGGGAACTCATGACGTAATTATGGTTTGAAAAGGTAAACACAAGTACGGGGTGTTTTCTGATCTTTGAATAGCTCTGTACTCCCAGTGGTTAAAATATTTGCTCCACTAGGCGATGACGACAGAAGACAAAAGTGCGTGTCGTATGACGTCTTGGCACTGAATGGAGGCATCAGAAACATCCTTCTTTCTTAGCAACAGTCAATGAAGGAAAGCCACGGCTAATATTATGACGCATATTGATGTATAGAACTTTAATAAAAGAACTAACGCGTCAATAGCGTGACAGGAAATGTGAAAGCATGCCAGGAATTCGGTGCAATAGGCAGGTGACATCTACTTGGTTATTGTTATTGACTATGTGCACAATATTTTGGGTTGTTCAGGTATGGACAAAAATGAATCACCGATCCTTGATGATATTATAAAAATATGGTTGTGTGGTATGCGCTTTTAACTCTCGTCTCAGTGGTCCCCGGCTTAAACCCTGCCTGCCTTTATCCTCTGTCGTCCTACGTAAGGTTTGGGCCATGATGTAAAAAAAAAAAAAAGGGACGCCCTAACTGCTACCCTCGGGCCATGTCCCGCCGGTGATGCAATGATATGTGGGCGGTGTTCAAAGTTGGGACCATTGTGGCGATAGTGCTTGCCACACAACCAGGTATCCAGGATCTGAGTGATGAACTACGGATTATAAAATGTTGATTTAGGGCGAAACCATAGTAGATGTTTGAACTTGACGAAAGAAAAGTGATGTATCCTCATCTCTGCTATTACTAATTAATAATATTTACTGAAGGTCATATGTCTTTTAAACATTTCTTTTATGGTCTAAAGGCTAATTCAATAAAACTATATCGCCCGAGAGGTTTGTTATTCTTCTTCTTCTAGCCAGCTTTATTGCTGCTGATCTGTGAGCTCTTTTGCAGACTGTGCCAATGAAAAAAAGTGTGCTGTTTTCTTCAGTTGTTCAGCACTGCCGTACAGGGTGTTGGTTATATTGGGCTTTAGTGGAAGTAGGGTCTGCCTAAGGTGGATTTGGGAGGGGCATTCAAAGAGGATATGGTTTAAGGTTTCATAAGGGTGGGCGCAGCGTTTGCAAAGGGGGAGTTGTGTGGAGTTTATTTTGTTCACACGATAATTTAATAGAGGTGTGTGTCCTTTCTTAGTTGGCAAATTGTAGATTGTTCTTTGCGGGGGAGGAAGTTAATACTGTCCAGATTATTAGGCATAGTCATTTCTTTGTACATGGCTCTGCCTGTGTTTCCTGATGCCCATTGGTTGAGCCACTCCTCTTTGTGATTGTTGACTAACATTGATCTTAGGGTGAAGCAGGTCTATCTGGTTGTTCCATAGATGAACCTGCTTTTAATAGCTTATCTGCCTTTTCATTTCCCATGATGCCAATGTGTCCAGGGATCCACTGTAGTGGATATCATTTGATGGATTATCACTATTAGTGTTGTCTACTCTCTTGGGCTGTTTGAGGTGCTGCTGTTAAGTGCTTGAAGAGTGGATTGGGAGTCTGTAAAGACAACAATATCTGATGGTGGTTGCACTCCTTCATATAATTTGTTTTCCACTGTCTGTAGTGCTATGGTAATTGCCTCAATTTCGGCTTGGAAGTTTGAGCAGTAATCCCCAAAGGGTGCACTTATTTCAAAGTGTTTATTTTTAGGGAAGACCAGAAAGCCACAAAGACCAGCATTGATGGTGGCTTTGAAGGCCGATCCGTCGGTATATATATATGGATGGCTGTTTTAGGATAGCTTTCTATAGTTTCGAGCGTGCCTACTTTAAGCTCCAGTGGATTTGATTCTTTTGTTAAGGTTTTATTTAGTAAATGTGTCTTAATGGTTGGTTATTTGTAGTTTAGTCCAGGCGTTTTGTTTGAAAATCTGGTAATTTTTTCTCTATAAAAGAATTAGGTGTTTGCTGCTTGCCTGATTTTTATATCCAGTAGCTGACTTATCACAGGCAGTCCTGGAAGAAACAACCATGCGCAGACCTTTTACGAGACTTCTGAGCTCGTATGGATTTTTCGTAAAATTCCTTGGCATTTAGTGTAGGCTGGGTGTTTCCTCAGGCTTTTTAAAAAAATATATAATCCCTGCATTTTGAGAAGTTTTCGGTCTTGGCAATTTTCTCCAATACTAATATAAAAAGAACATCTGGGTCTAAAAACTGTAACCGTAATATCCATGGGACAAGGTGGGGTTGGCCAATGTTCAATTCTCCGCCATCCACAGAGCTCTCCAAATGAAACTATTCTGCAGTAGAAAGCTTTATGTGGGCTGTGCCCTGGGTATGCTGTGTGGAATCGTCACATCCTGGATACAGGCCCCTTCACGCTATCACATTCACCAGATCCAGAAAAAACTTTCATGATGGGTTTATATCCAGTAGTAGAGTGTAGTGAGACATAGACCTCTGTCTGGAGTTGTGCAATCCAGACCTCCGTCAAAAAGCACCTAGAGGGGGGGGGGAGGTCCACTATTATTCACTTAGTGAAATGCAAGTGGAAAAGCAGTGGGGTTATTTATTTCTCTTGGTCATTTCCAAGCCCCGATACCCACACGTGGGAGTATCGCCACAAAGTGGAGGCTTGGAGTCAGAGTTTTCGTTCTCCTGGATGGGCTTCGTAATGCAGGCTGACATGCCCTATCAATACGAAGTTAAACTGGTTTTGAGGCGCCAGAGTTCCGCCTTTCATCCCTTCTCCTGTCAGTTTGTAAGAACAGCTTCCGCTGGATTTTTGAGAAAATCACACGTGAAGGCCAGGAGATGGATTTGACTGTCAGATGCATTTAGAGACGCAAGCCTTGGGAGCATTTCTTGGAAGGTGGGAGCTTATCCCCACTTTCTACCCCCGGCATTGACAGTCCTTTGGAACCCCAGGTGTTTGTTATAAAATGTTTAGAATAATAATATTAAGGCTTGTCTTCGAGTCCGAAGATAAACGAGGATTGCAGTGTTTCCTGTGGCTACGCAGCCCCAGCTAAGACCTACATATTTTGCCACATCCAGGGCAAGCTAGGGAGAAACTATTATTGCTTTAGGATTATTTTCGTATTCTGAAAAATCTACAAACTGCTACTCTTTAGAAAAGACAAACTTTAAATAATAACAAATTGTCACGGATGAAATGGTTAGTTTATATGTAGAATCTATGTTTACAAAACTTATATCAACTCACTCTGTCTGTCTGGTAAAAATTTGAACATGTTTTTACACCATTTCCCATTGTTGAATCAAGTTAATTCTTGGCACAATTATTCATTGAATCTAAGATATGACTCAATAAAAAAATAAAACAAATTAGTTAATTAATTGTTGGTGATTAACTATTCTGTTTGATTTCGAAATTACGGAAATAAATGCTACTTAATGATATATATATATATTTTTTACTAATACTTGTTAGTTGTTACTTGCAATAGGTGAGTGGGAAAGTAAGCGAACATAGGAAGAGCTTACGTTTTAGAGAGGAAAGGTGACTGTGTGTGAAGTGATCAAAGTCTGTGATCTATCTATCTATCTATCTATCTATCTATCTATCTATCTATCTATCTATCTATCTATCTATCTATCTATCTATCTATCTATCTATCTATCTATCTATCTATCTATCTATCAGGTGACTGTGTGTGAAGTGATCAAAGTCTGTGATCTATCTATCTATCTATCTATCTATCTATCTATCTATCTATCTATCTATCTATCTATCTATCTATCTATCTATCTATCTATCTATCTATCTATCTATCTATCTATCTATCTATCTATCTATCTATCTATCTATCTATCAGGTGACTGTGTGTGAAGTGATCAAAGTCTGTGATCTATCTATCTATCTATCTATCTATCTATCTATCTATCTATCTATCTATCTATCTATCTATCTATCTATCTATCTATCTATCTATCTATCTATCTATCTATCAGGTGACTGTGTGTGAAGTGATCAAAGTCTGTGATCTATCTATCTTTCCATCCATTCATCCATCCATCCATCCATCTATCTATTTATCTATCTATCTATCTATCTATCTATCTATCTATCTATCTATCTATCTATCTATCTATCTATCTATCTATCTATCTATCTATCTATCTATCTATCTATCTATCTATCTATCTATCTATCTATCAGGTGACTGTGTGTGAAGTGATCAAAGTCTGTGATCTATCTATCTTTCCATCCATCCATCCATCCATCCATCCATCCATCCATCCATCCATCCATCCATCCATCCATCCATCCATCCATCCATCCATCCATCTATCTATCTATCTATCTATCTATCTATCTATCTATCTATCTATCTGTCCATCCATCCATCCATCTAGCTATCTTTCTATCTATTTACATTTACCATTCTTGGTTATTCTACCACGCTTCGAGTACCTCCCTTTCAAGGACACCCTTTATTACCACCGACCTACTTCTCGAGGCTCGATCTATCTCCAAATATTTTGCAAGGCCAGCACTTTTTTTTTCTCGCGTTCCCTCTGTGACAAGTCAAAAACTCGCTGTCAGAGTCACTCTAAATTATCACAGCATTAATTATTATTTTTCATTATTTATTTATTTTATTTTAATTATTTCCCCATCCTACCCCTGAATTCTCCACCCTCACCACCTTTTCCGCTCCAGGCTAGACTTAGTTGACCACATTGGAGATAGCTAAAGCGCGTCCTTTCATTCATCTGCCCTTGATCGGGGAAAGGTAAACACACAATCTCTTTTATCTTGCCCGCCGGATGTCTGAAGGACGGTCGCGGTTGACACCACCTTGGAGAAAATTAGGCCAGTCCTTTCATTTATCTGCCCTTGACCGGGGCAAAGATAGACACGTTCTCTTTAGTCTTATCCGCGGATGTCCGCCGCGATTGACCCCCCCCCCTTGGGTGGAATGCAGGTCACTCTTCCCCCCACGTCTCTCATTGATCTAAGAGATTACACGGGTCAATACACCGCGTGGTACTCCAAGGTGTGACGCTTGTCGGACTTCACCCACGTGTAAGCTAATTCTTAGCCTAGGACGTTTCCTGTGTCCGCCCACATTTCCCAGGCATATATAAGTAGATTCAAATCACGCCAGACCCTTTCACTCCTCTATCGCTGTCGATCGAGTCTGGACTATATCATTTATTCTCCCTCCTAGAGGAATACCTGGTGGTAAGCCGAACTTAATCACAAGTTCCATCTTAATTACATTTGTGTATATTTCCTTTGGATATCATTATGTGTATTTTGCTTAGTTCATTTATATTTAATTAGTGCATTGTGTATTTCTCACTGGCGTAAGTAGAAAACATAAACATGTGCTACGTATATATTTTAGTATTGCATTAATCTATTAATGCTACGTTGCTCAATTGATCATTGATGCAACCATGTATATATTTGTACATCTTATTTTATTTCCTTTATCTCGGTTGACCGCCTTGATAATTTTACCAGCGCACTGATACTGCGTTTAGAGAAGATATATGAATTATCTCCCCTTTACTCATTTTACTCTAAGGAGAATTGCGCCGCTTGAAGGGACATTCAAGCACGCTCCATTGTTCTCGACCCACGGTCATATGTAAACAATCATCATCATCGCTGACCATCGCCCAATTCAACCCCCCCCCCTTTTTCTTTCTCTATCCACCTGTGTTGTTTATTTGAGACTATTATTTCCCCTTCTATGTACATTCTCATATTATTATTTCCCCTTTTATGTACATTTCTATATTGCTACTATCAGCCATCTATCATTCCAAACCCCATTTGTCATCTTCTCCCAATTATGCTCTAAAGCAATTTTACCAATCTGACGAATGCACCTCAGTGGAGGGCATCGATAAGATGCATGAGAGACATGTCCTAACTTGTCTTTGTTTATCCGCAGCCTCCCTCAGGTGTCTGCCTATTTATTTGCTGTTGCTGTTCAGTGTCTACACGACACTACTCAACTCTACTACTTGGCGCCATCGGCATTGCCCGCCTATTCGACAGCCCACCTGTCAAGCTAATAGGTGCGACGTCCCTATGGGCTCAGGTCTGTGTGAGACGTCATAGCTACGCCAAGCCTCTGCAACTCACTGGACATATCCTGTCAACTACGCTGCCCACGGCAGATCCGCTCTGCCCGCAGTAACCTTGTGCCCACGGTAGCCGGCCACCCGCCCTACTGTGCCCACTACAGATAATAGATTTTGGGGATTGAGACTCCACAAGAACTATATCGCCGGCGTCCCTCTATCCGCTAGAGCGCCACCTCCAGCTGCAGAACCTCAAGCCAGGACACAGCCAGCTGCGACATCAACAGGAATACCAGCTAAGTCAGAGGACAAAGTGACATACTCTCTTATTATGTGCAAGAGTGATGATTAAATATAGGATATACTAGAGATAGATGCAAACCCTCCCCCTTTTATTATTATATGTATATTTATGTAAATAAATATCCTTTATTTTAACTTTTGTATCTATCTTTCATTGCTTTGTCTCGTTGCGTGTCTGCTCCCGATTCATATGCTGATAAGTGGGGGTGTGATAGCATTAAAAATAATCATCCCCTAGACATAAAACGTGCCAAACACACGTCACATTTCCCCACCTGTCACACCCTCCCCCCCCACCCCTCTCTTGTTTCACACTCTAGTTGTTTTACTAGCAAGTACATTTTTTACCCTCATACAAATTCGGTACGCTGTTTGTGGATATCAGGCGAGACGTGGAGAAAAAAAAAGGGGGAGGGAGGGGGTTCTATCGCGGATCTATGCATTGTAGATGTTCGAAGTTAAAGAAAGTAGAGTGAGTACTTTTGATATTCGACCTATTAAGTGCAAATTATTACTGTAGGTCATATGTCTCTTAAACATTTCTTTTATGGTCTAAAGGCAAATGAATAATTCAATAAGACTATATTGCCCTTGCAGTTTGTTTTATTTAGTATATTTTTCCGGATGTTCCTTCAGAATTGAAGAGTTATTGCATCCTAGCCCAAACTTCCCGCAGGACGTCGGGGGAATGCGGCGGGCGGTATTCGAACTCTGGACCATCGAGACGATAGTCTAGGCGTATACTTCACGACCAGGTATCTGGTTTGTATGTCGATAAAGCTTTTTTTTTTTTTTTTTTAATGATAGTCATAAAACTTAATAAGAAATTTGATTGAATGGGGAGAAAGTCCATAAATAGCAATCTTTATGGCGTATCCGGTGGCAAATATACGGAAGTGTTGATAGAACATTTTCAAACCATATAATAACCTTTGTGCACTAATTGAAAATCAAGTCTGTAATCAAAGAGCAGATAACTTTGAAAAACCTTTAGCATGAGAATCTCCATTGTAGCAGAAGTGAACGCCCGGCAACTTGTTTTGGCTTTTTACATATGTGCAAATGTTTTTATTTGGGTGACCGACTTTCTTCTTCTTCTTTTTCTTCAACTGTCAGGTAGAGTTGAGCCCTCGGCTCTTGGAACTCTAGGCCAGCAAAAGTGAAACAAGAGCTCCCTCTCACCGACCTGAATGAGAACAGTGTACACTGTTCTGTCTGTCGGGTGGGTCAGACTCGCGGCAAGAGACCGCGTACACTAAAGACCCCCGCCATTTTCCTTTTCTATACCAGGCTAACTGTGCGGGACACGCATTTATGTAACGGCCCCTTGAGGAACAGCGCCTGGATTGTGACAAGGTTGTGGGAGCTTTTTTACAACTCCACATAGTGCAATGAGGATGCTCTCGCACCCTCTTAGGCACCCCCACGGGAGTCTTGTTTTGCTACCCTTTAGCCTAATCGTTTCCTCTTACGATCGTTTCCGCTATGAGGCAGGGTAGCATGCCCGGGTGACCGATTTACAGAAAATCCTGTTAGATCATGTGATCAGTCTTTTGAAATAACAGTTTCTTTCTTTGATTCAGTACATGTGTTGTTGTTTTTTTGTTTAAGTAAAAATAAACTCAATGATATTGGTGTAGACCTAATTAAGTGACACAGTTAGTTTGCGAGCACTCGACTGGAAACATCCGGTTCACGCCACTGCAACCAAAAGTCAACAACGCGTCATTAAGATTCTGTTCGAATGGTGTCGAGAGTATAACACGATGTTTCTACCGCACGGAGCTTATGGTGTGGAGATTATAATAAACACAACCGGATGTAGGGAAATTACCGTGTGACCATGAGGGTCAAGGCAGACTGAAGTGCAAACTCGGCTAAAAATAAATAGTTTGGCGAAGCCTTGTTTCAAGGGAAATCACCCAGTAATTCTGAAATTGATTAATGCTTCAGTCTAATTTTTCCTCTACAATTGCCCCGCAAGAGGGAGAGAGGAGAGAAGAGAGAGAAGAGAAGAGAAGAGAGGAGAAAGAGAAGAGAGGAGAAAGAGAGAAGATAGAGGAGAAAGAGAGAAGAAAGAGAAGAGAGAGGAATAGAAAAGAAGATAAAGAGAGAAGAGAGAGAGGAAAAAGAGAGGGGAATAGAAGAGAAGAGAAAGAGAGAAGAGAGGGAGGAGAAAGAGAGGGGAATAGAAGAGAAGATAAAAAAGAAAGAGAAAGAGAAAGAGAGAAGAGAGAGGAATAGAAAAGAAGATAAAGAGAGAAGAGAGAGAGGAAAAAGAGAGGGGAATAGAAGAGAAGAGAAAGAGAGAAGAGAGGGAGGAGAAAGAGAGGGGAATAGAAGAGAAGAGAAAGAGAAAGAGAGAAGAGAGAGAGGAGAAAGAGAGGGGAATAGAAGAGAAGAGAAAGAGAGAGAGAGGAGAGAGAACAGAAGAGAAAGAGAGATAAGAAACAAATAAGAGAGAAAATAGAATAAGAGATACAGAAAAAAAGATGAATACGTATATAAAGAGATAGAAAGAGAGCGAGGGAGAGAAGAAGGCGTAAGAGAGAAATACAAGAGAGTCAGATAAAGACGAAAAACAGAGAGATAGAAGAAAGTAATTTAGAAAGAGTGAGAGATACGATAGTTTAAGAGAGGCGGAAGAGAGAAAAAAATAGAGAGAGAAAGAGAAGATCTAGCGACGTGAGAGAAGAGAGAAAGAAGAGAGAGAGAGAAGAAAGAAGAGCGCAAGATAGAAAAGTGAAAGAGGAGACAGTAGATAGAGAAAAGAAAGAAACTGCGATTGGAGAGAGAAAAAAGTAGTGAGAGACTAGAGCGAAGAGAGAAAGAGAAGTCATAGATAGTCAGAGAATAAGAGAGGAGAGGAGAGAAAAATAGAGAAAGAGATAGAGAGATACATAAAGAGAGAGAGAGAGAGAAGGATAGAGAAGAGAGAGAAAAAGAAAAAAGGAAATACTTCTTTAAAAATGTAATCACAGTAAAAGATAATCAAACTAGAAGACACATTAGAATGCGGACACAAATTGAGGAATTTAGTTTTAATGAACAGGACACTGACTTGTATACACACACACGCGCACGCACACATATACTCACATGAATACACAGTGTATCTCTCTCTCTCATCTTTCTTTCTTTCTCTCTTTCTCTTTTTCTCTCTCATTGTCTCTCTCTCTCTCTCTCTCTCTCTTTTCTCCTCCCTTTCTTTAAATTTTTCATAGCTAACAACATTGTAATGCGCCGTCACCTAATTGATATTTCAAATGTTGAGTTTCTATGTAAAGGAAGGGAAAAAACAAACTTTTTAAAAAAAATTGTGTCAATTACTGCACAGACCTTTAATCATAATATAAACATTACTTAGCACGCGCTACTGTTGCTATTGACCTATAACATGCTATATGTTATAAACACACATATATTAGGGATATATATATATATATATATATATATATATATATATATATATATATATATATATATATATATTGTTACGAATGAACAGTGACAGGTAGAGGTCACTATGTGTGACCCCGGCGAGATGACACAGCACCGAGTGTTATCTGGAATCTATGCATGTAAACAAAGACAGGATGGGACGTGCCTCACGTGTTGTTCCAGAGGACGAACAGATTTACGAAGGGGGGCATTGTGACAAATGAACAGTGACAGTTAGAGGTCACTACGTGTGACCTCGGCGAGATGACACTGCAGCAGGCATACTCTGGAATCGACATGTATAAACAACAACAGGATGTGATGTTTCCTCCCATGTTGTTCCAGAGGGTACTAGCAGTGTTTTTGCAACAATAGACAAGCGATTAGGGACTCTTTATAAACCAGAGATGTTCATGTGAAAAGAGTCAGTACAGTCGTCGATACTGTTCTCTACTGTGCGAGACAGTAGAAGAGAGTGGACTTGAGCCGTTACAGTCGATACAGTCGATGTAAGACGTATACGCTACATGTTACAGTGACGAATTGTTATAGTTATAATTCAATAAAGTTATTTAAAGCTGAAAGTTGAGTCGTCAAGTTCTTTGCAGTGTTTCTTTTATTTGTGTGCCTAGTACATTTAGCCAGAAAATCAGAAATACGTAACAATTGGTGTCAGAAGTGGGATGTTTTCTGGCTGAAATGTCTTCGAGGAAACTACTTAACCAGCTGTTGGTCAAAGAATTAAGGCAAGAACTTCGTGAGAGAGGTCTGCAGCTCAATGGTAACAAAGAAACACTAACAGAACGCCTAAGACAGGCCCTTATTGAGGAAGATCAAGATCCAGATGAATACATATTTGAATTAAACCCAGATATGACAGAGGTCCTGAGTAACATGCAGGGCCAGATGGACTTAATGAAGGAGAGCCTCAAGAAAATAAACGCCATGAATGAAAACGTAAATGAACTGATGAGCTCTATGAACGAGAAGATTGACCAGAGAGTCAACACTGTGGAAAAAGAAATGGAAGAGATAAGGACTCATGTCCAAGAACAACTGAGTAAGGAACGGGGTACTAGAACAAAAACATTAGCTCCCGAAATCTCTGGGAAGATAAAGCCGCCTGTGTTTGATGGATCCATCTCATGGACTGTTTACAAAAGACAGTTTGAGGCAGCGGCCAAGGTTAATAACTGGAACACTGAAGAAGAGAAAGCAACTGCTCTGGTGTTAGCTTTAAGAGGGAAGGCAGCAGAACTGCTTCAGTCAATAACAAATCAACAAGATTACGCTGCCATTGTTAAGGCTATGGAGCTCCGTTACGGAGACGAACATTTACAAGAAGTTTATAGAGTTCAGTTGAAAACCCGACAACAACGCTCCGGTGAAACCTTGCAAGAGCTAGAGGCGGACATAGAACGTCTTGCTCATTTGGCATATCCAACAGCAGCACAAGACTTTCTGGACGTCATTATCACTGATGCATTCATTGATGCTATTCGAGATCCAGAACTGAAGAAGGCAATAAGAATCAGTGGTAAGCGCAAATCCAGCGAAGCTCTGGTCTACGCCCTCTCCTATGAAGCCGCCAAAGACGCCTCTAAGAATATCCATCATGGGCGTATGCTGGAAGTCCAAGAAGAAGATCTTACACAACTTCTCAGAAGGGTAACTGAAGTGCTAGAAGAACGCAGACCAAATAAGAAGCATGAAGGACAGAATAGAACCAGTGTACGTTGTTGGAATTGTGGAGAACCTGGCCATCTACAAAGGAACTGCACGAGAAGATTTCCCCGACAAACAGAGTATCAGCACAGACCGGAGACAGATGCAAGGTCAGGTGCTCATGTCTACCAGGGAAACTAACTTTCGCCGGTTTTATGGGGCAAAAATCGGCGATCAAGAACATGACAGCCCCTGCAACTATAATTCCAGTCGCTGTGTTAGGGAAGAATAAAAGTCTGTACATCAATGGTAGAATTGGATCTCGAAATTACCGTTTTCTTCTAGATACTGGTGCCTCACGTTCAGTCATTCGTCCAGACATTGTCAAAAAGAACGAAATCAAGAGAGTGAACTCTTACTCCTTGAAGACGGCCAGTGGAGAGATGATGCCTATACATGGACTGACAAATATAAACTTTGAGCTCGGGCATCAGTCATTTATACATGAATTTCTGATCGCTAACATTACGGATGACTGTATTATTGGGCTCGATTTTATGCAGAAATGTGAATTCTCTCTGAACATCGGAGGTGGTACTTTGAAATGTGGTGATGTTGAGATTCCCTTGCTCGGGGATGAAGATGAAGAGAATGGTCAAATAAGAAGAATCCTTTTAACAGAAGATACAAGTTTGCCAGCTCAGTCTGAAGCAATTATATGGGGAAAGTTAGAGCATGGTCAAACTGCAACGATGACGGCGATAGTGGAAGGCATTGAAAATGACAACAGCGGAATGGCAGTAGGAAAAACATTGGTCCTTGTCGGAAAAGATCAAAAGGTGCCCGTCAGAATCATGAACCTCGGCCTACAGGAGAGACATCTAGAGAAAGACAGCCCCATCGCAATATGTAATACTCTTGACCTGATAAGAAACTGTAATAATGATATCACGATCGTTAATTCCACCAAACCTTTCAATCCACAAATTACCAAGCTCCTGACAGAAATGAAAGTGAATTTATCAGATGAGCAGTTCAGCAAAGCGGAACAGTTGATCATTGAGTTTGAAGATATTCTGCCATCTGATGAAACAGACTGCGGACGGACAAACATGGTACAACATCGAATAGACACTGGAAACACCAGACCGATTCGACAGCCACCACGTCGCTTGCCGCTAGCAAAGCAACAAGAAGCTATGGACATGATAGAGGGCATGACGCAGCAAGGAATCATTGAGCCCTCAAATAGTCCTTGGTGTTCGCCTATTGTCTTAGTAAAGAAGAAGGATGGATCTATGCGATTTTGTGTAGATTACAGAGCTCTGAATGAAGTCACACATAAAGATAGTTATCCACTTCCTAGAATCGACGATACTTTGGACACGCTTGCAGGGTCCCAGGTATTTTCTACTCTCGACCTAAAGAGTGGGTATTGGCAAGTTGAAATGCATCCCAATGATAGAGAGAAAACCGCCTTCTCTGCTGGCAATGGCCTCTGGCAATTTACTGTGATGCCATTCGGTCTCTGCAACGCACCAGCCACCTTTGAACGATTGATGGAGAGGGTTTTACGAGGACTTCATTGGACTACATGCCTTGTTTACCTTGATGACATTATTGTCATTGGCAAAACGTTTGAAGAGCACCTTGCAAATCTGAAGGAAGTATTTCAACGGATAAGAAGTGCGGGAATGAGACTCAGCCCAAAGAAGTGTTCCTTATTCAGGAAAAACGTTAAGTACCTTGGTCACATTGTGTCAAATGACGGAGTCAGCACTGACCCTGACAAAGTTGAGGCAGTGAAACGATGGCCTACGCCAAGTAATATCCATGAGCTGAGAAGTTTCTTGGGACTCTGTACATACTACCGACGTTTCGTGCCAAATTTCTCAAACATCTGTAAGGTCCTTCATCAACTGACAGAGCAAAAGAGGCCATTTATTTGGACATCTGAATGTCAAGAAGCTTTCGAGAGGCTGAAAAACACACTATCCTCATCACCAGTATTGGCCTACCCCATTCCAGGGAAGACATTCATACTCGACACAGATGCAAGCAACACTGGAATAGGCGCAGTCTTGTCCCAAAAGGTGGATGAAACTGAACGAGTCATCGCATACTTCAGTCGAAGCCTATCGAGAGCTGAAAGGAACTACTGTGTGACGAGACGTGAATTGCTGGCTGCTGTGGATGCAATAAAACGTTTCCACAAGTACCTATACGGGCAGAAATTTATCTTAAGATCAGATCACGCAGCTCTGCAATGGTTGCTTTCGTTTAAGAGCCCTGAAGGTCAGGTGGCAAGGTGGATCGAACGTCTTCAAACCTATGAATTTGAAACTAAGCACCGAAAAGGGCAAATTCACCAAAATGCTGATGCACTGTCTCGACGACCCTGCAAAGCAGAATGTAAGCACTGCAAGAGGGCTGAAGAAAAGGAGGTAGCTGTCAATTGTCTTCGGCTCGGAGTAGATGTTTCCGGACCCTGGTGTGATAAAAGGATTCGAGAGGACCAAATGCAAGATGAAGATCTGGCTCCCATTCTTCTATGGAAAGAAGATGGACAACGGCCAGATTGGAAAGACATCTCTGAGAAGGGGGTAGCCACCAAGGCGTACTGGGCTCAGTGGGACTCGCTGACGTTAGTCAATGGTGTCATCAAAAGAGTTTGGGAATCTGCTGATGGAACATCCAATCGCCTTCAGCTGATGTTACCGAAGGTGAGAGTTGCTGAAGTACTGAAAGAGATGCATAATGGCGCTAGCGGATCTCATCTTGGTGTCAATAAGACTCTGGAAAAGGTTCGTCAGCGGTTTTACTGGTTCAGATATAGAGAGGATGTAGAGGAATGGTGTCGAAGGTGCGACATATGTGCGGCAGCAAAAGGCCCTCGACGCAAAACTAGGGGTCTTTTGCAACAGTATAATGTTGGTGTTCCATTCGAGAGGATCGCAATAGATGTAGCAGGCCCATTTCCTGAAACCAAGAAAGGAAACAAATACATCTTGGTAGTCATGGACTATTTCAGCAAATGGCCAGAAGCTTATGCCATACCAAATCAAGAAGCTATCACAGTGGCCGAAACACTCGTGGATAACTGGATCAGTCGCTTTGGTGTACCTAATGAGTTGCACTCTGACCAGGGCAGGAACTTCGAGTCCAAAGTTTTCCAGGAGATGTGCAAGACACTTGGCATCGAAAAGACTCACACGACAGCTCTCCATCCGCAATCTGATGGGATGGTGGAGCGATTCAACAGAACCCTAGAACAACATCTGTCTAAGTTTACTGATGACCGACAAGACGACTGGGACAGCCATATCCCCATGTTCCTCATGTCATACAGAGGATCCGTTCATAGCACCACAGGATATACCCCAGCGAAGATGTTATTTGGTCGTGAGCTTCGTCTACCATGTGACCTGTTATTTGGGATTCCGAGAGATACGCCAGTGTCTTCAACTGAATATGTCACCAATCTCCGAAGACGATTGGAGAATGCTCATGTATTGGCCCGCAGAAACATCAAGACCAACAGTGACCTGATGAAAACGAGGTATGACAAACGGGCCAATACGTCGGGGTTCCATGAGAATGATCTAGTGTGGCTCTATAACCCACAGAGACGAAAAGGCAGATCCCCGAAACTCCAAAGAGACTGGGAAGGTCCATACCGTGTCGTAAAAAGAATAAACGACGTGGTCTACCGGATACAGAAAAGTCCACGGTCCAAGCTGAAGGTTGTCCACGTTGACCGACTCCATCAGTACCGTGGTGAAATAGAATCTGTTCGGGACGAACAGATCTAAGAAGGGGGCAGTGTTACGAATGAACAGTGACAGGTAGAGGTCACTATGTGTGACCCCGGCGAGATGACACAGCACCGAGTGTTATCTGGAATCTATGCATGTAAACAAAGACAGGATGGGACGTGCCTCACGTGTTGTTCCAGAGGACGAACAGATTTACGAAGGGGGGCATTGTGACAAATGAACAGTGACAGTTAGAGGTCACTACGTGTGACCTCGGCGAGATGACACTGCAGCAGGCATACTCTGGAATCGACATGTATAAACAACAACAGGATGTGATGTTTCCTCCCATGTTGTTCCAGAGGGTACTAGCAGTGTTTTTGCAACAATAGACAAGCGATTAGGGACTCTTTATAAACCAGAGATGTTCATGTGAAAAGAGTCAGTACAGTCGTCGATACTGTTCTCTACTGTGCGAGACAGTAGAAGAGAGTGGACTTGAGCCGTTACAGTCGATACAGTCGATGTAAGACGTATACGCTACATGTTACAGTGACGAATTGTTATAGTTATAATTCAATAAAGTTATTTAAAGCTGAAAGTTGAGTCGTCAAGTTCTTTGCAGTGTTTCTTTTATTTGTGTGCCTAGTACATTTAGCCAGAAAATCAGAAATACGTAACAATATATATATATATATATATATATATATATATATATATATATATATATATATGGCTCCTTTTGTCTCGAAAGGCAATGGATGCGCCCAAATGAGTCACTGGTTTTGGCTTAATCTTGAGACGGGGCAGAATCTGGTGTGCCTAATCAAGCCAATTCTAGAACGGCAGACTTTGCCACAATTCGTACATGTGTATGCCTCTGATTTAGGGCTAGCAGACAGGGCAGCTTTCTTTTTATCCCTCTTGATTAAAGCCGCTTCAATTCTTTTGTTCTCAGCAAGGGTTGTCCCAGCACGCACAGTCTGTCTCCATGCACTCCGGTCTTCCCACATATTTTCGCTGATGCCTGAGGCTCTCATGTCTCGCTTGCAGACATCTCTATATGTTAGTCTTGGGCGGCCCTTGGGTCTGACTCCTTCCACAAGCTCAGCATATAAGATATCTTTCGGGATTCTGCCATCTGGCATGCGGGTGACATGTCCGAGCCAGCGTAATCTTCTTAGTGTCTGGAGAGCATACATGCTGTTCATATTGGCCAATCTTAAAACTTCCTGATTGGAGACATGGTCCCTCCAAGAGATGCCCATTATGCGTCTCAGGCAGCGCAAGTGGAAACTATTCAATCTGTGCTCTTGGTACATGTATGTTGACCAGCTCTCACTGCCATAAAGGAGAGTGCTCACAACACAGGCGTTGTAGACTAGGATTTTGGTCGCTGTGGTCAATTTACCATTTTCCCAGATGCGCTTGGAGAGTTTTGCCAATGCTGTGGTAGCTTTTCCTATCCTTTTTGTCAGCTCGAGGTCTAAGTCTAGGTTACTGACAATTGTTGAACCCAAGTAGGTAAATTCCTGCACCACTGAAAGGGTGTGGTTCCCAATTTGTATTATAGGTATTTCTGCGACGTCTTGTGCCAGGATTTCGGTCTTGGAGAGACTTATAGTAAGGCTAAACTCTTGACAAGCAGCTGCTAAGGCGTTCACTAGCTTCTGTAGACCTCCTTGTGAGTGAGATACGAGTGCCGCGTCATCGGCAAACAGCAGCTCCCTTATCAAGATACGACGCCTTTTCGTTTTGGCTTTAAGACGTGCCAGGTTAAAGAGCCTTCCATCGGATCTGCTATGGATGTATATTCCGTCTTCCAGGGATTTAAAAGCACTGGATAGTACGACTGAGAAGAAGATGCCAAATAGTGTAGGGGCCAGTACACATCCTTGTTTGACACCGCTCTTAATGGAGAATGGCCTGGAGGAAGAACTTTCAAACTGAACGGTGCCCTGCATATTTTCGTGAAAAGCTGACACTAGTTTTCTTAACTTATTTGGGCAGCCGATTCTCTCTAGTACAGCAAACAGACCGCTTCTGCTAACAAGGTCAAGGGCCTTGGTCAAATCAATAAATGCTATGAAGAGGGGCTGCTTTTGTTCTCTGCTCTTCTCCTGTAGCTGCCGAAGAGAGAAAATCATATCTGTTGTAGATCTACCTGCCCTAAAGCCACACTGCGACTCTGGATAAACACGATCTGCCAGGATCTGTAATCGCTTTAGTAATACTCTAGCAAAAGCCTTTCCGACTATGCTAAGCAGTGAGATGCCTCTGTAATTGTTACAATCAGAGCGGTCGCCTTTATTTTTATAAATTGTAACAATGTTGGAGTCTTTCAATTCCTGGGGGACCATTCCTTGTTCCCAGCACAAGCTTAGCAGTTATATATATATAGTTTACAGAATAGACACTTACGCATACCTGACAAAGTCACCATCTACATACAACATGCACTCAGATACATTATATAGATAACACAAAAACACACACACCAAAATTATTGCAGTCTTTTCTTGCTTCAAGCTTAAAAAACGTCATCAACCAGCGTCGGATTAAACGAATCAAATAGATTTAACATTATCTGAATGCTGAGAACCCTTATTGTTGTTTTAAGACTAAGACTAAGACTGCTTTATTGATCCTTACGGAAATTTGTTGTGATTACAAGGAATGGAATTTTAAAAAATAGCAATAAAAAAGCTTGGAGTCTTTTGAAATAATTCTTAATAATCCGAGTTTTACATCTTCCGAGGATGTCTACGAGGATGATGTGGGACCAGCTAACCAGCCTCGCTACGTAGACAGAGACATTAATCTTTGTTTGTAAAATGTTTTACATATTTCGGATGTTTGTCAGATAAATCTACATCCTAGTCCAAACCTCCCTCAGGACGACGGGGAATGGCAGCGGGCAGGATATGAATTAGGACCATCGTGACAGCCCAGAGCGCTTATCGTACGACCAGGCAGACCGCAAATCTTTTGACATCCATCGCCACCTGCCAGACTAGGATGTGATCTCAAAGCCTCAAGTTCACCATCCAAAACTCTACCATAAAGAAAAAACACAAACACCCACTTTATATGTCAGCTCCAAAGTTAATGTCGTAACGTGTAATATTTCCTATTCATTAGCAACCATGTCAAGGCCATTGAACTCGACTCATTTTATTCCTTTCATTTTCGTTTTCAAGCCAATCTGCCTCTTTAACGACAGTCGAAAATTCCACATTCTGTATCCGGTTGTAGTTACTTACTTGTATTCAAAAATGTTTGTCAACCTGAAACCGGAAGTACATCAACACTTCCTATATGCCTACTGATATAGACTACATCTACACTAGAGTGATTACAATCTCGAGCCGTGGTTCGCGCTCTAGTTGCCTAGTAGGACACAAGTTCTCGCTTATTCGATGTCCTAGATAGACGATCGCTCTTTCTATTGATTCTCCCTTGGAAACACGTGACTACACCATTTCAAACACCATAATGGAAAATTTTTTTTATTTTTTTTAATGGAAGGTCAAAAACTAAATGTCATTTTTCTTCCGGGATCCAGACAAATCAGGTGTACGTTTCATTGGTTCTTCAATTTTATCTAAACAAAATTAAAAAATAGTGCATTGTCTAATGGTGTCTTAAGATAATATTATTATATGAAATTATAGCATCGGGCCCCGGGGTATAGTTATAACGGAGTTCTGGAGTCTGGAGATAGATATATATATAGCCATGGGAAATACTGCATTCCTCATTCATCTTAGGACTCGAAGACAAGCCTTAGTATTATTATTATTATTATTATTATATATATATATATAAAGAGAGTGAGAGAGAGAATAATAGATTGTTAGATAGATAGATAGATAGATAGATAGATAGATAGATAGATAGATAGATAGATAGATAGATAGATAGATAGATAGATGGATGGATGGATGGATGGATGGATGGATGGATGGATAGATGGATAGATAGATAGATAGATAGATAGATAGATAGATAGATAGATAGATAGATAGATAGATAGATAGATAGATTCATATGGCTTCAAAACCTGGGTTGTGCTGGAAAGTTGTGCTGGCCACATGACACCCTGCTCGTTAACCGTTGGCCAAACAAGAAGAGGACCTTAACATCACCAGCCCTATAGACCGCATGGTGAAAGAGGAACTATATATATATATATATTAAAGGCTGGAGATATATGAGAGGTCTGGAGTTATACGGTAGGTCTTGATATATATATAGATATTGTTGTAACTCCGTTCTCGCGTCACACTGATGGTGCGCATCAGAGCACTATTAAACACAGGCAGTAGAAGACACGGATCTACTAGGAAGAAGGACTCTTGTAGATCCGGCTGGAGAGCAAGTGTTTTGAATCTGAGCTGTCTTGGCTCAAGAGAACGTCCTTTGTGCTCTCTGTGAACTGTGTTGAGGACCTGGGGCGGCACTGGGAAGTGTGTCGGTGGTCTGTATTGGTATTTAGATAGAAAAGGACTGGTGTCATTGACGATAAGACACTCTGGGACTTAATAGCTGAAGTCCATGCCTGTTTGTGGAAGTATACGAGAGGGGCGCAGTTACATAAAAGATCTTTGAAATGATATTGATAGCTACGCCTTGGTTTTAAGTTATAAGGCATAGAATTTATTGAAAGAAATGCCTGTGAAGCAGTATAGAAAGTTGTACAATTTAACAAGAAAAACATTTACAAATACGTTTTAAAAAAACAACAAAAAAAAAAAAATTCTAAAGAAGTGTAAATGTATCAATTAGTTTGGATCAGTCGCGTCATTAAATTGGACCCACTCAGCGTGTTGCGCTAATGTATTCAAGTCTTTTAAAGTCTTTTATCTTTTGTTCGGGCGGTATGTGTGTGAATAAGAGTGTGTGTATTTGTGTTTTTGAGAGTGAGAGAGAGAGAGAGAGAGAGAGAGAGAGTGAGAGAGAGAGACTGTATAGATTTATGGTTCTTAAAAACTCAATCAGGAAGTCTGGGGCCACATTGGCTGTTCAGAGATATGAGTTAAGGGTTCTCACACTTTCTGTTCTATCTATACTTTGAATGCAACTAATGGACCTCATTCACCAACCGTAAACAAACAAGGTTAAACCACGTACTTCTCTATCTCGTCTATATAACTTACGACCTAATTCGAATTATTATTGGTTATCACGTGACAGTTTTTTTTGTTTGTTCTTATCATTGATTATCACATAAATATCCGATGTTAGGTACTAGGCACATTGGCCATACAAAAAAAGAGAACAAGAAAGATAAAAAAAAAAGTTCATCTTTATGGTGGAGATGTTCATGCATGTATACAGCAATAGGTAGCTGGCTTTTGTGCTGTACACAATACAGAAAGAGTAAGTAAAGGTGTGTTTTTGTAAGGTCTATGATCATTTCTGTGCACTTTATAGCCCTTCAGAATCACATGTTTTAAGTTTTTACGCTTTACAGCACGCAATAATTTAAGATGTTGTATACACTAGGCTTTCACCTTATGACTTAAAAACTTATTCAAAAACAAATGGCAACTAACTAGCGGTTATAAGTCTGAATACGAAGGCATTACAATAATGTTTAATTATAATTTATATTTAAAATTTTTTTTTTTAGGCAACAGTGACGTTCAATTTATAGTCCTTGTTTAGTTTATGGTGAAAACTAAACATCTCTGCTAAGAAAGTTGTGCGCTAGTTGCTTTTTAAGAGAATGAGTTGCCTGGTCAGTGATCCAATGATGTAGTGTTGGCTCGGACTAGACACTAAAACAAAGGTATTTGAACATTAGAGTCTGTTTATGAAGTGAGTTCTAATGGAGCGTTCCTTTTTCGAAGTCTATACTGCATTTTCTCATTTGACTAGTCCAAAGTGTACAATTACATAGTTAAATCTTATAAAATCTCGCTTATTTCTATAATTTGCTTATTTCTTTGTTTAACTTGTTTCATTGTTTTGCTTGTTTCTTTGTTTTGGAAAGAAGGATAGATAGATAGATATAGATAGATATAGATAGACAGACAGACAGACAGACAGACAGACAGACAGACAGATAGATAGATAGATAGATAGACAGACAGACAGACAGACAGACAGACAGACAGATAGATAGATAGATAGATAGATAGAGAGAGAGAGAGAGAGAGAGAGAGAGAGAGAGAGAGAAAGAGAGAGAAAGATACAAAGAAGAAAAAAAAGAGGGAGAATTAAACAAGACTGGGGGGGGGTGAGGGAGAGTCGCCAACTTGACTTTGGTTCCGTATTGCAGTCCTCTCTAACATAAAGTGAACCCATCACTTTCAATGAAATCACACCATTGTCACCGTTGTCCGATCAAGTCTCTGCCAAACGATTTCCTGCGTCTCTCCCCATAAGTACTTTCAATTACAGTACTTTCTCTTACAGTACTATCTCTTACAGTACTTGGTACACGATGGTTTACAGAAAACACCTAAATATGTCTTATTTTGTTTACATGTTTAGGTTTATATTTCTAAATAGCTCACACGCTGGATGCTAAGATATCTCGAAAGCTTTGAAGATCTAGATCTCATAACTTTTTCACTAAGAAACAACTTCTCTTGCAACTTCTTGTTTTGTTTTGTTTTTAATGGATCGTCCTTGGTGTGCTAGAAATGTCACACTGCAACGATAGATCTTACCTGTACTGGTTCAATTGTTCTGAAGGCCCATATTGTAGGCGGAACTTCCGGGTTTGGTTTCACAGATTGAAGTAATATATCATACACACTTTTATACTTTAATTAAAGCCTACATTTTAGGATCAAAATATTTTGATTACCAGAGCATTACATTTTATCATGGAGTTCAAACCTTTTTTTTGTTTTTAACAAAGTTTACACCAAATTACCTTGTCTGTCTGTTGGTAAGAAGTTTGCACACCTAATCTCGGATCAAGCTGAAATTTTGCACAATTATTTCTTTATCTTGACAAGACAAGAAGCAATAAAAAAAAAAAACAATTAGGTTGTTAACTGTTGGTATATTAAATATTTTGTTTGGTAGTGTAAGCTAAATTAGTCCCTTTTATACATCGTCGTTTGAGTCTTTAGAAAACAACATGACAACAATAGACAACTATGTCATCTTCCATATTCATTGGCTCTCCACTAGCAGAGTGGTTACCGTGTAGGCTTGAGCAATGAGTTCGACTTCAGGTCGTTACCCCTTTTTTTTTTTTTCATTAATGCTTTTTCATTGTAAGTCAAGATCTAATACAAATTTCATTATAAGACTAATTGATACAAGTACGCGTAATATAAGCCTTTTTTTTTTCAAATTATTTGTTTAAATATTTTTTTGTTCAGTGTCGTAGTTAGGACTTTGCCA
The DNA here is from genome assembly GCF_947242115.1 of Biomphalaria glabrata. Taxonomy (NCBI): domain Eukaryota; kingdom Metazoa; phylum Mollusca; class Gastropoda; family Planorbidae; genus Biomphalaria; species Biomphalaria glabrata. Next base: position 7,124,371 of record NC_074714.1, read on the forward strand.
TCATTTGGAGGCCCGGAGGCTTTTGCATAATATTTTTTATTTAATTATAAAAACTCTAATTTGGGGCCCCCCTCAAGTGGGGGGGGGGGCGGCCGAGGTGATTTTCCTATTCTCCCCTCCCACCTTCCACTCTAGCTACGCCTTTGTTATTATTACATAATTTTTTAAAAAATATTTTCAATATATTGGTTTCTTGTCTAAACTTCAATTATGTATTTGAAGAGGTCACCAGGGCGTGGGCGTCACTTACCTATCAAACAGATTATTTGAAGAGAGGCGACGGTCACATGTTAGGAAAAACATCTCGACTTACAAGCGTTCCCGTCTTTCGGGAGTTGGCCAACTTCCTGTTTGATCGTCTGCTAGTGTTAGCTCTCATTAACATTTGTGGAATGAACTTGTTAGATCTTGACTTGGGCCGTCGGCAGACGCTTCGGTGTGTAGTCAGCCGCCACTTGGTGAAAGATCTCTAAGTGTCAACAGTCAAGTGATGAATGTTAAATATCTGGCAGACCAGGAGATAAAGAGGTCACGTCAATCAAATTTTATTTGATACTTGATTTGAAAGCTGTAACATACTCGGATCAGCAGCGTATCTGGTTTCTGGTGGTAGGATCTCAAAGTAATTGAGCCTGCTATAGTGTCTAGCAGAGCCAGACTTTGGTATGCTGATGCCCAGTGGAACGAGCGGAGACTTCAGTAGAGTTGTCGCGGCTTTGTAGTTTGCTGCGCTTCGGCGACGCCGTTTTCCCCTGATACCGTTTTGGCGAAGGTCGTTTTGTCGCCAGAAATTCTGTCGATGTTTTAGAAAACACAACACATTTTGTAACGAACATATTTTCTATACGAAAGAAAAAGACCTGTTCATTTTAAAAGAGCGAAAAATAAAAGTTCATTGTATACAAAAATAAGAAAAAGTTTGAACTATTTAGAGATTATAAAGAGAGTGAACCTGAGAAAATGATGAATGAACAATGAATGAACTATCAGAAAGGATTTGAACCTGAGAAAACGATGAATGAATTATGAATCTCCTCCCTAACCCCCATAGATTTCAGGTGACGCGGATATTTTCAGATTGTTAACAACAGTATTCCAGCCGTACCAAACAAGCACATTGATATTGCATTATAGGTTTGGTCACATCCTGACTTACCTACGACCCCATTCCCTCATCTTTTATATTAGCAGTTTAAATTGAAAAGCATAAAACGAAAAAAAAAGCAAAATAAAAAAAAAATATTAAAAAAAAAAGTTTGATTTTAATGGAAGAACTTCACATTTACAGCAATATTTTCAATACTGAAAGACTCATTTCCCTTTTCAATATCAAAAAAATTAATTAACTACCCTTATTGAATTAACTAATTAGTTAATCTTTTATCGATTAATGTTTTGTTACGGACAATGAAAAATTGTGCAAAGTGTCAACTTTATCCGAGAATGGGAAATGGGAGAAATAGCGTGTTAAAAATTTGTACCAGACAGACAGGCGGAGTAAGTTGATATAAGCTTTGTAAAAACAAAACTTACCACTAGTTACTTATAAATAAACGATCCTCTTTAGAATCTGATGTTCTGAATGATTATTTGTAATACATTAGTATTGCTGATGTTAACAAATTTTTTTAGCCTTTTTTTTTTCTACAATCGTTTTAGTTATGTTTCAAAAATTCCATTTAGATCTAGTACAAAAAAAACCCTCACATTTACACACATAAGGAAAAGTCATAATCTTAACCCTAACCATCATAACATAATTGACAGGAATTGACGATATAATTGCATTACAACTAGAATTCAAAAGCTTACTAAACAGTTTTATACATAATTATATGACAATGACTGCGTCACATGTTTTGCTGGTTTGGCTAATTGAGCTAGTTCTGGAGCTACAGGGATTGCCACATTTGGTGCATGTATATGCATCTGTTTTATGGTTAGCTGATTAAAAAAATAACAAAATAAATAGATCAATAAATGTATATATTATACCTACAGATATACACCACAAAACATGCATGAATTTATGTTTTGAAAGAAGTATTAAAATGTATTTGTAATATCGCCAGAGCATCCGTCGCCAAAAAGGTGTCGCCCCAAACGTCCTGTTTCGAGCGCTTTGAACGGCCACGGCCACCATGCGATTTCCTGCATTTTGAACTGAAACAAAAATACATTGTACAGAATAAGAGAGAAGAGCACTGGCCTAAGTAACGCCATGCGATCGATGATTCTGAATTGTAAAATCAACGTTTTAAGCTTATAGGTAATTTTTGAAACAAGTCAAAAAATTAAGTCAATTTCTAGGTTGTTTTTTTTTCGTCCATATTCTATTTTTCATAACTTTGCAAACAATGAGATTAAATTAAAAGCGATGTTTTGTTCCCTTGCATTTCCAGTTTTACTTTTTAATGGATTGAAAGACATAAAACTTGGCCACTATGGGAACTCGAACTTACGACTTTCGCTATTCTAGCTTGACGTTCTAATTAAACAAAGGGCGCCCTAAGTCCACACCCACTCTAATGGGTACTTACTCAAGTTAGTGGTTGCTCGTTGTGCTGGCCACATTTCGCCCTCGTTATCCATCGGCCATAGAAACAGATGACCTTTATATAATCTATCCTGTAGATCGTTAGGTCTAAAATGGGAACTTTACTACTTTCGTTAGATCTATAAAAAGCATGTAGAGCAGCGGTCCTCAACCTTTTAAGCTCGGCGACCCCTTAGAATCCCCCACTCTGCCGCGACCCCCCCCCCTTCCCCAACAGCGATAGAAGAATAGACACAAAAAAAACATATTTTCGATGGTCTTTGGCGACCCCTGACAAATCGTCAATCGACCCCTAAGGGGGTCGCGACCCACAGGTTGAGAACCTCTGATGTAGAGGAATGAGCCAAAAAGAAATGGCCGCTAACAGAGATCTTGTCGGTGAGTTTGTATGACATGTTACAGTAGTTCCTTCAGAATTGAAGATTATTATGTCAAGTATAAAAAAAATCTGGACTGCGGTGAATGGCGAGGTCAGAGTTAGAATCCAGTACAACAGTCCAGAGCGTCCACCATACGACCAGGCAGCCATCTTTCCACACAACATGAACAATAACTATTGCAATGATCTTCCTGAAATGTTTATACAATTTGGTGTCAGCATCACGAGAAAATGTTCGAAATTTCATCTCGATAGTATATTGAAAAGGTGTCAAAATAAATGATTTAAAATGTGATTTTTTACTTTGGCCCCTAGACTCTACTTTATAATATGGTCAGTGTTTTGGCCCCTAGACTCTACTTTATAATATGGTCAATGTTTTGGCCCCTAGACTCTACTTTATAATATGTCAATGTTTTGGCCCCTAGACTCTACTTTATATGTCAATGTTTTGGCCCCTAGACTCTACTTTATAATATGGTCAATGTTTTGGCCCCGAGACTCTACTTTATAATATAGTCAATGTTTTGGCCCCGAGACTCTACTTTATAATATAGTCAATGTTTTGGCCCCTAGACTCTACTTTATAATATGGTCAATATTTTGGACTATGACGCTAGTGTGAGTACGAATTGAATAATGCAGGCACGATGACATTCGCGCTTGCTCAGACTTTTACTTTTTCTCTGGTAAGGTCTCAGTAAATTTAGAATGACATGGCCTCATTGGTCTTTATTATTCATCCAGTTCCATAATATTGAAGGAAACAACAAAGTAAGACTTAAAACTAAGACTTTAGACCAGTGGTTCCCAAACTTTTTTGTCCCGTAGACCCCTTGCCATGTTTTCTGGTTTTCGGTAAACCCCCTGCTCAACTTGCACATTTTTGCAAATTCATTAACATTTTTTTTAAACAAATTTCTAACTGTAGTGAGTTGAAGAGTGAAATGGTAATTTAAAACTACACAACTACGGATATTATGTTTCATATACGAATTTGTTGTTCTATGAAGTAGTCTTTCCTAACATTAAATATTAATTAATTAATTAATATACCTAAAGTATCATTGTAAAAGGTTTCGCAAAGAGCAGTTGTTCGTGTATTTCTTGATCTTTCACGTGTGGCTCAAATAATGAATCTGCGGAAATGTTTTCATGAACAGGAGAAGGGTCGAAGGCGAGTAACTGGAGCCTAAACCAGTAAGCGTTGAGCAGGAAGGGCTCATTAACCTTGACTTGCTACCCACCGAACAGAAGGAAAACTTAACTCAAACCTCTGCTGCCTTGCTACTATACCCAAACATGGGAAAGGTCTCGTTGGTTAACCCAAGAAAATATTAGGAGACGGTGACTATTAGCGCCATGTATTCCTGGGCCGTCCCCTCTTTCTCTTTCCTTGGGGGTTTCAGGTTAGGGCTTGTCTTGTTATGTTAGATGCAGACTATCGAAGTGTGTGACCTATCCATCTCCAGCGTCTCTGAAAGATATCTACTTCAATGGGCTGCTGCTTTGTTCTTTGCCACAATTCCTCATTCGAGATCTTGTCTGGCCAGCGGATTATAAGAATCTTCCTCATGCAGATATTGATGAATACCTGGATTTTTGTTCATGGTGGTGATGATAGTTCTTCAGGTCTCCGCGATTTGGAAGCAGATGCAAACCAGATGGGCAAGACGTGCGGACAGTTGGAGAGATTCGCCCAGAACCGAGATGCCTGGAGGAAGCTGGTTGGTGGCCTATGCCCAGAAGGGACCACAGGCATAGATGAGATGAGATGGTGACCATTAGACAATTTGTAGCACACAGCGCTACACCTTGTCAGACCAAACTGTATTTATGTCTTTTGCAATGATTTACATAAGAAGCTTTTAATTTTATAACTCATGCCACCGAAGCGACCTTGAACTGTATTGTCGCTTAAAGAAATTCTTTTAATAATAACAGATGTAGGTTTATGTAAAACGGCTGGTAAAATCAATGTTGGACCTTTGCTGTTTTCCATATTTTGCTTTAAGTAATGAAATCTTGTAAGACTCTCACAAACCATCATCTTCTCTACATGATGTCGAACAGAGATTTTGTGGGTCTATTTTGAACTTTGAGTGTTCAAAAGTTTTTCACATCTTAATTTTTGTCAGGGTGGCATTGTCTCAAATGATCCTCCAGCGTAACTGGTTCATATCGTCATAAAAAAGTCACTTAGGCAACTGCTTGTTTGACAAGGAAGGAATCCCAATTTTAAATAATTAATGCTGTACTGTCTACATTTCTTTTCTTTTTTTTTTTTCTAAATATTAGTTACATGTAGACAAAATTAAGCTATTTAAATAAGTATTGAAATTGATTACAACAATTTTTCGTTTGAATAGCAGGATAAATATTTAAAGGATTAACGAAGGTACACATCATATATTAGTGTATGAAATAATTACATTAATGGAATGTGAAAATTAAGTAACTCGACCTGCTTAAATGAAATCTATTATCGTAGACCCCCGTGGACATCTTATAGACCCCCCAATTTATTTTTTTACTTTCGTAGACCCCTTGGAGGTCTTCGTAGACCCCTGGGGGTCTATATAGACCACTTTGGGAATCACTGCTTTAGACTAAGACTAGGATTGCTTTTTTTTTTATTCTAACAGGAAATGTACTTTGATCGCTAAGACTCCATTTTTTTCCCCATTAAAAAACAAAATCGTACCATTAAAAAACATTAAAAACAAAAAAAAGAGACCAGAAACGAAACAAAAAGACTACAAGACACAGACCTCTTCATTGTGTTCACGTTGTAATGTTCGCTGTCTGTCTGACACAGCAAAGATCTTTTTTGTGGTGTTCCATTCTTAGCTTAATGGACAAGCACTCCTGACTTTATGTATCACTTACATCGTTTAAAGAGTTTAGAGTTTAGTTTTAAGAAAATCACTAAAAAAAAACTTTCAGCCTCGAGGCTCTCAGAGATCAAACACTTTCCAGTCCCCCCCCCCACCCCCGGCCACTCAGTCAGGCATTTAGGGCAGAATGGTTTCTGGGAGGTAACTACCGAATTCTTGTTCTGAGTAGTAAAGGCTAGTAAAGGTAGAGTGAACAAATAAATGTATCTTAATTAAAACTAACAATTTTATTCAAAAAGAGTCGACCCAATAGGTTATTGTTTTTAAAGTTAATCGTTTCACATTTAGACCAAATTTTTTAAATGAATGATACAAATCATTTCTCATGATTGGTGTGACTTATGTGTCATGACTGACGTGACTTATGTCTCATGATGTATGTGACTTAATTCTTATTATGTGATGTGAGTAGTGTGACTAATGCGACTCATCGCTCATTAATGATATTTGCTGATGTGACTTATCTCTCATGACTGAAGTGGCTTAGCTCTCATGACTGATGTGACCTATCTCTTATGATTGATGGGGCTTATCTTTCAAATGTCTAAATATGTTTAACATAACAATTTTGTGCTTGAGTATTCAGTTTTCATTTCCTGAATTGTCCTGGCTAATGTGGACATGTTTCTTTTTAAGAGCGCTCCGAATATAGGTCTTATAAATATTCCTGTTTAATGAATAGGTCTGTGACTTGAGCCAGGTGATAGATTTAGTGTCCCTAGTCTCACCTGTAAATGTCAGGTAGTCAGACGGGCCCATTTAACACGTCCGTGTCCCTGTAAGATGTGACCACTTCCGTGTTAGACATGGCCTCCATCTTGTCAACAGCCTAGTTAATGGATCATGTCACGTGGTTGGAATAGACAAATGGCAGCTACTTGCTCATAAGCACCCGGCAATGGATGGTATCATTTTAAAATCTTAAAATTTTGATATATAATTATTTGAAAAGAATCTCACACCTAGCGAATACAATGAGATAAAAATAAAATTCATAAGTTTAAAGTCATCAATTATAAGGAAGATATTATATATATATTTTAAAATAGTATTTTGAGAACCAAAATATTCTTAGTAGTTAGACTGTTACTACTGTTAGATTAAATAGAAGATCTATACATTCAATACTACACTTCATTAACTACAACAAAAGAGAAATATTTAAAATAATAAAAGAGCTTATCTAAGGGAAAGAACTCCATACTTACAACCATATCTCTGAATAATGTAGAAGTTATTTTCCTTATTCGCTATCAAGCACAATAACTGACTAATTGGTTATTTTCTTTAAATTGATTCATGTCTGGATTCATGTCTTATCTATGACAATGAATAATTTTGATACCTTTCAACTTGATGCCATAAAGGGTGTGGGAGAAATATAGACTACACACTTTTCACCAGACTGACAAACAGGCAGATTGACATATATAAAAATGCATGTGGGAGTGATAACTTTTCTCCAGACAAACAGAGTAAGTTAATATAAGCTTTATTTGTAATAACTTAGGTGAGGCAACTCAACGAGGACATAGACGTTTATTTACATAGAGACATGACAAACACAAAGGGCATCTGCCTTGAGTACAGCATCTCCATATTGGCTCTCTACTTGGGCGGAAATCGTTAGTCTCTTATGTCAACATCCGACTTGTCTAGTCACTGATAGTGCGCACCTTCTTTCTGCACTAGCTTGGATGGCGGTGCGCATGGCAAAGTCATAACATTATGTATAAATATACGTAAAAAAAGCCAGGACATTTTAAGCTAAAATTTCAATTTCAATCAGATTAAATCTGGTCCGATTCTATTCAATCTGATTGGGTCCTATCCTATTCAATTAAATTTCAAACTAAAATTCCGCTTGATTATTGTGAGTTCCATAATTTTGCCTTCTCAATTTCTCAATGACAAATAAAATTTGATGTTTAGTTTACTAGATTATCTGAACCTAATGCAGGAATTAATTAATTAAAAAAAAAACATGTTATATTACTTCTCTTATTATGAGCTGAGCTCTTGTACCCCGGTGGACCTAAGACAGCAAGTGCTTCACAGATGAGAAAGGATCGGGACTACTCAAAGAGCCAATGTTTGGCCGTCTCCAATAGGTTGTAAGGTTCTTTATCGAAAGAGACGAACAATTAAACTTGGGATGTGTCGCAGACGGCTTAAACGTAGTTGGACTTGGACGTGACTTGGCTGGAGGTTCGACACCCGACTCATGCCGATTTGTGTTTACTGAGCAGCATGGAAAACCTTCTCCCAGATACCCCCTCCCTCTTACTGGTCCACAAAAGAGATTAGACCATAGCGCTCTGAGCATGCTATAAGCATTAAACTTGTGCTATATAAAAGCTATTTGTTTTTTTTTAACTAATTTTTTTTTTCATTGATTTATGTTGTTTTTTTAAGTGTTCATTTACTGGGCATGTACTTAGATGGCACGGTCTACTAGTTTAGCAACTCATTTTGAAAAATCTAGCTCTTGATAAGCATTGTATTGAATGTAGCATAGTCCCTTACAGAGGCGTAGCTAGGGTGGGGGAGGGAGGGAGAGAATTTGAAAATCCCACCCTTGCCCCCACTTGAGGGGGGCCCCCAAATGAGTGTTGTGTTTTTTTACATTAAATACTAAATCTTACGCAAAATGCAGGGGGATCCAAAGAGGTCAAGCCCCCTGGGTCCCCAAATGATGGCAAATTCCAAGCTACGCCACTAGTCCCTTATTGTACAGGTTTCCAGCTTTCCCAGATCATTGTAATCTGATCTCAGCTTACTTAACAATGTTCATGACTTGCGTACGTTTCAAAGTTTCGTTTATTTTCTGTAGACACACGGGTGAGATGGAAGCTAGGTCAGTTTTTTTTGTTTAATTTCCTATTAGACATACTCTGACAATATGAGGAAATGTACTTCCGGTTCGCAAAGGCGTCTGGGTAATCGGACACCAAATGTAAATAATGACTACCTTGTTCTCTCCCTTTCTCCTTTTAAAACCTTTACCTCTGCATCTTCATACACACGGATGTACACACACACACACACACATACACACACGGATGTACGCACACACGCACTCAAGATGTTTAACTATGAAGCCATTGTAGGGCTTACACGTACTCAGATTTAGGGGAGAGCTGGCGGGGCTGCAGCCTAGGGGAACATCAATATTGTGGCCCCCACAATAGTGAAAAATTCGTTTTCTGTTTGCTTATTTTTTGTGTTCTTCTTTTTACCAACAATACTTAAAATGTTATTGTTGCCTCCCCTGTCGTGATCTTCTAGTTAAACAACTCATTTCGAAAAATCAACTCTTGAAACGTATTGTATTGAATGTATGTAGTCCCTTACAGAGGCGTAGTTAAGGTGGGGGGGGGGGGGTAGGGATGGAGAGAATTTGAAAGTGCTCGCTTAAGGTGTAAATCATGATGTAATTCTCGTAATATACTCTGGATGCATTTCATTGTAGAAACCCTCAAACTTTTATTTGGTTACTAAAATATGCACGCTAAATTATTTTATTTTTTCAATAAAGGCGATGATCAAAGGAATCAATATATTAAAAAACTGTTTTTCTTATTTAAAGCACGGGCTCCATCAGTTGTTACACTTGCCACATTGCCCCAAGCAAGCCAAATAAACACTACGGCGGGACGCATGTAACACGCGGGTCTTCATTTGCCCACCCCTGGTCTAGAGCTATTACAAATTTAATTACATAACTGATACAAACTAATTGATACAACTTCGCTTAATTGATTTTTTTAAGTATTTTAAAAAATGTTTGTTTTTTTCTACCGATCGTTACTGCTCGTCACAGGAGCATGATAGTGTGATAGTATGATAGTGTGATAGTATGATAGTGTGATAGTATGATAGTGTGATAGTATGATAGTGTGATAGTATGATAGTGTTATATAGGAGTATGATAGTGTTAAATAGGAGTATGATAGGGTTAAATTCAATTCCTTTCATGGGTTAAAAAGGTCAAATGTAGAAAACTTGAAAACTAAATCTTATTTTACTTTCCTATCAGATTTTGTAACTCCGCCCTTGACTAGATTTTAGTATTACATCTTAGAATCTAAGCTCACCTGTGACGCAATGAATGATGCACACATGGTATTTATGTAAAGGAAGCATGATATACCGAGCTTTAATCGGAGAAAATAGTGAGTTAAATATAGCGAAATGGACAGCCATGACCAGGGCCCGACCCATCGACCCTTCAACTGGACAACTCCGTCTTGCACCAATACAAGACTAAACATGTTAGAGCAGTGAACTCCGTCTTGCACCAATACAAGACTAAACATGTTAGAGCGGTGCCTATTACATGTGCGACTGACCTGGGATCAGATTTCATCAGTCGACATCACACACGGGACAAGTTTCTTTTGCCAGTTTTGAGTCAAACAGGATGCGCTGCCAGGTCAAACATTCTTTGCAAAACTCGGAGGTCATGAAATGTGGCGTCGATACTCGGGCCTTTCAGAAATGGTATGGGAATCCAAAACATGCTGGAATCAAATGAAGTTTGCACAATGCGAAGATTTTAGAGAAATGTGTTCTCTGACCCTGAACAGAAACAAATAAAAAAATTGAGTACGTCTTGTCTTATTCATGATGATATTGACCTATTCTTTTTCTTTAGGAGACTGAATATATTCAGATTGAAATTACATCATTTTTGTTTACATGACGTTGAAATATCGTGCGGCTATCAAAGCTTTTAGGTTATGATTTTAAAAAAAGGTTGCCATTAAAGAGAAGCTACAAGCAAGACACAAGAACTTCTTTGCTATCCTGTCAATTAAATCATTACATTCCATCGAACTATCAGATGTACTATGCACTAGCAATGTTTCAGTGGAACTGATATGAACATAAATTTCGATTGGTGTAGTTAAAATGTTGTATAATGTGCAATGCTCAAATTGTAAGACCAAATTTTCTCATGGATAATAAAGATATTTTTATTATTATCATTGTATATCCTACTATCATTACTATAATTAAAGCGAGGATAAAAATGGGAGATTTTGATTTTAATAATGGTGTAACTCTAATGAAATATGAATATTCGTTTGTTATAAATAAATCTCACTGCTCTATTTTTGCGTTTGTTCAAGTTTGTTTTTTTGTGTTCACTGGTCCCTACCCCAATTAAGTGATGCCCGAAAACGAATTTTGAACACTGGTAGCTGAAATACCGTCAGGTACAGATGCTTCATTTTGTTTTATGCTATCTAATAGTCTTTGGTTTTTCATTTCTTGTACATCTATATCTCTTATGTATTTCGACTTTCAATTTTAAGCACTATGTCCTTGTCTCCTGTAACTGACAATGAAAATAAAAAGTATGTATTTAGAATCCTTTATTTAAAACGTACTAATGTGTTCTAGTTAGCTTCACTTTGTAATAGAGTCACTCCTCTTTTGTTTCCATTCTCTGAGTACTTAAAACAACTGCGTTTTGACTTTCGGTCGAGGCACTGATTCTAGGTGTGTACGAGCTTCCTTTATGGTCCTTGTACAACTTGTGAACTCTATAACAGAAGTCCGTTCCTCAAGAATGTACAAATTTCATGGGCGTAACCAATAGTTTTTTCGGGGAGGGTAGGTAAAGAAAGTAAAAATGTGTTGTTGTTTTTTTCTTTGAACACACACTAGAATATCAATGCCGCTATTCTCTGCCTTTTATTAAGGGAGCTCAGAGACAGCGTAAATTGTTTGATTTTGGGTAGGGCTGACCCTTGGCCCTCCTGTTGACCGGAGTTTGCTTGAGGTTTTCTCAGAAAGTGACCTGTATTCTCGTACATTAACGTTACTAAGGGATCCAAGCGACTGGTAGGAAAATCGATCAAAGTCGGAAATGTTTCATTTAAGGAAGGGAGGAGTCTAACTTCCAACTCCCCACAGTTAGAATTATGTGGTAACTGTAAGTTTATTTTTATTGGGAGTTTTGAACATCAGTTCCCCCCCCCCCACACACACACACACACAGCTAAGCTTATGGAATCTGGATACTGTAGTTTTGCTTTAGTTCTTTTTTTACTGTCATAAGTTTGTATTGGGTTAAACCCCAGTCTCCTAGTCCAGCTACGCCCATGGCACATTCAATGTGGAACATGTCTGGCATGAAACAAGAACAATGTAATATTTTAGAGTTGGGCATGATGAATGCTACAAGACATACGACCAACACTATTGGCCAACATTATGTTTCCCTCTATTGGCCAACATTGTGTTTCCCTCTATTGGCCAACATTGTGTTTCCCTCTATTGGCCAACATTATGTTTCCTATATTGGCCAACATTGTGTTTCCCTCTATTGGCCAACATTATGTTTCCTATATCGGCCAACATTATGTTTCCTATATTGGCCAACATTATGTTTCCTATATTGGCCAACATTGTGTTTCCCTCTATTGGCCAACATTATGTTTCCTATATTGGCCAACATTATGTTTCCACCTATTGGCCAACATTATGTTTCCTATATTGGCCAACATTATGTTTCCTATATTGGCCAACATTATGTTTCCTATATTGGCCAACATTATGTTTCCTATATTGGCCAACATTATGTTTCCTATATTGGCCAACATTATGTTTCCTATATTGGCCAACATTATGTTTCCTATATTGGCCAACATTATGTTTCCTATATTGGCCAACATTATGTTTCCTATATTGGCCAACATTATGTTTCCTATATTGGCCAACATTATGTTTCCTATATTGGCCAACATTATGTTTCCTATATTGGCCAACATTATGTTTCCTATATTGGCCAACATTATGTTTCCTATATTGGCCAACATTATGTTTCTCCCTATTGGCCAACATTGTGTTTCCCGGGAGTTTCCCCCTAATTATTCAACGTTCAATGACTGAATGACATCAAGTGTTGTCATTCTAGCCAACCTTTGCCATGCTGTCGTAATCGTTTCAAAGAATCGTCGCTTTTGTCTTTCAACCTTGTTTCTCTGCATAATGAATTTCCTTGATTCATTTCCTCACGCAATTTAATTTACATACTTTTAACCTCTACGCATTGTCTCGCTCAGCCAATCCCGTGGTCCTTCATCCACAAGACTGTCTTCTTGTCAACTTCCTGTTCTCTCACGTGATTTACTAGATTCGTAATGATTCTTATCATTTCATATTCGCAAAGATAGGACACACTTGTCAATTTTAAAGGATTTTCAAAGCAGACATAAAAGCCTAATACACGAACGAGTGTATTATTACCAACATGTGTACAAAGCGTATATCAACTCACTCTGTCTGTTTGTCTGTCTGTCTGTCTGTCTGTATGTCTGTCTCTCTGACTGTCTGTCTGGTTAAAATCTTGTACACTTCCTCCCACTTCTCAATCTCGGATCAAGTTGAAACTTTGAACATTTATTCATTGTCGAAGTCAAGAGATGAATCAATAGTAAAAACAAAGAAAACTAAATTAGTTATTTAATTAGTGGTAATGAATTATTTTCGTTAGTGGAAAAGGGCATAAACCTTGCAGTATTGAAATATGACAATAATTTTGCAGTTTTTTCCCCTTTTTTTAAATTTGCATAAGAAAAAACTCTTTATACGTTTAAAATAGATTTCATTCCGTTGTAGGTCCAGTGTTCAGTTAAGAGTTTATTGGTTTTTCACTTCATTTCATTGAGCAAATGTCACCGTGTTTCATTGTTACACACACACACACACACTCAAAGTCTTATAATTGTCATTTGGTTGGTGTCAAATAGTGTCTGGCAAATATTTCATGACAGTTTTTTTTTTTTTTAACTTCATCTTTATACAAAAAGTATAATGATACGCCAAAGACAAAATGATAAATTAAATACAAATGATACACTTAAAGGAAAAAGCATCTCACATCACTCCAACACAGCTACCATCTATTGCAAAACTATTAAACGAAAGATGCCTTTCCACAAAATATTTAATGACACTATGCAATCATCACACCAGAGTTACATCAGGTCTGGACAAAGTAGTCGACTCCTCTCTGTTAACGAGCTGAGATATTTGAAGAAACTCCTTTTTTACCATTGTCGGTCAGGGTGTTTTTTTTTTTTTAAGATCATTCATAGTCACCGAGAAGTACTTATAGTAGCCCAATCGAGACCAGTCGTTATATAAGGCCTGAACACTGACCTGAAACATCACAACTTTAAGGCAGTTTAGACCAATAGTAGTTCGTTGCCTTGCCGTACAGACGTTGCAGGCCAGTGTTCAGGCCTTCTACAACTATTGGTCTCGGCTTGGTTGTTTTGCGCGTGTGTGTGTGCGTGTGCGTGTGTGTGTGTGCGCGTATGTGTGTGCGCGCGCGCGTGTGTGTGTGTGTGTGTGTATGTATGTTTTTTTTTCTCTTTAAATTGTGTGTGTGTTGTTTGCACTTGCGTCTACTACGATATCGTTAGACTAGTGATGCTGCATCGGACCATTGTAGTGAGCTTACATTCCCATGACCTTTCACCAATCAAATGATCTTATCTTATCTTATCTTAAATACTTGTTTGGACCAATAAAATATATGATATCCTACCGAACATTTATTATAATGATAAGTTAAATATCATGTTATAAGCAATGTGATATTATGATTGATCCATTTGATTTACTCTTGTCTTTCTACTTTCTACTGATTTTCTTTATGGATGTTTTGGTTGAATGAAATGTTTTATAGACCTATTCAATCCACTTTTTCTTATGCACAACCATCCTCTGATGTTATCTCCCCTTCCTTTTTTTTTCCTAGACCTTTCTTATTATTGAACCTGTAGGAGTGTCTGTAAGTCTTTAATAACATGTTTGATTGAGCCGAACCCAGACTTTGCTTTGTAACAGTTGTCAACGTGTCAACATGATGTCTTGACACCCCCGTCTTACACTCCTCCTAATAAGACAAAAATGTGGCAGTCTGGATTGTTCAATTTATACAAAATGATCTTTTGAAGTATCACTAAGTCTGTAACGTCATAAGCAAACAAACTAACAAAGATTATTTTCTGTGAATTTCTACAACTGATTACACAGCTTAATGGAAAACATTTTCTGCGTGTCTCACTTCAAAACTCCATTTCAGAGAGCCTCAGGTGAACCAGATCTAGATCACAGACCTATATAGATCTACTTCGCCCAGCACCTGTGTTTTGATTAAAAAATTAGCTTGGCTTAACGCCGCAACTGTTTATAGAACATCAAACTTCAATACGACAGACAGTACGGGACAATAGATAATCTTTACAGCATATCCGCTACTTCTATAAAAGTAATCTTATTATAGCAAGACTTCCTTGTATACGATCTAATTCTTAAAAAAAAAATCTTTAACGGTAACTCTAAGAAATGCGAGGGGGGGGGGGTTCACCTAAAAGTGCAAACCGAAATTTGAATCCCGAGTTGAAAGCAGAAGAGTTCCTCCAACAGAATTTAGATGAAGCATCTCCTTATTTTTGTCCTCCCAATACTCTCCTGCCCCAGTTTAGCGTGCTCAATACAACATAGGTAAAAAAAATTCTGAATGGTTGTAAATATTATCAAATATGTTCACCTTTTTTGTTTCAATGAAAATGTGAAGACACATCCGGGTGACTAGTATATAGGTTGTGCCTCTAGTAATCGGATGGATATTTTTAACTACGATGGAGGATATACTTTTTTTTTTTTTTTTTTTGGAGGATATACAGGTCACCAGACCTCAAATAAGCGTTTCTTTAATTTGATAAACTTTAAGTCATGTGACCTCTACTTATCTTCCCTCCCAGCACTCACTAACAAACACACACGCACACAGACAGACAGACAGAAAGAGATAGAAATTCCTCCTTCTGGTGAGGGTCCCTATGTCAAATGTGTCGCTGTCATTACTAAATGAGCTTTGTAAGTACGCATTAGCGCATACGTGAACTTATAAAACTTGCACTTCCTGCTAGTAAGTTGAAACAAACAAAAGGATTATTTTAATACGAAACAGCTTTTGCTCATTTTGTCCTTATTAATGAAGATTTTTACAGAATGTTTTTTTCTTCTGCTTTAAGGTTTTCGTCTTCTTTTTTTTTTTTTTTTACAATACTTCTTTTCAACTCTTACCTTCGTGGAAACTAAAACCTAAAACCTAAGCTCAAAACTTTCAAAACCTTGGCGGGTGGATTATGGGTGGACACGGATCTCAAAAACGGCTCTAATGTTTTGCCTACAAATTTGACAGTTGATGTATATCGTTGGGAAAAGAATTACAAGCTCGTTGTCCAGACTGGGGAAACTTTGACTGTTACAATTTTTACAAAATTAAAAAGAAATAAATTTATATTTGGCTAGAGAACTAGGATATAAGGTGTATAAAGGAGGTATTGTCTTTTCAAAAATAAATTGATATTTTCTTTTTTGTTTTAATTTTTTTTTATCCAAAAGGAATCCTAGGTAACTAGATCTAGATGTATAATAATAATAATAATAATAATAATAATAATAATAATAATAATAATAATAAGGCTTGTCTTCGAGTCCGAAGATCAGTGAGGAATGCACAGCCCCAACTTTGACCTACATATTTTTGCCACATCCAGGGTAAGCATAACCATTGTCCGCAGGGGGTCGATTTAGATTTTCTTTTCGCCGTCTGCGTCTGTCCTCGGCAGCGGATTTTCTATTGGTCTTAAATGTGTATCCCGAGGCTTCGTGAGTGGCCTCCAGCTGTCTCGTTCTGAGGCCGCATGCAACCAGGTGCTCTCTTCTATGTCAGCTAATTGTGGCAGTTACACATTAACATCTTCCTATACATTTCGCTTTTATTCGATATGTCATTAAGGATGTCTGCCAGGTTGTGTGGTGTGCGCTCTGGGCTGCCGGCTGGATGACTCCCGCTTGCTGCCGTCCACTTTGGGAGGTTTGTAAAGTAAAGATCTTAAATTCCGACACAACATCTGAAACGTAAAATAACCTAAAATGACATTTATTCAGTGTTAGCTCAAAGTAGAATTCAGTAAAGTTCCCCTTTCAGACCATGCTGTCCATGATGTAAAGTTCATTTGTTTCTATGCCAACGGTTAACGAGGGCTTAATGTGACCAGCACATTGATTGACAGTCTTTACTTTTCACCTACCCATTACAGCTGGTTAAACTAAGAGGCGCCCTAAAGACTCCGAAATTAAAAATCCAGGTCTTCGCCAGGATTCGAACCCGGGACCCTCGGTTCAGAAGCCAAGCGGTTTACCACTTAGGCACCTCCCTCTAGTTCAGTCTTATAGATGACATTTATTCAAATAAAAGTGTTAGCTCTGTCTCACACATGACGTCACACAAGGTGTTTTTGTCTTCTACTTTCTATTAATCAATGAGAAAACGTCCCTACAGAAACATATTTTAGATCTAATGACCATCAAGCCTCCTTAGTTATGACCATATCGCAGCTTTCCCGGTTACGCCTTTGACATGAGCTTATGATAAATTAAAATAAAGATGAAAACCTGTATGTTAAAAGCACATATAGTTTTTACCCTTATAAATATAGGAGAGAGTTAGAAATCCGCAAATATGAACCCACCCTGAAACTCCGAAATGTATTGACATATATTTTAATTGCCACATCCTCATTGGCTCTGGCTAATGGCCACTTACATTTCTGCACGTGAATTTGAAAAGTCACATCAATGAGATTTATCCCTCAAAGTTTGTATCCGGGATCATGACCTGTTATTAACTAGTATTCTCTCTCTCTCTCTCTCTCTCTCGTTCTCTCTCTCTCTCTCTCTCTCTCTCGTTTTCTGCATTTCAGCTATTCACTGTCTAGTACAAGGTATGGGAGTAAAAAAAATATATATTTGACCTAAATGGTATAAACCAAAAGATAATGGTAAGGGTGAGGGAAAAAAAGGCGAACTCTTTTGGAAACATTCTAAAAAAATTAATTAAATAGCCCATAAATTAAGCAGTCATGTATAGGAATAGGAATAAGGCTGGAGTTTAAAACTTTTGAAATATTTTTTTTTTAAGGGCTAGAAAGTTTGGCTGATGCTATATTTATCTCGTCGACCCGGATATCTCTTTTATCTCCGAAAATAAATTTGTTAGATCTCCGAAACAAACTAAAAAAAATTATATTTTAATATTTATATTTTACTAGCAGTACAAGTGTATCTGTGGCAATGACATTTTTAAGGCCTGTTTTATCTTTCTGTCTGTCTATCTCTCTTTTTTTTTTTTTTCACTCTCTGGAACCCTCGTTCCAAGAAACAAAGTTGGGGTCCGGAAGGGCGAAAAGAGAGAGAGAGAGAGAGAGAGAGAGACGAACACAGACAGAGTAGACTTTGGAAAAAAGGAAAAAAATTGCTTTAAAAGTATAAAATTTGTGAGTTATTTCCATTTATGTTTTTTATATAGGCTGCGGCCTTTTAAGAGAAATATCGAAAATAAAATACAAAGTTTTGATAGAGCTTGCGGTTTTTCGCGAATAGCAGACGTCAGGTTGGGTATCTGTCAAGAGCAGTTCTTAGTAAGCACCAAGTAGGCAATAGAAACCTGTGTACGAAATTTGATGTGGATAAGTACGACAGTTTATGATTTGTTCAAATCATGTTGCTTGCGCTGTTCTGTCAATTCCCCTTTTCTTCCGCGGCTTCTTCTTGGGTCTCATTTTACTCGTTGAAGGGTTCAGATCAGTAATCCTATATCTGAGATAAACTGCGCAGTGGTTTCCAGATCAGGCAGTTCTCCGTATAGTTTTTGTTCTATATGAAGATTTTGAAGGCAGAGTCTTGTTCGGGCTTCTTGATATAGTATGCAGCTTTGATGGACATGGTCAGCATTCTGTGGTGATGGCCCACAAGTGCAGGTTTCGCTCGTCCCGACTTTAAGCTTCCGTGACTCAGCGCAAAATTGTCAACGAGCAAAGAAAAGAACGATAACCAAAATAATGCTTTCTTACCAAATCATAATTTGAGTTGCCTCCCTTATCACCTCCAAACCCTGTGGACGTTATTAGAAAGAGGTGTAGTAATAAAAATAATAATAGTCTTTATTGTCCGTATGAAAATTTGTCTTACAATTTGTGCATTACACCAAACAAAAAACATTATAACTATAAGAAACCAAAGTGTACATTCACACCAGACTCACTCATAATTTACAGGTAATTATAAATCTTATCTTCGAGTCCGAGGATAAATAAGGCCTAAATGGTGCACAATTAAAAGGGTAAAGGAAATTTAACTCTATCTCTCCATAATTATTTATCCATGTTCAGAAGGAAGTATTCATTTTTCTCATTAGTATTTCACTAGCCTGTTAGGGTTAAACTTCAATAATGGTTCTCTTTTAATTTGAAAATGTTATAATTGCATGCCCTTTTTTTTTATATACGGGAACACAAATTAAAGTTTATGTTAGTTCAATGGGGTCAAATCAACGATGGCATCGTCGATCGGGAAGGAAAGAGTTCAAATCACAGTGTGTCACATCAGCAGGTCCAATGCGATAAGCTCGTTTTTCGAATAGACTGAAGTAAAAAAATTTATATGCAAATCTTTAAAAAAAAAATTAAAGTTCCCTTTTTAGACATTTCAAACATGATCAGAAGTTATTGAACTGAATAAGATTTTTTTTTCCTTGATTACTAAGACTATACATTCTATAGGAAGTGATTTCATTGACACTTTAAGTCTATATAAGAAAACTAAGTAGATTTGAATGTATCAAACAGAGTTGCTGTTCCTTAGCTCATCAGTCTCTAGAAGTCAACGAATATGGATTAGAGTTGACACTGTATCCTGACAAATACATGTCAAGTGTCTGCTGGAGTAGTTCGAACAGGAAGATCACGGTGACCTGGCCCACTTGTCATCGACCTGATCACTGACACAGTTCGTCTGCTTTGTGTTCTATCCTGGTTATATCAGGATATTAGTCCGACTTCTGAGCCAATTATTTTAATATTGGTTGAGGTCGGGGTGTGTTGGGTTATAGCTCCAAACAGCTTGTCCAACTAAACCTTTGTTAACTCTTTATCTGCGTAATTATTTTCCCATGTTTTGAAGGAATTCTTCATTTGCTTATTACTATTTCACTACCCTGTTATGATTGGGTTTCAATAGTTTTGTTGTTTGTTATCAGAAAATGTTGTGTTTGGTATAGAATTAAAGGGAAATGCATGCTCGTTTTATATAATTCAAAGTCAAGTTTAAAAAAATAAACATTAATTTAATTTAATAAGGTCAAAATCAACGATGGTGTCGTCGATTAGAAGAGAAAGAGTTAATACTCGGTCGTTGGTTTGTAGCTCCAAATAGCTAGTCCAACTAAGCCTAAACCATCGGCCGAGCACATCGGGGAATCTACCCTTATTCCTTTTGTGTCCGCATAAAAACGTCCCCTTTGTGGATAGTGATATTTTTGTTGTGGCTTTCTTCCATCCCCGCCAGTGCAATGTACTCGGTCCTTAGGCACCCCAACGCGGTTACTGTTATGCTTCCCTATTGATCTAATCGTCTCATCTAGCGACAGCTTCCACCCGAACGACTTAACTCTTTTTCTCCGTAATTATTTTTCCACGTTTTGAAGGAAATCTTTATTTTGCTCATTACTATTTCCCTCCTCTGTTATGATTGGGCTTCAATAGCTTTGTTGTTTGTTATCAGAAAATGTTGTGTTTGGTATAGGATTTAAGGGAAATGCATGCTCTTTTTATAGAAGACAAAGTCAAGTTTTAAAAAATTAAATATTAATTTAATTTAATGAGGTCAAATCAACGATCGTATCGTCGATTAGGAGAGAAAGAGTTAAGTCAGACTTAAGTCTGAGAAGTTTTGCCCCGAAGAGGGGGCGCAACACCTTATTCTGGCGTAAGGCAGGGCAGTCTGTGAACCCTTAAAAGTCATTGAATCTCAACTCGGTGAGGGACATTTGAGGGCAACACAGATTGTTGTGGTCACTGACTCAAAACCTGTACTACAGGCTTTGCAAAGCCCTGGACCATGGCTCCCCAATATCGACACTGTCATCATGGCTTCAAAACTGGCGGATCCAGGGGGTGGTGGTAGGGGTGATCGCCCCCCCCCCACACACACACTCGGCCGACCCCCCCCCCCCCCCCCCCGAAGGACAATGGACTACACCAAGGGAGAACAGCGAAGAATTATAAATAATAGATGTGATATCCTCATTATGAAGGAGGTGCGGTGGCAGAGTGGTAAAGCGCTTGGCTTCCAAACCTGAGGTTCCCAGGTTCGAATCCTGGTGAATAGTAGGTTATACATTTCTGAATCTTTAGGGCGATTGTGAGTCTAAACAGCTATAGTGGATACATGACATTAGTTAGGGAAAGTAAAGGAGATTGGTCGTTGTGCTGGCCACATGACACCATTGTTATCTGTGGGTCACAGAGACAAAGGACAGCTCTTTAGACTGCAAAAGTCTGGGAGGGGAACTTTACTATATCGTTAAGTAGATTTACGCTTTTATTTACTTTTCAACGGAAAGAGAGCAGCTGAACATAAGGGGTGTAAATGTGATGTTTTTATTTTTTTGTTTTTGGTGATATTACTTCCATTGGATATTTTATATTTACTAATATTTGTAAACCCGTATGTGAGAATGCGCTTTTTGAACAAGTTCTTAATAATAAGCTCGGGTCTGAACTATTGGACTGTAATTTGACTTTAAAAGGTCTGAACTATTGGACTGTAATTTGACTTTAAAAGTTCTGAACTATTGGACTGTAATTTGACTTTAAAAGGTCTGAACTATTGGACTGTAATTTGACTTTAAAAGGTCTAAACTATTGGACTGTGACTTTAAAAGGTCTGAACTATTGGACTGTGACTTTAAAAGGTCTGAACTATTTGACTGCAATTTGACTTTGAAAGGTCTGAACTATTGGACTGTAATTTGACTTTAAAAGGTCTGAACTATTGGACTGTAATTTGACTTTAAAAGGTCTGAACTATTGGACTGTAATTTGACTTTAAAAGGTCTGAACTATTGGACTGTAATTTGACTTTCGAGCCAGGCTTTTTTTTTTAACACAAGAGACAAAGAGGCGATGAAAACTAAACTCTACTAATGACATCTATCAATAGCTTGAAGCTGCTAGAAGATTAACATTTGTTTTAAATTAAACAACAACAAACAAAGACACACAAATAAAGGAATAATACAATTATTTTGTTTTACAAGTTTTTAATAGTATGAAATGTTTTCTTTGAAATCGGTTTGCTTATGAACCCTACAAGAAAATAACACACCAAATAAATCAATAGGAATAAAAACACAAAAACTTGTTGTTGAGGCTTTTGTTTTTCTTTTGCAACTGTTGAGATAATCGAGGTTAACACTTTTTGCTGCTCAGTCAAGTATGACATCTGGGTGACTGTGACAAGTCACATTTGTCACTTCAAAAAAAAAAAAAAAAAAAATTGGTGTAAAATTGTTAAAAAGTTGCTAGAGTGCTGCTCATAATGAAAGCTATGTCAGTGTGTGACATTTTGCTATTTGTGGCATCAGGACGTGATATTGTCACATTTAGTAATTTTTTTTAGAATGTAAAAAATAAAATCTGCTGCAATGACGCTGTGTATAGTTGCTTTAAATACTTGAGAAATTTTGGCATTCATAAACATTTTGACCATTTTTGTGTTTGTATAAGCACGAGTGGTATAAATGAAATGGGGTGGGTGGGTTTTCATAATGGCACGAAAAGACACGCAACTGAATGTTTTAGTCTATGTTCTTATTTTGATCTCGGTTTCAAAGAAATCGATGTAGATTTGTTAATAGCAAGCTATGTGCTGGAACTGAGGCTCAGACACTTTAATTATGGCTAGTGGTCGTTGAATCTTCAAACGTCACAGATTTGGTGAAGTTATGCACAGTGTTCAAATAATAAGCATCTCTATTACAGATTCCAATATACCAAAAAGAGATGAATGACTTTAAAAAAGAATTTACGAATTAAAACTGGCATTTTTTGGAAAGTGAGGTACAGTTATAACTTCATAATAAAAAAAATAGTATCTTATTTTATGAATGTACATAATCGCCTACCCTGGATATACTCTGGTTTTACTTAAGACATATACGTACAAAAGTTACAATGTTTTTTAGGTGAATACCCGAAGAAATAATAGATATGAATGCAAACACAAATTGATACTGTAAAACCTCAAAGTATGAAGAGTACATAAATATAGAATGCATGTCTCTAGTATGAGTCATATGGTAAATATACACTGGGCGACAAAAGAAAAAAAAATACGTATAATAAATCTATATAATCAATCGATTTGAGGTATTCTTAGTTTTCATCCTGGGTCTACAAAAAAAGTTGAGATTTTCATGAATATAAAAGTAAACAATTTTCTTTATCAACCCTATCATCTCATCAATATCGTCGGCCTCCTTCAGTCGTGAAACGACTATGGTTCATCTCGAACACTTTTTCATATGGCTGTGCAGCCCTATTTTGGAGAGACACTCCCCTTCACATATTTGGCATGTCAAGGTGGCTTTCGCTTTGGTGGTTGAGGAGCTATCAACTACAACACGTGACACCAAAGTCTGGGATCTCGAGCAAGAACTTCTCTCTGAGGTCAGGTTACATTGAAATATATATTAATATTAAAGAAGTAACTTAGACGTAAACACAAACATGACATTAGGAACAAATCTTGAAAAACAATTTTAAAAACAAAAAGGGTTACATAAAAGAAAAAAAAGGTTACAAGGAGATAAAAGGTTACTCTTATAAAAGGGTTACATGATATATGATAAAGAAACATTCTAAATATATAATATCTGGACACGTCGTTAAAACAGCAGAGGTAGGGAAAACTATTCAGTACATATGAGTGTAAGCGTACACACCTGTGGCAACCAAAGCGTCGGATTCAGTGAAAGAAGGTTTCACAGTTGATCCTTCGCCACTTAGCACTTTCACTTGCGCGGCTCTTCGCTAAGTGTGTGTGTGTTTTGTTTTTAAAATAAGAAATGAACGGGAGGAAAAAAAGGTGTTCACGTCTCTTCGCTTTTTTTCGATGAAAAATATGTTTTATGAATTTATACCTGGAAAAAATAATCCCAAAATGTATAAAAGTATGAGATTAGTATATACGTGCATACTCACCCTTGTAAACGACATACACTATTGGATGCTTGTTTAGAATGCACACCCACGCCTGATGAAATGAGTACAGGGTCGAGAGACAGAGAGAGTTGTAACTTTACTGTTCAAATGCGTAAATACTTTCATAAACATACCGTGGCTCCGAGGATCGATGGTGGCTGTGTGAAGCATCTCCCGCGACGGATCACGGCGTTTCCCAAGTGGATTTTAAGCACTAGGAAATGTGAGGAGGAATTCAAATTAGTCACCCCCCCCCCCTTTCCATGAATAAAGTCCCTCTGTTGTTTTTTTTTAATTTGTTTCAGTTTCTATTAATTTTAGTTTTTAGTTTAAGTTCTAGAAGCTGAAGGCGGAGAACAGTGTCATAGGTGTAAAAGTCGGCGAAAAAAAGCACTGTATTTGTGAAGTAACGAAGTCATATACATAGTAGGCTTAACACAGTTAATTAGTTCAGATGTCTAGATGTGCATGTCATTGAAATTAACACAGTTAATTAGTTCAGATGTCTAGATGTGCATATCATTGAACTTAACACAGTTAGTATTAAGTTCAGATGTCTAGATGTGCATGTCATTGAACTTAATACAGTTAATAATAAGTTGAGACGTCTAGATGTGCATGTACTTGAACTTAAAAAAAAACAGTTAGTGATAAGTCAAGATGTCTAGGTGTGCATGTCATCGGAGTATTTCTATTGAAAGGTTTCAACGCACACTAGAGACACAATGGAGTATTCTACAGATTTAGAAAGCAGATTGACTACATTAACAACAGAAGTTTCAGGTCTGATTTGAATTGAACCAAAACAATTTCCAGTTGAAGTACAAAGATATTAAAAAGTCTAATTAAAGTGTCCGTTTTATTACACTACACAAATAACGTGAACATTTGAAAAAATATACGTTCAAGTAACTCGTGTTGAATTGTTCACATGAACAAAAAAGTTCAATTCATTGAGGCTAAATTCGGTAACTATTTCGGAGCACCCCCCCCACACCTTTTTTTTGAGCGCGCAATTTTTCCTACACCCATTCTCGAATCAAGTTGAAACTTAACACATTTTTTCATTGCACCTAACAAAACATGAATCAATTTAAAAAAAACATAACTAATTAGTCAATTAATTAATAATTATCTTTTTTATACTAACAAGGGAAATAATTCCTTCTGTATTTTGACATATGGCTGATATGTGGGGTTTTGTACACTTCGATAATTGTACACGTTATTTCTCTTACGCCCATTCTCGGATCAAGTTGAAACTTTAAAAAATAGTAAAAATTATTGTACTTATCAATTTTTAAAAATTAACCAATTACTCAATTAATTATTGGTAATTAATTATTTGTTTTGATTTCGAAAAGGGGAATATATTCTACATTATTGAGATAGGCATTTTGTGTTTTTCTTTTCTGGAAATCATGCAAAAGAAATGTTAAAATGTTGAAGCTCCTTTTTTGGAGGTGATTCTGTAAATTCTGTAGATATTCGAACTCTATACATATATCTTTTTTCGGAGCAATTAATTATCAGTGCATTTGTATAAAGGAAATCCCTACATATCCACAGTGCAGAAAGGACTTGTTAATAAAGTAAAAAAAAAATCTCTTAGTGTTATCAAGGTTAAATATTCATTTGGTGAGATTGAATACTACACAAATACACTAGATAGAAAGAAGCCAAAATATGAACAATCCTTTTAAAAAATCTCATCTAAAGGGGAAGAATTCCGCCCTTATAACTGTATCAATAATGCGCACGTTATTTCCCTTTAATAATATCAAAATAATAACTCAATACATTTGGTATTTTAAAAAAAAGTGATTCATGTTTTGTTAGGTAGAATGAATACTTGTTTAAAGCGGAGAATGCGCGAGGGAGAAATAACGTTAACAATTATTTAAGGGGACTAAACCCAACAAATTTAGCCATACCTGCGAATACTGAAGTATAACTTTACCTTCTTGGTAGCAAACAAAAAAATTAATTACTTTTTTTTTTTCTTTAATGATTCATGTCTTGTCTATGTCAAAAAATAATTGTGCGAAGTTTCAACTTCATCCGATAATGGGTGTGGGAGAAAGAATGGGCACACACCTTTTACGAGACAGACAGCGCGTAAGTTGATATAAGGTTTGTAAAAAAAAAAAAAAAGACGGAAAGATATGTTTCAAAAAAAAAAAAGATCGTATGCTGTTTTAATTTATTTATTATTTTTATTTCAAACATCTTTGTCCTGAGGAGACTCGAAACTTACAGTAGCCCTTCCGTAGCTATCTGAGATAAGTGTTTCCGTAGGTATCTGAGATAAGCGTTTCCGTAGCTATCTGAGATAAGCGTTTCCGTAGCTATCTGAGATAAGCGTTTCCGTAGGTATCTGAGATAAGCGTTTCCGTAGCTATCCGAGATAAGTGTTTCCGCATTGTAAGACTGGCAGAAGTAAACGCTTTTACGTTTTTTTTTCAACTCATAAAAATAAATGTCCATAAATAGTTAAAAAACAACAACAACAATACGACAAATAGCTGAATTAAAGTAGCGCACAGAAATAATCAGGTTGTATTCAAACGTTAATCCTTGTGTAATCTCACCGATTGGGTTAAAATATCAACGTAAAGGCGTGACATATCTGACTAATTCAACGCGAATGGAGTGACACATGTAGGAAACAAACAAAAAAAAAAGCAGCGTTTTTTAAAGGCTTTTTGTGCGTTTTGTTTTCATTATTTTGAATAGTAGAAAAAAGGCAAGATAAAAATGTTCCACGTTCCTGTTCTTGAATAAGGCACAAACTGAAAGTGTATTTATTAGACAAGGCGAATGAGTTAAAGAAATAGGGCTAGGTAGGTCCAGATTTCCCAAACTTCCATTTAATCCGACTTACCTGGCCATTGTACTGACTTCCCATTCCCCATCCCCCCCCCCCCCCCAAAAAAAAAAACGATAGCTCTAAGAGATGTCAAAACTTAAGTCTTGTTGAATTAAGCGATAATATACCATACAAATAATATTAACAATGTTTTCAGAGTAGTTGTCAAATATAATTGATACTTTTGAACAGTTTTAAAATTGAAATCTGTACTTTTAACATCCATTTATAGTGTTTATATTACTATTAAGTTAGATACTTCGAGTTTCCAAAAAATATAGTATCCATAAGTATTATACAGTGTTGACGTGGGAAATTATATTGAATGTCAAGAATATCCTAAGAATATCCTAAGGATATCTCAAGAAATCCTTGGAATATCATAGGAACATCCTAAGAATATCCTAAGAGCATCCTAAAAACATCATAAGAACATCCTAAGAATATACTAAGAATATCTCAAGGAAATCCTTAGAATATCCTAAGAATGTCCTTAATCTTTGTAATGAGAGAATCTCAGGAAGGCAAAAAAAAAAAAAAGCTCAATAGAAAAAAGGCAAAGATGCATGGTGGCAACTCAAGCGAATTGAACAAGGCGTCTTAGCCGAATTCCAAGTTGGTCGTTGCCCTATAAACGAGTAATAGGGGGCCATTCCGAGAGAATTTGCTACATACAAATCTGCCACAGCAGAGATGAGGAGGAGACAGTAGACCACATTCTCGCAAAATGTCACATCTTGCATCAGAATCAACTTGTACATGAATAGGGAGACCATAAAACAAACTGCCTGCTTGTAATGAAAGGGGGACGCTGAAGGCTGGGATTTTGAATTCCGGGAATTTTAGGGCTTCCATAAGTCCACTCAGCTCTAATGGGTACCTGAATTTAGTTGGGGAAAGTAAAGGCAGTTCGTCGTTGTGCTGGCCACATGACACCCTGCTCGTTAAACGTTGGCCAAAGAAACAGATGACCTTAACATCATTGGCCCCATAGATAGCAAGGTCTGAAAGGGAAACTTTTTTATTATATGAATTTTTCAGAATGGCTATTACTTAAACAGAATAATTTCATGCGAGGAGCAGCCACAGTAAAGGGAGGCAAACAAAAGAAAAATCAAGAATGAAAGGGTGGTCTTAGTTTTTGGGACGCTGGAAATGGCAGGAAAGAGAAGCAGAGAAAACTGGTTGACAAATCACATATCCAAGAGGTTTTGCGGTTTTTCTAAAAGAATTTCTTTCGAATTTTTTTTGACTTATTATACATTGGCTTGTCCTTAGTGTCAACGCGACATAGATTCCCTTCAGAAAATACTTGGAAGAATTCAAACCCAAACTTAACTAACATCATCACATGGTGAACTTTTTTCCCGAGACCTAGATCTATGAGCAATAGTGAATTACAACATTTTCAACATGGCCAGATTTTAGAGATAAAGAAACTACGAGTGTCTACTTGGGTTTTACTCGAGCCGTTATATGCAAGAGGAAGAATTGACCGAGGGGCATCCAAGTAATGCAGTATTCACATAAAAAAAATACAAATAATATTGAACAGTGGCGTCACAAGGGGGTGCGGGGGTACGGCCGCACCGGGAGACACCGACCCTATTGACGAGACTGATATAGAAATATGTTTGACTTTTTCGCATGCCCTCACGCAATACAATAATAACTGAACAAGAATGTTTTCCAGCACTGACCTAGTAAATAAAAGCCATATCTGGTACTAGTGTTCTCTTTGGAGTTCCACGCACCGGAGTTAGTGCCCATGTATATCAACTTTAACATAGGTGTATGAAGAAACGCATGTTATAGTTTGTGTACAAACTGGAAAAAAAATATGTGTACATTGACTTGACATAGGAAAGTAGAAAGAAAAAAAGAACATCCACATGTGTACAACATCAACACACAACATGAAGCACTATCCAAAAAACTTTTCTGTCCATAGCAAATCCAAAAACTTTTGTGTTCGTAGCAAATTTTTAAAAAATGTGTCCATAGTAATGTCAACATTAGTTAAGACAAGGATAGAACAAAAAAAAAAGAGATTCAAAGTGAACATTTTATGAATGACTTCCATGGACATTTCATTGTTACTTTAAAATATGGTAGATGAACAACTTATTTTTATTTACAATTGAAATTTGTATATATTTACTAATTGAAACAAATAAAGAATTGTATGTATGGCACTAGGGCATAGCGACAATAATATATATATATATATATATATAAATATATATATATATATATAAAGAGTACAAGTGAAGAATAAGGTCATATTCTGCGCTTGGGTGTAAGCAGGGGCGACCATGTAAAGTTCTAAAGTTCAACGTCTTACTCTCACCCCCCCCCCCCCCCAATCAAAAAAAAAAATTGAGAAGTTTTGGTATTCATAAACATTTTGACCGTTGTTGTGTTTTTATTAGCCATAGTGACATAAGGCCAGAAATGGGGAGAGTAGGTCATCCGCACCAGATAAAGAAGACACGCAACTGAATGTTATAGTCTATGCTTTTTTTTATTTCAATCACGGCTTCAAAGAAAATGATGAAACTTTGTTAATATGAAGCGCATCTTTGGAATTCAAGGCTCAGACAATCTCATTAGGGTTAGAACAAAATAAATGTATCTATAAAAAGTATAGCCATGTTTGTACCAATGCCTAATTTATCCTGGGCCGCGTAAAACCTAGCGCTGGCTCGAAAAGATGTAGCCAGTAGCTGGCAGAAGAAAAGAAGTGTGACAAGGAAATAATAAGACAATGAAATGTAGCACGTTGGACATCGACTTTGAACCAGGACACATCGCCCCAGTGAAATTACTGTTTTGTACATAACTGAAGGACGCAATACTTAGAGACGTATCTTCTTCTCCTTCTTATCTTATATAATACAGACGTTACTATAAAGAAAGAAGATGATAACGTCCTACTCGTAATGCATCTGGTTATGCATGCTAAACAATGACTTTTCCTGGCTAGCTCAGGCAACCCATTCCATGCTCTAATAACGCTAGCGAAGAAGGAGCTTTTGTACAAATTTGTCCTCGCATAAGGAACAAGGAATGTGTCTTTATCTTTGTGTCTTTCTGAGTATTTTTTTTACGTTTCGTTTACATAAGTAATTAGTGATAATTAATGGGATACGAATAAAGATTGAGGGGGTAACAACATCCCTCTGAGATCCGCCTTTCAAACAACATTACGCGCCCAGACTGAGAGTGTGTACTGACTTCATTTCACTAAAGCCCGCACCACCAGCACTCCACTGCTTGATAGTAGTATTACAGTTTAACTCTACCTCACTTTATAAAATTGGCCAAAAAAATGAATTGGAATTATTTTGTCTTGAATAAATGACTCGTGACATAAGTCTAATACTACATTACTTATTTTTCAAAGAGCACAAAAGAAGATCTATGTTCCAAAGAAAATATTTGAACCATTTCAAAATGTGAACAATTAATTTCTATTCCACCATCCTCACTAAATTAACACAATGGGCAGGTAATATAAAAGGTCAGTTCTTTGAAAACATACAATTATGTACACAATAAAAGATAACCTTTTAAAACTTTAGGATTTTGGGTTGGTATCAAATTCTGTTGTGATCGAAGTTTATCTGCTAACAGGCAGTATCAACAAATTGAATATCTCTCAGGTGTAATGGATGAAAGTTTGTCAAGCACAAGAGTCCCTACGAGTGTCACGGCCAAATTAAATGACAATTATTGTAAAACGTCTGTTCAGTGATGTAATCTTTACATTGAAGTTTGATCAATAAAGGCAAACCTGACAAAAAAAAAAAAAAACTGGCCAGAATAAACAGTCCACAGCAGCACTTGCAAAACTCAAAAAATATGGAAAGACCAAAGCATAGCACTCAACACTAAAATCAGACTGGTCATGACCACATTCTTATATCCTTGTGAATCTTGGACGCTGACTGCAAAGCTAGAGAGGAGGATCCTAGCAATGAAATTGAGATGTTACAGAAAGATCCTGGGTATCACATACAAAGACCGCATCACAAACGAAAAGATTACAGACAAAATTAGTGCAGCGATTGGACCCTACGATGACCTGCTAACTACTGTCAAAACAAAAAACGCTAACTAAAACTCTATGACCATATTACAGGGCTCGAAAAGGACGGTCGACAGATTTTGTGTGGTGCCCCAACAGTCCAACAGACTAAGGGATAGGTGAAGTTGAAGTGAAGGACATTTTAAAATTAATACCGCTTTCTTGAGAGGCGTCTGCAACGATTTATGACTAAGATCTTTACGACTTCTCTGCTAACAAGATTATTTACCACTTCTCTGCTAACAAGATTATTTACCACTTCTCTGCTAACAAGATTATTTACCACTTCTCTGCTAACAAGATTATTTACCACTTCTCTGCTAACAAGATTATTTACCACTTCTCTGCTAACAAGATTATTTACCACTTCTCTGCTAACAAGATTATTTACCACTTCTCTGCTAACAAGATTATTTACGACTTCTCTGCTAAAAAGATTATTTACGACTTCTCTGCTAACAAGATTATTTACCACTTCTCTGCTAACAAGATTATTTACGACTATGAGGTCGAATTTCTAGAAAAGAAAAAAAGAGCCTTAAATGGTTGCATTAGATATTGTCAGTTCTATAGTCAATATCTCAAATATCTTCATTGGAATCAAAACGTAATTAGAGTAGAGTCAACTCTCTTTTTTAAAGTTTGCTCATATCAACACAATGTCTGTCTGACTGTCTGATCCCACACCCAGTCACGGATTAAGCTGAAGTTGTGTACAGTTATTTCTCGTACGTACCTGACAAAACATTAACCAGTTAATAATTTAACTATTGGCAATTCATAATTTTTGTTTGGTATCGAACAAGGGAAAGAAATGGTACTGGGCAGATGTGGTGGTATAAGCTGAATTAGTCCCCTTTATAGGTTCGTCGCTTAAAAGTTTGAGACTAACAAGAGATAACTATGAAGAAACTTCCTTGCACACTGGTTAGCGTATTGGTCTGAGAGGCTTGATCCCTAGAGCTCGAGTGTAAGTCGTCTAACTTTTAAATTTTTTTTATTAAATACATTCACACTTAATATAAGCTTTTTTCTTTTTTTTTTTTTATATTTTTAAAAATGTTTTTTAAAGTTATTCTTATAAAACTTCACTTCATAACAGCTGCCACTGAGAATTAAACAATAATACTTAAAAAAAAAAACAAATACGATATTTGTGAGCATGTCCAATAGAAAATACTACAATCAGTGGAGGATACCCAACAAAAAAAAAATAATGCTTATTTTTCTTTACACACAAAATCAAACATTGTGATAGATCCAAGAAAGATAACAATAATAAAAAAATCCTGTTATTCATAAAAATATAGCGAACAGAATTTGACAGCTAAAATGAATGAAAAATAGATTCACGTCTATGAAATACAAGAGACACGATATTATAATGTAATGTTGATATAAAGGGAAAAAAAATCACAACTATAAAAATAGAGAAAAAGATTTAAGGTTAAAAATATTGCCTTCATTCTGTACAATTACAAACAGATAAACAAATAAAAATACATGTACCAAAAAAGAGATGCAAATGTTTGTATACTTCATGTACCGATACTAGCTTCCAACTCCATTGCTATAACGTACCAAAGGCATTTCATGTATTCCGGTTGTCTTTTTTTGCCACAATGCGTTGCAACCAATACAGTTTATATTATTGCAAATTGTCTACAATATGCAAAGTAATTTAAAGAAAGTATAACAGGAGTTCAACTCATGTGTTAATCTTGTAAGATCTAAGTTTCTTTAAAACAATGACCTAAATCACTATATTAACCAGTACCGGTATAAAACAAGATACACATGGAACAGACTTTCGGGATAAAATTGAAAGAAGACTCATGGAGCTCATTTCATGTGTTTAACTGCTCAGATCTAAGTTTCTTAAAAAAACAAACATTGTCATAACTACTTACTGTTTCGTCAGTATAAAACAAGATACACATAGAAAAGACTTTCGGGATAAAATTAAAAGAAGACTCATGAAGTTCAACTCATGTGTTTAACAACTCAGATCTAAGTTTCTTAAAAAAACATTGTCATAACTACCTACTGTTTCGTCAGTATAAAACAAAGATACACACAGACTTTCTGAATGACATGAGAAGACAACGACACAAGACACCATTCCAACGTCTCTGTAATCTGGGTTGGAAGATGCGATCAAACTTGTTTCATTTTCAACGTGTTGAGCTTCAAGACTAAACTGGACCTGCACTGGCCTATATGCTATAATTAAACTACGCGAACAAAGTCAATGCCTCCCTGAGAAATTTAAAAATGTATATGTCATTTAAGAAATGTTTAAACTAGACAACTCATTGGTGATATTTCTATGTTGTAGTTGCTGTCGCTATAAAGATGATGTTTATAGTAGTGATGATGTTTCCATGTATATACTGTATTTATAGTGATGATGTTACAATGTTTAGACTCTATTTATAGCGATGATGTTTCTAAGTATATGCTTTATTTACAGAAATCATGTTTTTATGTATATCCTGTATCTATAGAGATGTTTCTATGTATATGCTGTACCTATAAAGATGATGTTTCTATGTATATGCTGTATCTATAGAGATGATGTTTCTATGTATATGCTGTATCTATAGTGATGATGTTTCTATGTATATGCTGTATCTATAGAAAAGATGTTTCTATGTATATGCTGTATCTATAGAAATGATGTTTCTATGTATATGCTGTATCTATAAAATGATGTTTGTATATATATGCTGAATGTATAGAGATGATGTTTCTATATAAATGCAGTATCTATAGAAATGATGTTTGTATGTATATGCTGTATCTATAGAAATGATGTTTCTATGTATATGCTGTATCTATAGAAATGATGTTTCTATGTATTTGCTGTATCTATAGAGATGATGTTTCTATGTATATGCTGTATCTATAGAGATGATGTCTCTATGTAAAGGCTGTATCTATAGAGATGATGCTTCTATGTATATGCTGTATCTATAGTAAGGACGTTGACGAGGTTAAAGTCTTAAAAGCTTGTGAGGGTGATCTGAGAGCTAGGGAACACAATTGTTAATACTTGTTATATTTGAGTTATATTCCTTTGAATACGAATCATCAACAATGAAAATACCAGTAAATCTATCTGTTAGGTTTACCATCGCTGCCTTTGCTACCTAAGCCACACATTAAAAAAAACACTATTATCCAAGTGCGTCCCAATACTAAAGTAAAAAGAGGCTAATATATCTAGTTTATGTTTTTGTTTTAACAAGTCTTTCTTGTGTTCTTAAAAAAAAACACTAAAATAAAAGACCACTGCTAACTGGAAGCACTAATTACTTCCAGCTGGCAGCTCAGACCACTGACACTTGTCAGCTCAGAATAGTGATAACTGGCAGCTCAGACCACTGACAACTGGCAGCTCAGATCACTGACAATTGGCAGCTCAGACCACTGACAATTGGCAGCTCAGACCACTGACAATTGGCAGCTCAGACCACTGACAACTGGCAGCTCAGAATAGTGATAACTGGCAGCTCAGACCACTGACAACTGGAAGCTCAGACCACTGACAATTGACAGCTCAGACCACTGACAATTGCCAGCTCAGACCACTGACAAATAGCAGCTCAGACCACTGACAATTGGCAGCTCAGAATAGTGACAACTGGCAGCTAAGACAAATAGAAACGTTAATGCTGACCAATCGAGCAGCAATTATTGCTGTCATGCTGTAGCTATTATACATTGCTGTTGTGTACCTAGGACAACAGGCTGTAGCTTTGATCATTGCCCATCAAATAGCTTTGAAAGTATGTGGTTAAGATTACTAGCTGCGACGGGAGATACTGCATCCCTCATTAATCTTCGGACTCAAAGAAAAGCCTGATTTTTATTATAGCCGCGACTTGTCAAATTTCCCCAATATATATAATCTCCTTGCTACGTAAAATGTGTTTAGTATTTCTAATTTCATCAATAGTGTTTAAACTAAATGTGTATAATGTTTAGAAAACTTTACGGCGCCACTCCAGCACCTACTCTCGGTAACAAAAGATATTTAAAACAAATTGTTTAGGAATCGCCATTTCATGTGCCTCCTGCTTATAGCAATGTGACCTATATAATCAAAACAAAAAAGTCTAAGGCCCAAGTTTTATGTACGTTTTATGCCCGTACAAGAGAATATTCAATGAGTAACAAATAAAAAATGTCACCTTTTCATCAAGGCCTTATAGAAAACTGTTGGAAGTTTGAGAAGTGATATTTAGCGAGCTGTCATACAGTTTTTGAATCTCTTCAGACATGACTGGTTTTTCTTTTGATTCTTTAACAGTGTTCCTGAGCATGGAGTCTTCAGGCTCTGAGTCTAAGGTCTCGTTGAAGCTGCGGTAATCAACTTCTTGAAAGCTCAGGCTGGGGGAATTGTCAGGGTCGTTAACCTCGGCGGAGGTGTTGCTCTTAGGGAGCTGCTCCGACTCTGGCCGCGCGTGCTTGTTCCTGTGATGCTGGTCGAGGAGGTAGTAATGCTTGAGTGCCTCCATCACAATGGTGTTGTCCTTCAGCTCGCAGTACTTCTCCCGACTCAGGCTGAAGAACTGCATGTAAGTCTCGTCGCTGGCGTGGCACAGGTACACGGTGGCGTTGCTCCCGGGCGGCGGCTTCATGGTCACCGCGTGGGCGGCGAGGATGCCCAGGCCGATGAGGGTCAAGAAGATGCCAGATGTGCTGATGCTGATGGTGGCCAGGTAAAAGTTGTTGGCACGGTTCAGTCTGTGACTGGTGTAGTTTCGCACCCCCAAGTAATTCAGCAAGAAGGCCAACACACCAAATACAGGATTGAAGATGGTGGCTGCCAGGCAGAGAAGTCGATAATCAGGCACCTCACTGAAAATATTTGATAATGTTTTTATAATATTTTAATACCCAAAGTTTCAAACAGATTAAAATCTTTTTTTTTTTAACTAAACTATATATATGCAAATAAGGAAAAGTTAATTATGGACTTTTAAGGTTAGAGTAATCTGCTCTTCGTCTGCACTACGACAGAAGTAAATGCATTGAACGTTCTTTAATAAATAAATGAGATAAAGCGATGTGAAGAAATGTAGGGCGATATAATGGAACCTGAAAGAAAACGTAAGTAAATAAACAAACACTGTTGCCAACTATAAAAGAAAAATTAATTTGTGCTAAAAGTCAAAGAGATTAGAAATTTGATTCTACAGAGCTGACAAGTGAAAACAAATATTAAATGATTTTTTAAAAATACTTCGAATATCAATACTTCCAAATTTCCTGGACCGGATACACCAAAAAGGTAGCTATTTTATGAATCAGCCTTCATGCCTGAGAAATTTTCAAACGTCGAAACATTGCTTAAAAAAAATTAATTTCAGAAAGGAGTATAGCCAACTCCGGTACGCGACGTTTTTGGCGCAGCCATTTTGGCGCGAGAGATTATCACGATAATTTATCAAACGCAATACTTTTTATCATATACAATTGTTATATTTGTTCACAGTAGTATACTACGGTATATATAGTATAAAGTGCACATTCACCCCCACACACACAAAAAAAGGTATAATAGTTTTGACTATTTCATGGACGCATATTTCGAACTATGGTTGGCTTCCTAGTCGAATGGTGTGAGCTCGGGGCAGGTCCCAGGTTCAAACCTACTCGCTGCAATTCCCAGCCATCGAGTGGGAGGCTCAGGCTAGGATGAAATAATCTTCCATTTCTCCGAGGGAACATCCGAATTACGTCAAACATACAACTTGTGAAAGGTCAGGTTCCTAGCATGAGACCATGTTATTGACATGCTTCCCCGTCGCCAGAAATTATAGGCGGGAGGCGCATTAGTTTTTTTGTCTCTATTTTATTAAAATTGGAGGAAGCATGAATGAAATAAATCATTTTCAGGTGCATTTAAAATCGCATCGCTTTTTTTTAAAGCATTGTTTTATTTGGTTATTGGACACCATTAAAACCCAGAAGCACACATTACAAAATTAGTGAGTAAACTTCATCACAGCTCTAATGTCTGGCTCATTACGTAAACGTAAGCAGACATAAAAGCCAGAGATATGTTACATTTTTTAAAGACATAATAAAAGGAACATATATATATATAATGGTACCATCGTATCACATATTATAACATCCTTCGCCAAAATAACCGTCGCGTCAAAACGGCTGCGCCAAAATCTCCTGCTTCATAGCCAGAAGATTAATGACGCAACAAATAAATCTAATCTACTGAAATAATATATAAATGATTTTAGATATGTGCTTTAAATAGATCCATCAATGTTGATAGTTTGTTCTTCGTTTTAACTTTCAGCTTTTTCCAAACAAAAACGATGTGATCATTAAATATTTTTTATAAGACAAAAAAAAAATGAAAAAAAAATGAAAAAAAACAAAAACAAATTGGAAGCGAACAGTTTACCTGTTCCAGTGCAACAGGTGATGGCCAACTTTACACCTCGTGGTCTGCAACAACTCGGTCTGACTAGAATGTGGCTGAAACAACAAATGGAGTGAACTTGAGGGTCTAGTCACAGTTCTATTACCGAGAAGAAGCTTACTGTTAAGGGGGATGGGAGAGAGAGGGAGAGAAATGGAGACAGAGAAGCAGACAGAGAAGGCGAGAGTGAAAGAGAGAGAGAGAGAGAGGGGGAGAAATGGAGAGAGAGAGGTAGAAATGGAGAGAGGGAGAGAAAGGGAGGGAAATGGAGAGAGAGAAGCAGACAGAGAAGGCGAGAGTGAAAGAGAGAGAGGGGGAGAAATGGAGACAGAGAGTGTGAGAGAAAAAAGGAGAGAGAGGGGGGAGAAGGGAGAAAGGAAGAGAAAGGGGGGAGAGAGGGAGAGAGAAAGGGAGAGAGAGAGAGAGGGAGACAGAGATAGGGAGAGAGTTTGTGTGTGTGTATGTAATGTAACTCGGACGAGGACTGATGCAGATGGGTTCAAAATGATTGAACATCGGAAGAGTGGAAAAAAGGAACCACGAGCATATTGAAAGCAGTAGAGCCTAGAAGTGACTTAAAACATTATTGTCAAGCTCATTTGTTATCTGTTAATACTTTCTTCTACGTGGACGTTGGTAATTTAATAGTTAGATAAATTGATAATTGGATTATTTCATAATTTAAAATGTATGATTGTCTGATGCTACGAGCATCATTTTTCCGTTACATCAGACAGAACAGAAGGAGACGAGTGTTGATATCTATAAGTAATGAGACTAGAAGACAAAGGAAAGTTTCCACAGTTACATGGAATTTAATGAAATGGTACTTTTTAATTTTCGTTGTTTGGAAGACGGTTGATCTCCACTTCTAACCTGCCACTACGAAGGATGAGTGGGTGTAGTTCAGCTTGGATGTACAGGTGAAAGTACTATTGTTCCCTACGGCTTCCGAGGTTCCCCGACAAAATAGCACGGACAAAAGTGTTTTCAGTCATTTTGCAAGAACTACTTAAGACATCGTAAAATATGAAATGATTAATATTTATTTTTATATTAATGTTATTATTCTATCATTATTTTTTATTCATTTTGCAGGTAACACTTTAAATATCTTAAAATATAAATATGCAAATATTGTGCAAGAATTATAATAATCTAATATGCATAATATCAAAATAAACCATTTATTTTTACCGACTCTTGACATTATGGACAATATTCCAGAGGTATTAATTAATGCATTAATCTGCATTAATTTAAACTTATACAAAATATATCTGATGGACAATTAAAATGATCGAAATCAATTTTGATTCAGTTGTATGCAACATCTATCCTCGAATAACAATATGCTTAGTAAATTCCAATGGAAAAAATTTTGTGTGTGACAATTTTTACATTTTAGTATGAACAAAAAAAGCGACCCCTGACGATTTGGCAATCGACCGCCAAGGGGGTCGCGAACCACAGCTTGATAACCCCTGGTAATAGTCAGTTGAAATACATGGTGTCGTCCCTCCACTGAATTGTGGGGGTTTTTTTTGGTGGTAGGTTGTCCTGTACTCGATCTCTAAAACATTTCATTTTGCTTTCGGAAATCTTGGAGTCACTCTGCGGTGTCGTCTCTGGCGACCAATTCAGTTGTCCTCCCAATAGTCATACAAATTCCTTACAACATCTAGCCGAGCATCATTGAGTTCTTCAAAGGCAGTATTTACAGATGAAATGTGATGGTCATCTTAAGTAATCCTGTTTGTCAATGTTGCAGAGAGATGCCCTGGTTTGATCAAAGAGAGATGCCGCAGATAGTCAAGATTTCTGATTATACTATTACACATGTGTAACATAAACATATATCTAAACAGAGAAACCACAGTTTAAAAAAAAAATAAATTATGATTATATTTACGCATTTTAACCATTGGAGAAATAGGAGAACCACTCTCTTTCTCTGAAACTATGGCATAGTTTTAGATCTATTAATATTGAAGAAGGTAGAGGCCTAAACGAAAATCCGTACTTTATACACTATTTTGTCGGTGCTATTTTGTCGGCGCTATTTTGACGGCGCTATTTTGACGGCGCTATTTTGTCGGGTCACCGTTCTCTATTTAAAGATGCCCATGTCACCTGAAATCTCCCCACATAACAAAACTGAAATAAGATTTAACTCTTATGTCAAGGCGGTCCTACTGCATGGTTCTGAAACATGGAGAACAAATGAAGCAACAACAAAAGTATAGACCTTCATCAACAGATGTCTGAGAAATATCCTAAAATTACACTGGTATGACAAAATAGAATACAATAAACTGTGGGAGAAGAGTGGACAGAAAAATATAGAAGTGCAGATCTTAGAGAGGAAGTGAAGATGGATTGGTCACACCCTTAGAAAAGATACCAGCAACAGAGCTGGACAGGCCATAGAGTGGAACCCCCAGGCAACAAGACATAGAGGAAGACCAAAAAGAACATGGCGACGCAGTGTACTAGAGGAAGCCGAGAGGACAGGAAAGAGCTGGAAAACCATACAAAAACTAGCAAGAGACCGTGGAGAGTGACGTGTTTTTATTGAGGTCCAATACGATAGATGGAACGCAAAGGAAAGATGATGTCACCTGAAATGTTATTTTTGATTCATCTTGTTTTCGGTAGGAATTTCACTTGTTAGAGTTAACACTATTCATTAAATATTTACAACTTTTACTTGTTTATTTTTTATAAAGTGAAAACTATTTTTTTTTCTTCTTATTAAATATTCTTGTCTTTTTTTTTTTCAATCTAAAAAATGTTTATTACAAAATATTGAGTGTTTTCTAAAACATCGATATGACATAACTCCTGGCGTCAAAACGACCACGTCGTCAAAACGGCGTACCGTTCAGGCAAGATGGCGGTTTTCATGGTTTTTATTCTTATATGTGTAAAACGACATTTAAAAAATTTAATAAGATGTTATATTCGATTGTCTTTTGCTGCATTTTGTATAACTGTAAAGTGGGGAAATTATGAGGTCTTTGTCCCAGAAAATATGGTGGCAGGATTGTGACTGAAAACTTATGTGGTCATGGAAAAGTACGGAGCGCTGATTGGTACAGATCTTTCTCCTTGACCTTGGTTGTACTTGTCTTTCGGTGTAGCTGCCTTCAAGTTAATAATAGTTTATATTTTTATTTTATCCACAATATAACGCCTCAGATAATAAAGGAAAACTGATAATAAAAGGTAATAAAGGAGAAACGGTAATAAAGAAGAAAAGGTATAAAGAAGAAATGGTAATAAATGAGAAAAGGTAATAAATGAGAAAAGGTAATAAAGAAGAAAAGGTAATAAAGAAGAAATGGTAATAAATGAGAAAAGGTAATAAATGAGAAAAGGTAATAAAGGAGAAAAGGTAATAAAGAAGAAAAGGTAATAAAGAAGAAAAGGTAATAAAGGAGAAAAGGTAATAAAGAAGAAAAGGTAATAAAGGAGAAAATGTAATAAAGAAGAAAAGGTATAAAGAAGAAATGGTAATAAATGAGAAAAGGTAATAAAGAAGAAAAGGTAATAAAGGAGAAAAGGTAATAAAGAAGAAAATGTAATAAAGGAGAAAAGGTAATAAAGAAGAAAAGGTAATAAAGAA
The DNA here is from genome assembly GCF_947242115.1 of Biomphalaria glabrata. Taxonomy (NCBI): domain Eukaryota; kingdom Metazoa; phylum Mollusca; class Gastropoda; family Planorbidae; genus Biomphalaria; species Biomphalaria glabrata. The sequence continues at coordinate 7,165,382 of NC_074714.1, forward strand.
GAAAAGGTAATAAAGAAGAAAAGGTAATAAAGGAGAAAAGGTAATAAAGAAGAAAAGGTAATAAAGGAGAAAAGGTAATAAAGAAGAAAAGGTAATAAAGAAGAAAAGGTAATAAAGGAGAAAAGGTAATAAAGGAGAAAAGGTAATAAAGAAGAAAAGGTAATAAAGGAGAAAAGGTAATAAAGAAGAAAAGGTAATAAAGAAGAAAAGGTAATAGAGGAGAAACAATGTGACTTTTTAAAAAAACACTTAGCTTATTTTCAAGCTATTAAGCAATGAAGATCTCTAACTGAATTATAAACCAGCTTTGCTTGGCGTACAAAAACTACTTACGTGAGGTGAACCTTGCGGCCTTTCTTCATTTCCGCTCTCAATACTGTGGGACACAGACTGGCGAAAGCCGGCCTTGTCGCGAGGCGTGCAAAATGCGTCGCCTTCGGCAGGAAACCGGTTGATAGCGTTGATGACTGGATGGTCTCCAGCTAACTGGTTATCGAAGCACGACTCGGGGATGGTAATGGCGAGACCTGTTTGCGAGGGAATTTCCTGGCATCTGCTGGTCTTCACGTAGTCTGAGAGAGGTTGAGTGGATGGGTCAAGGTTTGTTTCAGTTATATTTTGACTAGATGGGTTTGGAAGTCGGCTGCAAGATCTGATGTCAGAAACAAGTTGGCCTTCGAGAAACTGGTTACTGGAATGACACTGCAGGCTTTCGGATGAGGGATCGATTGTGATCGCATAGGATGAATTTGAGGTCTGGACGTGGGGAGTTGTGGGTTTGTTTTTAGCGTTCGTGAGTATTTCTATGTGACTGTAGGTCACTCTGTTTTGGTCAAGAATATAACACGCATCGGGACTAAGGCAATGTGTGATAGTGTCGTTTTGTTCATTGCAAAGTGGAGGCGCGGGTGTCCTGTCACTGATATGATCTGGGGGAGTTCTTTTGACTCGGTCATCCCCTGGAAAACTTTTATGGGGTTGCGAGTCGTGCGCCTTATCGAGGTAGGAGACGTGCTGATGAGTCACCAGATCTGGAGGCGGGGGCGCCGCTAGACACGCAGCATTCTTAGCATTGATCTTCAAGTTGGGGGGTGGGCAAGCTGTCTGACAAAGTCTAGGAACTAACACCTGAAGTGGATGCTGGTATTCTTTGCCATGAGTGCTGTTGTCTTTGAACTTCAAGGAGGTGTACGCCAGTGGGGCGCCGTAACAAAGAACAGAGTTAAGTTTTGGGACATGAGATTTAATATCATGGACTGCGTTGGATTCTTTAGTGTGATGCAGGAATGCAGACGTCTTTGAATCTAAACTTGTTACAGCCTCTGGATAGGCTGAGCCAACGTTACTTTCTGACGCTGCTAGGATGTCCGCTTCTGTTACATTTGAAATGGATATTTTGTTTTGAAGACTGTCACTGTCACTTGATGACTGACAAAGACATGTAAGAGACGCCATGGAGGCATCGGAGCGACCCCATTCGAGTTCATCGGGCTTAGGTAAATAGTCTGGCCTGGAAGATGCAAACGGCTCCTTATATCCACCAGAACCGGATGATGTAATGCTAGCCTTAGATGTGCTCGCGTGGTCATCCCAGCTACCACAGCTACAGTGACCCCTAGTGCTAGCCTTTGTCCTGTGATTATACATGCTAGTACAAGTTTCCTCTAACGAAACAATATTCCCTGTCGAATAAGCACGCCTGCTAGATAAATCTCGTGATTTAGTTTGTGCACTGAAACTCTTATTTTTATTCCATTCTCTTATGCTGCATTCTGTGTGACTGTAAAGCTGGGAAACTGTGAGGTCGTTTTCCCAGAAAATATGGTGGCAAGATTGTGAGTGAGAATTAGTGGGAAAGAATGGGGCGCCGAAGGATCCAGAGCGTTCTCCTTGGCCCTTGATGCACTTGTTCTCTTTTGGCGTAGCAGCCTTCAAGGTCTGCAAATCTTCAAGACTGCCGGAGTAGTCTTGAGAAGTGCTTTGGGTGGAATATTTCCAATGTTTCAACGCAAAGGAAGCTGACCGACACGTAGGCGTGTCACGCATCTCACCTGTAGACCTAATAGCGAGCCTTGCGACACCCTGAGCAGTCATGTGGTCCAGCAGAAGATATGACGACAAATTCTGGTCCGATTTCGAGCTACTGGTCGTTCTTGACCGGCTTCTGCCGAACTCGTGGCAACTGTCGGAGGAGCTGCTGTCGATGAGCGAGCTGTTTCCAGAGTCGATATCCTTACTGTGCTGGCTGGAGACGTCGCTGGCCAAACTGGACGTCCTGGCCCGCACAGCACGTGCCATGTTTTTCAGTAGATTGTGGTTCGTGCTTTTCACGCAGTCATTCGTGGCAGCAAAAGTTTCCGTTTCAGGCAGAAGAGGAATGTGCTCCTCGTTTGAGGATCCTGACGTGCCGTAGAGACTCTGCTTTAGCGATGCTGAGGCACGCTCCGGTCTAGAGTCCTGATGCATCATGGGTAGTCTCTCATTACCGTTTGAGACGAAACTGCCCATGGAAGAACTTTTGAATGTCAGCCGAGAAGTCATTCTGACCTGTAGATGTGGAGGCTAAAGGATAGAAACAAACGAATTTTTTTATTTATTAAACCATTCTATCTATAAATATAGATCTATATTTATTTGTTTATTTATTTATAAAGACATTTTACATGATATGTAAGTAAATCTATGAGAAATACTATATTACAAATGCTGAAATGTACAGGCGTAGACATAAACCAAACTTAGACATATCCAATGTATGGACGAAAGCAAACATTGATACTACACAATTTCATAAAGTTAAAGACAAACAGCACTACATTTTAGTTCACGCACACTGCTACAACACTAACATTACAAGATTTGGGGATTAATCACTCATCACGTTTAACCCATTCACTCCTGATTTCCTATCTAGAAGACATCACTATTAATGCATTATATCTACTGTTCTAAAGCAGTTTTAGAGACATAGAGTGATAGAATCAGCTTTCAAAAGAGGCTCTAGACAACCTGGCATATAGTTGGTGGCTGGCTGCCATATTGCTTGTGGGTGTGGCATCGTGTTTTGAGGCTACAGAGACGAGTTTTTCTTCGTGTTTAATGGCGAGTTAAGACTCGTAGTTTTTTTTTTATTATTGACAAAGAGGCTAAGGACTTGTAATTGTCCAAGCTAGTTCCCATTCTGGTAATTAGTGTTTAAATTACACAAAGTACATCATAATGGTGCATCATTTAACATGTTTCAGTATTTAGGACAGTGGGAGCATCTCGTAAACACTTTTTCTTATTAAAAAAAGTAAAGTTCCCCTTTCAGACCTTGTGATCTATGGGGCAGATGATGTAGAGGTCATCTGTTTCTGTGGCCCACGGTAAACGAGGGTGTCTTGTGGCCAGCACAACGACCAACCGACTTCACTTTTCCCCAAATAATGTCAGGTACCCATTAGAGCTGGGTGCACTCAGCTCAGAGGCGCCCTAATATCCCGAAATTAAAAAATCCCAGTCTTCACCAGGATTCAAACTCGGAACCCTCGGTTCAAAAACCAAGCACTTCACCACTCAGCCACCGCGCCTCCTAGGTTTTCTTACACCAGACGAGTATTGTTACCAATAATCGTAGTTGAAGAATGATCTCTAATGAGAACGAGCTCATTGATGAATTCAATATGTCGAACTGGGACTCGCCCACTTAGTAAATTTCTGAGAGACAGAGTGTCGCATGAGGTTTGTGGGACTTGTTATCCGATAAAATGAACTACACCTACCAAGAGTTGCGATTACATGGAGGCCACTACAAAGAAAGCGCAAACAGGGACGTCCTCGTACACGGCCGGCCCTAACAACAACAGGGCCCTATGCGAAACGGATAGCGCGGGGCCCAGTCTGTATAGGGATAAGGATAATAAGTGAAAATTAATTTTTTTTTATTTTCCATCTGCTCATGGTAAATCAGGAGGCCGCGAGAACCCTGTTATAAGTTAAAATGGTTTAATTTATTAATTTACACATAGAATTAGCGCGGTGCCAATGAAAGTGCGGGGCCCAATGCGGCCGCATACGTTGCAGTGGCCTAAGGCCGGCCCTGTCTTCGTATAACTTGGAGCCACACTTCCATGGCGGACCTCACTGCAGTGGACACCATGTGGAAAGAAGCTTCAGACATTGCCAGTGACATATCTTTGTGGAGACAGCTTGCCGCCCAATGCGCTAATATGGATGATTAACACATACGCTCTATATTGCAATAACAAATTGACAAACACTCCATTTTGACTGTGTATAAGACAGGTATCAGGTAAATGACGCAAAACATTTTGGTGTGCTACAGAGAATCGATTCATGACACAAATGTAAGACTAGGCTACAGAAACAAAAAATAATGTCCATATGTAAATTCTCATCAGGAAAAAACCTCTATGGAGCGAAAGATCTGTTTAGCTTGCTGGGCTAGGCTGCCAGGGAGTCTGATTGATTAGCTTGTCAACTCTGCCGAGGGTGAAAAAATGCGATTTCACTAACAAATCTTATTCCAAGAGAGAGAATCGTGAAATAAAAAGGGAATTCTATTTACCTCCCTTTACAATCTCATTCCGCTAGTGACCTACTGCATGTTTTAGCATGGGTTTGTGAGTGTGTGTGTGTGTAGTATGAATCAGTAGCGTAGCAAAGTAGCAAATCCTGGCACCTAAATTTCATTGCGTGCAGGTCCATGAGAACTAGAATGTATATTTCTCACAAGAAAACATACGAGGATTGAGTCGTTAAGTGCGATGGTCGTGTAGTATGCACCCTGAACTATCCTCTCAAAGGTTCCGGGATTGAATCCTGTCCGCCGAGGCATGAAACATTCATTAGACAGAGCTAATAGAACTATGAAACACACATTGGACAGAGCTAATAGAACTATGAAACACACATTAGACAGAGCTTATAGAACTATGAAACATACATTAGACAGAGCTAATAGAACTATGAAACATACATTAGACAGAGCTAATAGAACTATGAAACATACATTAGACAGAGCTAATAGAACTATGAAACATACATTGGACAGAGCTAATAGAACTATGAAACATACATTAGACAGAGCTAATAGAACTATGAAACATACATTGGACAGAGCTAATAGAACTATGAAACACACATTGGACAGAGCTAATAGAACTATGAAACATACATTAGACAGAGCTAATAGAACTATGAAACATACATTAGACAGAGCTAATAGAACTATGAAACATACATTAGACAGAGCTAATAGAACTATGAAACACACATTAGACAGAGCTAATAGAACTATGAAACATACATTAGACAGAGCTAATCGAACTATGAAACATACATTGGATAGAGCTTATAGAACTATGAAACATACATTGGACAGAGCTAATAGAACTATGAAACATACATTGGACAGAGCTAATAGAACTATGAAACATACATTGGACAGAGCTAATAGAACTATGAAACATACACTGGTCAGAGCTTATAGAAAAGACACTGAAATGCCTTATTGTAAATGTCTGAATCATTTTTTTTTTGTCACACTAAACTTTCGAATTTCTAGAATGACCGGCCATCATATTCTTTATCCTGGGCCCACACGTATCTTGAATGAATGTATGCGTTTTGATTTTTTAGGTATAATTATGATAAATAGGCATCTACAGCCGTCTTTCTACACATCAAACAAAGCAATTCATGTCATAAAACAAAACTTTAAGAGTTTCCTAATAGCTCTTGGATAAGAACGACAGAAAATCTGTGATTGTTTGATTGAGAATGTGATGATTTGGTACTTTGGTACGCTGTAGGCCATGTGGTGCCCTTAAATCTTTCAAGGGACTTTTCTTGTACACAATCAGGACTTCAATAACTCTATAATTTATAATTCAATTATAATCAACTTATTTATATAAACTAATGTATTATTGAAAACTCTTTGTAAATATATGTGTATACCCATTTTCCCCATGATAATTCACTTAGCTTCTAGCAGTCAGTCCCACAACGTTGATAAAGATCTAGTATCCTCACAGGATCTACCCTGTCAAACAATGTTCTGGGGTTATAAAGTAAAAGTAAAGTCCCCTTTCAGACCATGTGATCTACAGGGCAGATGATGTTGAGGTCATTTGTTTCTGCGGCCCACGGTTAACTAGGGTGTCATGTGGCTAGCACAAAAGACAAACCACTTTTCCTTTTCCCCACTGCCATTAGAGCTGGTTGCATTCAGAGCACTCGTTCAATAGAAGTGGTTAAAGAGAGGGTCGAAACAGTGTCGCATGTCTTGTACGAGTGTCCCCATATCCGCGAGCTAAGGGGGGACCTGTCTGAGCAGTCACTCGACTTGTATGGTAGCTACGAGGCACTACGCCGGACGGCTATGTTTCTTGCCAGAGCACTACGGGAGGACTAGTCCTTCCTGCTCTGTTTTTTCAATAGGAGTTCATCTCAGGTTGCATTCAGAAGCATCTTATAGATCCCGAATGGTTTCGAAGGATTCGAAAATGTTTGTTTTACAAGTTTCGGATAATCCTTCAGTTCATCCTAGCCCTAGTCCAAAACTCCCGAAGGGCGACAGGGGAAGCCAGAGGGAAAGTGTAAACTCGTGATCATTAAGACCACCGAACGACAGTCGAGAGCGCAAACCGCACGACCAGGCAACGAAGGAGGATGTGCTCTACATTGAGGTAACAGTTACAGTTATTACACAGCAGAGGATTCTACTCAATACAAAAGAATGTAATTAGGTGTGGCCGCTGTCTGGACAGGGTTGTACTTACATGTCGTGTCAAACCTTGGTATACAAAACCATTTAGTATGCAACAAAAAAAAAGTAAACCTTCCTTTTCTAAGTTACAATCCCTCACGACGCCCCCAGAGTCAGTCACATCTCCCGATACTTTCACAAGCTTTGAATCTTTTCAAAAACATTCCATCCAATAATGAGATTAGCCTTTGATTTGAACCTTCGTTAATGCAATGCAATTTTCATTTCATTTTCACTCGAACAGCCCCCCCCTCCCCCCAACTCAATCAAAGAAAGGTCAACTTTTTTTTTTTTTTTTTTGTGAGAGCGAAATATAGACAAGAGTCGATAATTATGGAGTCAAGAAAGGACGACTCTTGTTGAAAGCTAAACACACACACACACTTGTGCAGTCACAATTCATTATTTATTCTTTGTAATTTAGAATCAACTTTAAAAAAATGCAAAACTGAATTCTAAATAATTACATTATTTTTGAATAATTTTTACCTTAATGAATGATTTAAAACTCAAGACTTTTTTTTTCTTAGGTTTGCGTCTTCATTAAACTTGATTGGCATGGAAATGCTCTGAGACTTATTTATTTTAAAGTCTGTTATGTCTGTCTGTCAGTCTGGGTGGAATCTTGTACACATTATTTCTCCCACTTCCCTATCTAAGATCATGGTGAAACTTTGCACAATTATACATTGTCGATGACAACACATGAATCAAACAAAAAAAAAGTCAACCAATTAGTTAATCAATTAGTCGTAATTAGTTTGTTGATTGCTTTTTTTTTTTTTTTTAAAGAAAATGTACAAAGCCTTGTTTTGACAACAAGATCGTAAGCTAACAATTTGAAACAAACTATAAAACCTTCCATTTTTATAAGTACTTGAATGGTTTAGTAGCAAACATGTCGGTCTTCCAACAGGGAGGCTCGAGTTCTAATGCGTTTCTGATGTAACCATAAGTAAAATTATGGCAGATATTTTCTTTCTAACAGCTCAATAGATTCTGATGTAACCACAAGTCGTAGTTGCGGTGATGAAAAAAAGAAGTAATAGTTGAAGCTAGAGAGACATGCAGGAGAGGAGGGACATGCAGGAGACGAGAGACATACAGGAGACGAGAGACATGCAGGAGACGAGAGACCTGCAGGAGACGAGAGACATGCAGGAGACAAGAGACCTGCGGGAGACGAGAGACATACGTGAGACGAGAGACCTGCAGGAGACGTGGGACCTGCAGGAGACGAGAGACCTGCGGGAGACGAGAGACATACGTGAGACGAGAGACCTGCAGGAGACGTGAGACCTGCAGGAGACGAGAGACTTGCAGGAGACGAGAGACATACAGGAGACGAGAGACATGCAGGAGACGAGAGACATGCAGCAGACGAGAGACATGCAGCAGACGAGAGACACGCAGGAGACGAGAAACATGCAGGAGACGAGAGACACGCAGGAGACGAGAGACATGCAAGAGACGAGAGACTTACAGGAGACGAGAGACAGACAGACATGTAGTGTAAAAGTGAGTTGCACTTTGTCGAAACTTTTTTTCTTTGTTTCCAGCCGTACTGGGACTCGACCTGTCAATGAGGCCGTGACCGAGCGTCGCATGAGGTTTGCGAGACAATGTCCTCGACAGACTGAATTACGCATACCAAGAGTCGCAATGACATGGAGGCCAATACGAGGAAAGCGCAATCAAGGACGTCCTCGCATAACCTGGCGGCACACTTTAATGGAGGACCTCAGAGCAGAGGACACCAGGTGGGAAGAGGCTTCGGATATTGCCAGTGACAGACCTTTGTGGAGACAGCATGCTGCCCAATGCGTGGGTGGATCTAAGTATAAGTAAGTCTAATTATTTTGTTTAAATTGTTCAATGTAATATATTTCACTTGTGTTCCTAGACGCATCTACATTGAAGCTGTATTTAATAAAATACTCTGAAAGACACAAAGATAAAGGCACATTCCTCGTCCCATATGCTAGGACAAATTTGCACAAATACTCCTTCTTCCCTAATGCTATTAGAGCATGGAATGGGTTGCCTGAGCTAGCCAGGAAAAACAGTGACTTAGCAGGATTTAAGTCATTGGTTAATATGCATGACTGAATGCATGACGTGTAGGACGTGATCATCTTTTTTGAAGTAACGTCTGTATTATATAAGATAAGATGATAAGAAGCTGTGTAAGAAAACTTACATTTCAATTTTGTTTTAAAAAAAAGAAGAAAAGTCTTTAAGATTTAGTCAAGTTTCGCATTTAGAGATGACCACGCCTACAATGGTCTAGTTTGGTTTACTAGAGCTACAGCATAACCAGCGCAACACACATCAACACACATCAACACACACTTTTATTTATGACACACACATGGAATTGTGAGGTTGAACTTTGTTGTCAAAATTTACCAAGGTTTCCACACGTTCCATGAGTCTGTTTTTGTTTGTTGTTGTTTTGTTTTTTTGTTCGTCAGAAGACACAATCCAGAGTTGAATTTCATTTTAATTTATAACCTCAAATCATACAAAGAGCTGTAGACCAATTAAAAGACCTACCCAAAGATGTACAAAGAAAAAACAAATTATCATTCATTTTATTCGCAGTCCTATATTTATTTATGCCTTTACATTTTACTCTAAATATAATATAATAATAAAAAGAAAATTTGTAAATTTAAAAATGGAAGTAAAAATGAAAAGAAACAAATCATTGCCAGAAACAAAAGTATATTGATTTTATAAGGTTATATGTGATGCAACTACCAGTATAAACCATGCAGAAGAATTTTTTTCACATCTATTTCATTCTCTCCCTTTCCTCTCTATGTCTGCCTCCCCCCCCCCCTTTTCTCTCTCTCTCATCCGACAGAAGTTTGGCTTGTAACGGGCGGAGCTACATACATTTTTTATCAGAGTCGTTTTTTTTTTCTTCCTTTCCATTTGAATTTAACTCCGCCCACCCAAGGATATGACAGATGGCGTTCATGTTTTAATAGGATGCAACTAGTCACCCCGACCCGGCAGTGGACTACCCTTCTCCTGGTCTAGACCCTGCTGCGCTCGCACAGCCAACGAATGCGATTTAAACGCAACGCGCACCCTAGACTACTCCCCCCCCCCACCTCCATTTCTTATATGACCTTGTTGCAGGGTAAATCAGAACTGAATGTTTGGTCAGAGGTGGAGACTAGAAACAAAACTAGAACCAAAATCTTTCTTCAGAGGAGACTAAACTAGAACCAAATCTTTCTACAGAGGTGGAGACTAAACTAGAACCAAATCTTTCTACAGAGGTGGAGACTAAACTAAAAACAAATCTTTCTCCAGAGTAGGAGACTAAACTAAAATCTAATCTTTCTTCAGAGGTGGAGACTAAACTAAAATCAAATCTTTCTCCAGAGGTGGAGACTAAACTATAACCAAATCTTTCATTTCGAAATCCGTTGTCACTCTTTTATCTACTCATATGCACCAATCTTACCAAACGTTACACTAGGTACAAACACTTTATAACACCATATTTTGAGTAATAAAAAGGTGATCCATGTGAATCTTCATCCAGGGGTGAGTCCCATGGAAGGTTCTTCTTCTTCTTCCTCGTTCTCATTATTATGTTGAAGCGTCCTAGACCAATATATCAGGTGCATTGCGCAATGGTTTCCAAATCAGGCAGCTCTCAATATAGTCTTCTGTCTATCAGGGTGTTTGGGGCCAGTGTCTTGTTCGGGCCTCTTTATTAAGAATGCAGTTTTGAAGTAAATGGTCAGCATTCTCTGGTGAAACTCCACAAGGGCGGATTTCGCTAGTTCCAATTTTTAGCTTCCGGAACATATGCTGTGTCATTCTGCTGTTTCCGGTTTCCTGAGACTCGAGTTTGTATAATCTTCATTTTATTAAGTATATACTCTTCTGAAAGAAAATCTGAAACAAGTTGAACAAACGAACCAACGAAACTTTGTCACTTTTCTCTTTTCATTGAATATATTTTGTAATGTCTTCCTTTGTTTCGGCATAATAAACCAAGATGCATCTGTATTGCATTGACCCATTAGGTGTCAGGAAAGGTCGCAAGGATCGAGGCATGACAACCGAATTTATAATCCTCGCCTCCAGAGAAAACTTATTTACCTCGCGGCCAACAACTTCCACAAAAGTTGATTTTCTTTCGGTTCAGATACATTTTTAAAATTATTGGACTTCTTGAAAATTAACCTTGTGTTTTCTTATATTTCTAAACTGAGATGGAAAGTTGAAATTATTTGGTTTAATCCAAATTTTCTCTCATTTTGAGCTCTATGTGTCCAGCATCGTGGATCTATCTTGATTATAAAGCTGCTACTTAAGTCTACACTCAAACAGCTGCGAAATGGTAAAGACTAAGACTAAGACTAAGACTAAGACTGCTTTATTGATCCTTACGGAAATTTGTTGTGATTACAAGGACGCCGTGGAGACATGAGTAGTAAGAAGAAGACTCCAACCCGAGGTTCCAGTTTAAATCTTGATGATGGCTGTTTATTTCATTCATGCATAAATGCAACGCGGATAAGAGAAAGCAGTGTGTAGGGTTAGGAAAAATAGGCTGACAGCTTGATGTAATCATCTTTCTCAAGCTCAGAGACATGTTGGGACGAAGATTTTTAATTCAGTCTTCCATGCCTGTAAAATCTGGCACAATTCGTGAACAAGAAAGATAAATATCTACACGGAAACGTGTCACAGGGTCAGGGGTCACTCGTAGAACAGACTTTCTGGTCAAAACAAATATAATAAGAATGATGTCCATAATAATACCTGTCGAAAAATACAATACTCCCTGTTTGTTATATCAACCGAGGGGATAATGACAAATAACCTCATAGACACATTCGAAGCACTAAGCATTTTCAAGAGGATTCTTCACATCTGTGAAAGGACAGTACTGCTGCAGACTATGCACATCATCAGAACATTTCTCAGTGGACAGTGTTACTCACTTAGTTACTTAGGTCCTCCAGCGGCATGCTGTCTCCACAAGGATCTGTCACTGGCAACGTCTGAGAGGACAGGGTAAAGGGGATGACAACGACTTTTGTTTTCCTTTAACGAAGCTCAACCCTGGCAGTGCCAGAGATTACAAAATTAGCTCATCTCCATAATAAAAACTAGTAGGCTATATTTAAAAAAAAAATCAAATACAAATTATTAGGTGTTTTTAGCGTATACACACATTGGAATAAGTAATTGATAGTTAACCAATGTGCCAGGGAACTATCTTTAGAAAGGTTTCAGAAATTTGCATACGTGTTAACGGTGACAGCCTTTGTCTTACAAAATATTCAAATATTGACGTCGACAGTTATTTCGGGCACCCCTAAGTCTGCGTATGTGTACATGTATATGCATGTGTGTGGGAGTGGATGTGCATATGTGTGGGAGTGGATGTGCATATGTGTGGGAGTGGATGTGCATGTGTGTGGGAGTGGATGTGCATGTGTGTGGGAGTGGATGTACATGTGTGTGGGAGTGGATGTACATGTGTGTGGGAGTGGATGTGCATGTGTGTGGGAGTGGATGTACATGTGTGTGGGAGTGGATGTGCATGTGTGTGGGAGTGGATGTGCATGTGTGTGGATGTGCATAGGTGCATGGGGATTTACATGTCACTAAAAACAGTGGCAAAGAATACCAGATTTTTACACACGTATCTTTAGCGTTTGCTACAAGAGCTTGCCTGTTTGTTATTATTATTAAACCGTTGAAAGCAATAGCTAGATACACTAAATGGAAAATTAAAGTCTCAGTAATGAGTTTAAGATACCAGAGTTAGTATGAAAAAAATTCTATTTCTTAAAAATAAGAGATTCTCATTTAAGAGTATAAAATAGACATTAGACGCACCCGAAAAAAGTATTGATCTAGATTTATGTTATGGAGTGTGTGTGTGTTTCTATGGTAACAGTGGAAAGAGGTTGGCGATTTGTTGTGTATGATGCAACATAGGTGGCGATGTCGTCACTTGGTCTTAGTTAGGACAGACGACTCCAGAACGTGAGACTGAAAGGTCGTGCTATTGAAGTTGCATTATGTTAAAAATATTATTACCAATGTCTACTACATTTATTTTCAATCAACTTGATTTTAGTCTATATTATGAATAAAGTTACATTTAGTCTTGTTCACAAGGAAGTTTTTCAAGTTTTTTAGTTCAGATACATCACGCCTACGACGGTTTAGTTATCTACCAGCAGTTTGGTGCTACAAGTCAACGACCGGTAACAACAATCTAAAAAAAAATAATTACAAAACATATGCTTTCAGTCTCACATAGGCCCACTGTACACAATTACAATTAAAAGCTGACCAACATTCAAAAAATATAAGTTTATATAAATATATATATATATATATATATATATATATATATATATATATATTATACATTAAATACACGAATTTACATGAAGGCAGCGTCGGATCACTGAGTATTGTTTAATTATGAGAGTCAACTGTACATTTGAATCATCAACAATATACTCGACTCAAAAACTAGTCGGCAATTTACTTTTACATTTTGTTTTCAAATAATAATAATAATAATAATAATTTAAGAAAAACTGAGATAGAAAAACAAAGAAAATATGGGAACCTAGGCTTGGAGATTAAGCGTCTATGGAAATTGTCCAAAATAACAATATACCCCATTGTTATATCAACCGAGGGGATAATAACAACTGACCTCACAGACACCTTCAAGGCCCTTAACATTCCTAGGAACATCTTCGTTGCCTGTCAGAAGGCGGTACTGCTGCAGACCTGCCACATCACCAGAAAATTCCTCAGTGGAAACTGCTAAAGGGACTACGATGAATTTTGTTTCTCTTTAGCGAAACTCGACCCTGGCAGCGCCAGAGAATGACTACTCGTTCATTTCTAACATAATAATAGTAATAATAAATATGTAAGTTTCTAGGAAATTGCGCAGCAACGGAAATACGCGTAAAAAGAAAAAAAAATCTCATTAGTAAAAAAGAAAATGAAAAAATAATATTTTTAATGAATGGGCTTTAAAAAATAAAAACTGCTGATGTCAAGAAATAATGTTTTTGAAATACTAAACCGGAAATATTTTTACGAAACGGAATCAATCTGAAAGCTGAAAACTGCTTGCCATCTGTGTTATGGAATGAATGGGGCTCTCTATGATGAGAGTTATAATTATTAATTTAATCATTTGATTGAAGGTTAAGACAGACTTAAAATCTGTTTTCTGTTTTCAAAAGATCAAACAAGTTTTTCTAATCATCGAGAGTGGACTTCAAAGGGAAGTAACAATGTAAACACAGTGTATGCAAAACTGTGAGCAAAAGGAAACAAACAAAAAGAAAAAAATAAATAAAAAATAAATAAAAAATAAATAAATAAATATAATTATTATGGAGCTAAAAATACACTTGGACAAAATTATAAATTAAGAAAATTGGTCTAAAGAAAAGGGAGAAGTGTTTTTATAACCAGTTGTATACCTTTAACATTGTCACACAAAAACACAAGAAATCAAAGTTACAAAGATAGTGTCATTTAATATATACACCGAAAATCAGACACCATAGTGGTCAGCTCTGGCAGATAAAAAGGCAGGTTGCAATATGTTCAGAAAGACTGTCAGAATCTATGCACTACAAACTATTAACAACTACAGTCCCATCTAGGTCAATACAAAAAAAAAAAAAAAAAAAGAAGTGGCGTGCTCGTATCTAAAGTGCTGCCAATACTTTTGTGTTCATAGTTCCACTAACGACCTGATACCCCAGGATAAGGAGATTTATTAATATTATTATTACATTGCTAATATTCATATGTATTCAATGAACTGATAGTTAAGAAAATATAGTTCAATGTGAACCTGATCTAACTTGACGATATTGAATGGTTATTTAAATGATTTCATTGTTTTGTAAAGGGATAATCTCTCATTCAAAGCCTCAACATAGTTAGTTTTTAGTTCAGTATTTTTTTTATTTTTTTTTGCAGAATGCGACAGTACCGCACTTCAATAAAAGTAAATAATTTGTTTAAAATGTAAGAAGCTAGTCTGACAGTAAGTACTTCATTTAGTAATACAAATTTTTAAAAATATATTTTTTTGACAAAATCTAAAACTGTTGACATAAATGTGTTACAATTATGCTAAATAATCATCTCTACTTCTAAATAGACTACCCTCTTACTCAGTTTTGTAGTATCAATAGTGTATAGTTGTAAAAATTGGGTATTACTATGAAACTATGAAAAAAAAACAGCTATCATTGTTGATAATAAAATTAAATGTTTCGCTTAAAGAAAAGGAAAAAGCTGCCGTTGCATCCGAACTTTGAAAGATCTAAAATATAATGATATCGGATTTTCAATATTTTTTTCTAGTTTATGGCATCTAAACGGGACGGACGAACGGACAGACATACCACACAAAACTAATAACGGCTTTTACCCTATTGGTGCCACTCACAAAACAGCACACAAAAAAAACAGTACCTATTCAGTTCAACTGTTTACACGGGAAGCTATGCACGCAACAATCCCACACACACACACACCCCACACCCAATGTATTAATAGAAGACGAAGAATAACCTTGAAATATATAGACACCGTCTGTCGTAGTCATTTAATCAATATTGAGAGTACTATTTAGGCCTACACTATATATATATATGCAATCTGTTTCGGGATAAGTCCGTAATTTCCTCACAGCGTCGACTCTTTGTACTTTTAAGGGTTGTTGTTGTTTTTTTTTCTCCACATAACGAAACGTTGGAAGCTATTGTGAGGATTACATTGTGTGGTCCGAGTCTCTTAGGGAAAAGAACCTTCCAAGTGTGTAGCCTTTTTTTTTTTTTTTTGTAAGTCGCCTCAACACATGTCCAAGTGTTCTTCCTGTTTTGTAAGACAGCACATTGACTACATGTTATCAAACTTTTCCCAAACGAAGATCCCCTAAGGTAAGCCCAAAATGAGTCTGTCCCGCCCCTTTACCGCCAGTAGTCATCAGGAGACAAAAATGTTTTGACTTTGATCATTGCGTGTTTACATTGATACGTAAATACTGAGAACGTAAAGCCATAAAAAAAAGGGGGGGGGGGGAGGAGCTAAAAACAGTGGAAATTTGAGACCACTGCAACGACCCGACCTTAGCAACATGTTTTATGCATGTGTATTACAACTGTCAAGCCTTAGCAATCCGTTCTACAAAGGGCTAACCCTATTAACATTGCTCCAAGCGTTGTAATTCAGGCCAAAGAGGAACTGTACCGCAAACAAAAGATTAGTCAGGAAGAATAACCCAATCAAAATATATTTCACGTAAAGCTGTAATGTTGTAAAATATGAAGTTTACCAAGACAATAGAGCAATACAAAGTATAATAATAAATATATCCAGTATCAGGTCATAATCTCTGAGCTATGCAGTGTAAACATGAAACAGACTAAATCATCTCTAGTTGTTTACATCCTGCAAGCCGAGAAGAAATATCTTACAGTTTGTTAACAAGTCCAGTAATTATATTCACAGGTGTAGTACAAATATACACTCGTCCAGTAATTAGCTTCACAAGTCTAGTACAAATATACACTCGTCCAGTAATTAGCTTCACAAGTCTAGTACAAATATACACTCGTCCAGTAATTAGCTTTACAAGTCTAGTACAAATATACACTCGTCCAGTAATTAGCTTCACAGGTCTAGTAGAAATATACACTCGTCCAGTAATTAGCTTCACAGGTCTAGTAGAAATATACACTCGTCCAGTAATTAGCTTCACAGGTCTAGTAGAAATATACACTCGTCCAGTAATTAGCTTCACAGGTCTAGTAGAAATATACACTCTTATCTTCTTATATATTACAGTCATTACTTAAAAAAAAAAGATAATTACGTCCTACGCATTTCATGTGTCAATCTAGTCATGCATGTCTAGTAATTATCTTCCCAAGTCTAGTACACATATACACTCGTCTAGTTATTAAACACACAAGTGTAGTGCAAATATACACTTAGTTGTATAGCACTTAAACACAAGTTTAGCACAAGTTTTTACTAGACCAGCTATTAACCAAATATACACTTAGCTGTATAGCACTTAAACACAAGTTTAGCACAAGTTTTTACTAGACCAGCTATTAACCAAACAAGTCTAGTGGAAATACGATAAATCTTAGTCTAGTAAAAGGATACAAAGGGTTCAAAGTGTAACATCCCAAACACGAACTCGAATACGAAAAGAATAATAAGTCCAGCAATGAAACATCCAGACACACCATAGCTAGTCTTACACTTACTAACCTCCTAGCACATATTGTCTAACATAATGTTATAGACTTGCTCAATCACATCATGCCTTTGATGAATAATCTTATCATTTTCAGACATGGCTACAGCTAATGTCCACATAGAATGACCCAGAAGACGACTATCAATCGACGGCTGCAAAGATCTACGATGGTACGGAAAAGGAGGGGGGGGGAGGGGGTCAAACACCTAGCCTACAGTTATTGATTCTATTTAGCAGTTAATACAAGCAAGGGTACAGGAGCTGAGTCATAGGAAGAACATGAAGTGAATCTATTGCTCACAGTGAGAGATTGCAGGTTGAAAGAGATATATGTAGGGAATAAAACCAATTACAATTTGTTACAGAATTTTTCAAGGTAAACACATTTCGAACTTAGGTGTCTTAGTCGTAGGTGTTGAGAGATTCATTCCTAATGGAGTCTGGCGAGGAAAGAAGTCAAGGACCCCAAATGACGGCAAATTTCTATCTTCGCCGCTGAAAAGGTTTATTAGAAAATCAATTTTATACGACTTTGCCAAATTGTGAAATGTGTGGGTTTTTGTTTGTTTGTTTGTTTCAGATTATTTGTACACATCACAAAATTAGGCTCATTTCTTTTTTTTTTTTTTTTTTGCTATATTTTTTAAACGTGTGTGTGTGTGTGGGGGGGTATGTTCTCACCATTCACAAACACACACACACACATTCTACTTTAACTTCTACTTAGGAAACCTAATCTCAGTAATTGTGTGTTTGTGTGTGTGTGGTCTCACTCTCTCAGACACGCAAACACACACACACACACACACTCCGATGACCAGCAGTTTTAAGTCATCGTGTAGGTGTGATGACCTTGACCTTATCTTTTAACTCTTTCAAACTTTCTTTCAATTTTTTTTTTTTTTGCATTCCGTTAAGTATTTCTACGTCTCAGTGCATCGCCACCACATTTCTCAATATCGCTAGCTTTTCTTTTTCTATGTTACTGCATGCCATTCTTAAAAGAACGTACACCGGGACTAAAACATCAAGATGGAAGCTAAGGGCAGATAATGAAAAGAATCTTCACTTGGAAAATGCCCATTACATTTAGAAAGACCCAGTCGAACCTCGGGTAGGACCAACCAAAGTGAAATGTAATTGGAACTGATGCGCTACGGTTTGAAACCGTGATTTGGTAGCCTACTTCTTAGGCCCATCAGTTGTAGTTTTCCCCCTGCATTAAAAACGGCTCCACAAACACACACACAATACACTGTTACTTTTAAATGAAACACCTTTTTATTTGGCCCTTGTATATTCAAGGGAACAGCCAGCATTACAATAACATCGCACATTTTTAGGGATCCACCAATAGAAAGGCCTCATTCCCAACCGAAAAGTTTTAGACTGTTTTTTTCTAGCATCCCTCAAAATGAAAAGGCCAGTAAACCACGGTTTTAAACAAAGCATACCATTCTTTGAATCATCCATGTCACCCCCTAGCATATTTTTACCGGTACATGTGAGAATTGCTGATACATAAAGCATCGAAACTTTGCGCTTACATCATTCTTCCCCACTTAGTCAACCTTTTACATAGTTGGTTACTTTTTTTTTTTATTTTGTCAGTTCTTTTGGTCAATCGTAATCTAGAGATGCACCTTACTTGGAGAAACCCATAACTATAAACAGAATTATACATTCACCCTCTCCCTACCTCCCCCCCCCCCGAATAAACACATTCGTAATCACACTTTTAATAGGCGGAGGCCTTTATTTTTACTGTGTCAATTTTTCAGGTTTTCAATTTTCGATTTAGAGTAGAGACCTACTTGAATATCTAGATCTGGTCGTTCTATTTGTTATATAGGTCAGGACATTACCTGCAGTGTATATATTACAAACAGTAGTCGTATCCCTCCTCCCTGAACCACACAAACGAACGGTTTCCTACAGATGTCTCGTATTCGTTTTAAAAAAGTAATTTATAGATTATTAAAAAAACAAAATCTTTGAAATATATAAAGGCTGTATTTTATTTTTTTTTTACATAGCTAACAATTTTTCAAGCTAAAAACTTTGAAACTGCCAGGTAATTAGATTACAGATCACAGAAAACTTTTTTTTTTTTAAACGACAAAAGTAGCAAGTGCATTTGGATGGGCTAAAAATTATTCATTTCTTTTATTACCAGAAATTGGCTTTAGAAATCATACCTAAATAGGAGGAACATAAACTTTCCTTTACTTCTGCCACCGGAGATCTAACTGCATTAAAAGATCCCAGAAAATTAAAAATAAGAGTAACATCTAAAAACTACCAGAAAATAAAAAAAAATCAAATGTGATATACGGTAAAGATCCCTCAATAGTGCAAGATGTATCTCACAGTTTCTTTATAAAACAAAATTAAATAATTACCATTAATTAATTAAGGAATTTGTTAATTTTTTGATTCATTCATTTTTTTTTTAAATTCGTGACATATCGATACAATAATATTGGGAATTTTCTTAATGTAGTCTCCGGTGTATTTGGTGTACAGAATGGGAAAGTATTGATAAGCTGTCTTAAGAATCATATAACAACGTGCGTGCAATTTTAAGCCAACATGGCCGGATTTAGATTTAAATAGTCCTCAACTATTAGAGATATGGAGAAGTCTATATAAGATTTTTGGATACATAGAGGGTTAAAAATGATGTCAAACTGAAATACAATGAAGCAGTATCAAGATTGTGAAATATTACATCTTTAAAATAAAATTATTATTCATAACACATTCATTCGGGGGGGGTGAGGCCCTAAGAAAGTGGAGGCCCCAAGAAAATGGGGGTCCCAGGAAAGTGGGGGTCCTAGGTGGGGGTTCTAGGAAAGTGGGGGTCCTAGGAAAGTGGGGGCCCTAAGAAAGTGGGGGTCCTAAGAAAGTGGAGGTCCTAAGAAAGTGGGGTCCTAAGAACGTGGGGATCCTAAGCTGTAGCCAATTAAGCCAATAAGTAAATCCAGAACTCTAAGCACTGCAGAGTTAAATTTCTAAGCTCTAGTGTTTGTAGTACAAAAATAAAGTATTTGTTGTTGAGTTGGCAACACCGATCTTTCATTATGGCGTTCATGACATTGCTTGATTTGAATATTTAAATGTTCATTTTCTAACGACTTTCTTTAGACACCGACTATTGGATGTCTTCACGTCATTAAAATGCTTCTCTTCGAAACTAAAAGAGTGCTGACTTTGTTTACGCATCAGGTGTTATGATACATCATTTCGAACAATTGAACATTTGAACATATGTGGGTCGTGGTGGCAGAAAGGCAAAGCGCTTTGCTTCCGAAACGAGTTCAAATCACGCTGAAGTCTGGGATCATTAACTTCGGGATTTGTAGGACGGCGCCCTCACCCAACTCTAACTCGTCCACCCAAACGGCACCTTCGACATAGAGATCACGGAGGTCACGACCCAACACTATAGGGTACCTGACTTACGATAAGCAAACAAAATCGATTGGTGATTCTCGTTAACTGTCGCCCACAGAAACAGTTGCGCTCTACATCATCTGTCCCCAAAGATGGCTAGGTGTGAAAGGAAGACCTTTACTTTGTTAAATATATATTTATTTATTTATTTATTTAAAGTGTAAAGAGAACTTTTAGATTTTCAAACTAAATATCGAGAGGTTGGACTGCTATTGGGAAAAAAAAACAGACTAGTCTTAGAAGCACAAGATCGAATCTTTCAGCAAATCTTTTGCCTCATTTCCCTTGATGGGCAAGTAAGGGCAACTAAGTTTATTTTTAGCCAGCACGTGATTTAAGCCTGTAATTCTAGCTTTAAAGTTCCGCGCACATTGAAATGAAATGCCGAACGGCAGTACACTATAAAGACGATTGAATCGATTGGCCACATCAATAAGCTGATGGAAGCAACCTTTTCACACATGGATTTACAACAACCAAGGGGGGCTGTCGCTGAGTTCAACATTGTGACCAACTCTCAGGTTCAACACGTTGAATGATTATGTATCGTTCACACTGTGTTGTGATGAGAGCATTTCAAATTTGACATGTGTTTAAAAATCATCTTCACTTAAATTGCGCAATTTCCAAAAGGCACGATTAAAATTTAAGCAACAATACGTTAAAATATACGAATCAATTTAAAAGAAAATATAATTCTATTTTTTTCAAACTGTCTTTTCGTAAGACAAGTTCAATGTTAAAATAGTGTAGTTGTGTAATTGAGCAGTTTAAAACATGGGGGGTACAATGATTAGAAAGTTGGTTTTTGTTTTGTTTTTTTTTTTAAATTATTTTTATCCGAGACCATTCGTCATAAAAGCCCTGAATACTGACCTGTGACGTAGCAACTTGTCGTGACGTGGCTACGTGTTATTAGCTTCCACTGCTCACAGCAGACGACGTTTCAGGCCCTATATGACAATTATTGTCATTTTAGCCCCAAACAGCGCCCCACGCTTTTCACATTTTATATCGCTCATCAATCATCGAACATAATTCTAGATCTTTGTTAGTCATAAAAGCATTGGTTATGACTATTCAAATATATTGGTCTGGATAGAGTTTTGTTTCACGTTATTTCTCCCACTTCCCATAATCGAATCAAGTTGAAACTTAGCACAATGAATCGTTTCAACACATGAATCAGTTAAAACGAAAACAAAAACTATCAGATACTCAGATTACTCTTAAAATGTATATTTAGAATTTATATGAAAATTATATTTAGCTAACGTAAGATAAACCTTGCGATAGCGAGAGTTCGCAGCGATTGAATGGTGCTCTCCCCCCACCCCCCTACCGGATGCGCGAAAGAGCCTCTTGTCAATGTAAGATTACAGACTGGTAAAAGTCGCAATACTAGGAAAGTAAGTTATGCAACTGTGCACAGCTATGATTGATTTACAGAACAATAAGTGTCAATACGCAATATTTTGTTTTTTATTTTAAGTATTTTCTTAACGGTCACTTTATTCCGGTCATAACATTGTTCGGCCAATGAAGATTCGTACTTGTGATTTGCTAATCTAAAAGAGTCTCGCTTCGTCGTTGTGGCCAGCTTCTGGTGTTGTATCATTATGACATCATTGTGCTACCAGGCGCAGGCTAATGACACCTGACATTAGACGAAAACTTGATACAATTACTAAATGTCAAGGTTAACAAGCCATGAAAAAAAAAGCTATACTAAGTGTGAAGAAGCGTGTCGGATACATTGGCAAGTCCGTGTACATTGATTATTTATTAACATAGGCAAGTCTGTGTACATTGACTATTTAATAAAAATGGCAAGTCCGTGTACATTGACTATTTATTAACAATGGCAAGTCCGTGTACATTGACTATTTATTAACATTGGCAAGTCCGTGTACATTGACTTTTATTAACATTGGCAAGTCCGTGTACATTGACTATTTATTAACATTGGCAAGTCCGTGTACATTGACTATTTATTAACATAGGCAAGTCCGTGCACATTGACTATTTATTAACATTGGCAAGTCCGTGTACATTGACTTTTATTAACATTGGCAAGTCCGTGTACATTGACTATTTATTAACATTGGCAAGTCCGTGTACATTGACTATTTATTAACATAGGCAAGTCTGTGTACATTGATTATTTAATAACAATGGCAAGTCCGTGTACATTGACTATTTATTAACAATGGCAAGTCAGTGTACCTGGACCTAAGGATCCCAAAATAAAAAATGCCAGTGTTCACCATCCGGTTTAGAATGGAAGTTACTGCATTTATATATCATCCACAAACGCATGCTATTTGAAGAGCATTACTTTTTTATATTAGACACGATATTGGTAAGCTAAATTTAAATATCTATTGTGGCGTCAAGCCAGTTTAAATAATTTAATTTTGATGCAACATAAGAACATCCTGCTTCGTACAACTAGGTTGCAGGGAACGAAATAGAAATAACAATAGTTTATTTTGAAATGTTGTGGTACTCTTCGGGAAAACTTGTTCAGAAATCTTCAAATAGTTGAACTTTTTGGTATCTTTCTTAAAAATTAGTCAGAATTTAGATCAGTTCAAAGTTCATAGTGATGTTATAGAATTTATTTAGTTACCAAGAATCTTTTTTATTTTCTGCATTTAATTCACATGTACGCCTACTAGTTAATAGTTGAATCAATCTCTCAATACTGATTTGAAAACGAGCTAAAAATAGAGCCGCCCAATCCATCTATAAGATCTATTACTAATTTGTTAACAGACCTGCATAAGACCCATTGTTATTGTGGTGACTATGTGTTAACAAACCTGCATAAGATCCATTGTTAATATGGTGACTATATGTTAACAGACCTGCATAAGATCCATTGTTAATGTGGTGACTATATGTTGACAGACCTGCATAAGACACCCATTGTTAATGTGGTGACTATATGTTAACAGACCTGCATAAGACCCATTGTTAATGTGGTGACTATGTGTTGACAGACCTGCATAAGATCTATTACTAGTGTGGTGCTAAAATTAACGCAGGAAAACAACACGAGAAGAAAATAGTGGTTTTGAGATTTGATAAACATTATAGTCATCCTCACAACGCCTTATAGAGATTTGTATACGTGGAGGAAAAAAAATCTATAAATAGCATGCTTTTTGGTGTCTCCAATGTGCAGAACAAAGGAAATGAAAATCCCCATCACTCATTGTAAATGGAAGCAAAAAGTAAATTTGTTATATTGGCGTATTCAATTTGAAATAACATCTAACGACGTACACAAGACATAAGGATGGCTGCCTGGTCGTGCGGTTTGCGCGCTGGACTGTCGTTTGGATTTATCGATGGTCCCGGGTTCAAACCCTGCCCGCTCCCATCCCCCGTCGTCCTGCGGGAGGTTTGGACTAGGAAGTAAACTATCTTCAACTCTGAAGGAACATCCGAAACATATAAAACAAACAAACAAAATTGCAATTTCTAGTTTCTTCTTCTTTTTTTATTTATTTACTTTGATTTCGCCATAAAACTTTATTTCGGTGTCTTTGCTAATAACCTATAAATATTAAATAGATCTAAATATTAACAAAACGAAAATATTAAAAAATACTTTAAAATAAAAAAAATAAATAAGGGAAAGAACTGTACATTTACAGCTATATCTCTAAATTCTAGAATATTTATATATAATATTTTTTTTTCTATATCAAACAAAATTAATTATTAGCACAAGTTAATTAATTAATTGGTTTAGGCCTACTTTTTTTTTTCTTTTTATGAATTCATGTTTTGTTAGGAACAATGAATAATTATGCAAAGCTTCAACTTGATCCGAGAATGGTAAATGAAAGAAAAAACGTGTACAAAATTTGTGACAGACAGACAGACTGACAGACAGAGTGAGTTGATATAAGCTTTGCAAAAAAATAAACAAAACGTTATTGTAAGAAAACTAAATATTTTGCTTGTATAAAAACAAATCAGACATGAATACTTACGTCTCATATGGTTGTACAACTAAAACTATAAACACAATTTGTCTCCAAACAATGGGCATTGTCTGGGGCGCCCCATTTCCGAATTTATCGCGTTTGTTCCAAAATAAAACAAAGATTAACAAAGTACAAATCTTGATGTTCACACGATCGAGACTCATTTATTCATTTAGAAATAGTTTCATTAATTAGAAAAAAAAACAAAAACATCCTTTTGAATGAGAACATGGGAGTCTTCATGTAATTTTGAAAAACAAAGTCTACTGGTATCCAGGACCTAGATTTACCTTGAAAACGTGGCTGAGTTAATTTTGGTCATCGGTACAGCGTGGTGAACGATCCTCTCCTGGAGCGAGAGCGTGGCCCATAAAATACGCAGGAGAAATGGAGGCTCAGAGAGACACTGGAGATTAGAATAAAATAAGGGAAACTAGAGACGGAGGTGAGGGCCAGAGGGAACGAGAGACAGAGAGAGAGCGAGAGAGAGAGAGAGAGAGAAAGGGGGGGTGGCGCTAAGAGTGCAGAGGAGAGGGGGGAGGGGGCAGCATTATGTTTTGATTCTATCGCGAACATTACAGGACATGCTGCGTCTGATTTTTGCATTGGAAAAGTCCCGAAAACACGCACACACACACACGTCTACCTCTCGCATGAACACATACACACTAGCAATCATACGGGTGCTTAGACATTCAGACAGCTGACGCCCCCCGTTCTTTCACTCCCTTGCGCGCAGAGCCCCCCCCCCCTTTTTTTTTAATTTTTAAAAAAATCGTATTTATCCTCTATTACTTTACTAATTCTGTTTTTAATTTCTGTGTGTGAGTGATTGGATGTGTCGAAATGTGTATGTGTTTACGTACTAGTCACAGACAATACTGCAGATTTCATTTGGCTGAGAGCCAAACTGCCATGAACCGAACAATCTACAACGCCTTGCTTAACCTTGACCTGGCCTTCACTCTATATTCCATATAACCCATTTCCGAACAGAGCGACTTTTATAGATTTTGTTTGGTTTATGTTGTTTTTATGTTGTTGTTGTTTTTTTAATTGTAGAAAATTCTTTTCCCCGACGCAGATTTGAAGCTCTCGCTCGTTGCAAACTCTCGTCTGCTCAGCCTGCTAAGACTGCAAACTCACGTCTGCTCAGCCTGCTCAGACCTGCAAACTCTCGTCTGCTCAGCCTGCTCAGACTGCAAACTCACGTCTGCTCGGCCTGCTCAGACCTGCAAACTCTCCAAGACTTGCAGCTGGAAATTAAGAAAAAAAAAAGAACGGAGGCATCTCTTCAGCTCGTGAATTGTCAGCTGGCCTTTCCTTTGTTATTTCCTATTCCCAGCGACCCCAATACAGTTGACCTCATCAGACAGATAAATGGGGTCAAGGTCGACTATACTCCTCCCCCCCCCCTTTTTTTTTTATTACTCTTCTATATTCCGGACCAACCCACCCGAAAATCCGTTCCTATTATAAAGAGAACCTTCCTTTCAGCTGATTGCCAAACCTCCCCCATCCCTCTACAACTGTAAGAGCGATTAGCTTACCTATATCTCTTCAACATCTCATTCCCTCCCCTCCCTGTATCAGCTTCCCCCCTCCCCCCGGCCTCTTAACACCTGCAATGACATTGAAAAACAGATTAAGTGACATGATATCAGACTTGAGTAAATTCGATTTAAAAATAAACCCAGAAAGGGCCGAACATATAGATATATATAAAATAAATAAATTGACGAATACAAACATATGCCATGCAAGATATGAACACACGCCTTAGTGGCTGCTTCTGTTTAAAGGTTAAATTAGGGAAGCTTCAATGTTTACCTCGCACCCAGCTAGTACAATCATGCAGTCATACAATCACACAGTCATACAACCATGTGCTTTTACAATCACTGACTAGTTCAATCAAGCTCTCCTACAATCACGCATTTCTATTCACGCACACAGCGGGCCCCGTTCGTGAGGCTTTGTTATTAATGACAGAAAATGGTGAATTAACTCTTTCTCTCCGTAATTATTTACCACATTCTAGTGGAATCAACAACCGTGGAATGGCCAAATCGTTTAGTTTGAATTTTTTCGAAAATTCCTTTGGCTTGTATGTTGCAGAGGCCCGACAAAACGATTATTCTACCTGTAAGCGCTATTTTTATTTTTTCAGGGCTGTAAGGTTCGAACTCGGAAATACCGTCACGACTTTCTGAAACGCATTTCATAAGGCCTAATGATGAATTTGAAAATGTGGAACCAGGGCAATGAAAATAGTTCACAATATACATATAGTTTCAGAATCTATCTATCTCTCTCTCTCTCTCTCTCTCTCTCTCTCTCTCTCTCTCTGATATTCATATCACGATCACGTGGTTTACGCGTCAAAGTCTCAAAAGAAGTGTAAAGAGGAAGTTTATATATACATTGCCTTCTACTGCTTCTAGTATAATGAAGTATTTAAAGGGAGTTAATTAGAAAGGAAAATTTTACTTCATTTACTTCGATTAGAAAACTTATTAAAAAGGGGAGACTACTAGTTCGTGGTCCATAAGTCAATACGTTTCAAGCTTCATGTTAAATACTTTCGTGAATCTATAAATAAAATTAATTTATATTGATTCCTCATGCAGTATAATTGAAACTTCAGTTATCTGGCATAGTTTTTATGAAATATTTATATATACCTTACAGTAGTTCTCTTTACACCATGATAATTACTGCGGAAATTTAAACATTTGGATAGCATGATTTATAGTTGATCCACACTGGTACAACCTGTCATTAGCCATTCTACCAAAGTGTGGAATTATTTCATTGGAATAAATAAGAGATGTAAAACAGTGAAACTATTTGTAAGGCCAAAATTTTAGGAAAACAAAAAGGGAGATTTGTATAAAGTTTATCAGGTAAAAATGTCAGGAGTGTTGATAAGCAATACATTTTGTACACAGCTTATATCAACTCCCTTTGGTAAAAACTGTGTACATGTTATTTCTTCCACACCCATTCTCAGATTAGTTGAAACTTTGCACAATTATTCATTGCCATAGACGAGACATAAATCAATTTTTTAATGAAATTAACCAATTAGTCAATTATTAAAAAAAAAAAAAAGTAAAGTTTCCCCTTTCAGACCTTGCAATCTTATTTTTTACTGGTAATTAATTATTTTGCTTGATACCAACAAGGGAAACTAAACCTTCAGTATACCAGAGATATGGCAAAATTTGTTGGGTTTAGTCCCTTTAAATAATTATTAACACTATTTATCCCTCACGCATTTTCCGATCAAGTTGATACTTTAAAAATTAGTTATTGTAACTAGCAAAACATGAATCAATTAAAAAAAATTAGTTAATTATTGGTAGTTAATTTTTTTGTTTGAAATCGAATAAGGGAAATAGTTTGTACCTTATTGATAGATATAGTATTAAGAGTGGAGTTCTTCTCCTTTGGATATGCTTTGCTTTTTTTAAATAACCATTTTTTTTCAATATATTTGCTTGGTTTTATTACATACTGATGCTATAAAAGTAAGCACTACAATTTCATTATTTCTGGTACACTGAGACAAAAAAAAACTTTGCTATAAAGATCGGAGAAGTTAGGATTAATCTCGCTGCTACAGTGCATGAATAATTTAAAATAATGCTTAATTTTTTTTTTTTAAATCTTGATTAGGTTTGCTTTCACAACGTGAGCTGAAGACTTGAATACAAAATATTTGTTATTCTGAGTCTGATGTCTTTTTTCTTTCTTTCTTTCTTTTTTTCTTGACTTTAATTTTCAATACAAAAAAAGATGAGACATTTCAGAGACACAGCACTCCTTCTCAGTACGTGTTCGAGAGATGTAAAAGAGGCAAATCTAGATCAAAGCATTGAAGAGAGTGGACCTTAACTATGGAAGGTAACTTGTAGCTTGAGCAAGTTTACATAAAGCTAACAAGTTTCAAAATGTAGTCTATTTAGGAATCCAAAATATGTAGTCAATAAGTCAGAATAATGTAGTCAATTTAGGAATCATAAAAATGTATTCAATCCAGAAATCAGCATAATTAAATTTAGGAATCGTCATAATACAGTCAATTTCGATATCATAATAAGATAAGAAGATAATTTGTACTGGTCCAATCAAATGGAAGTTCAGTTTGACTACAAATTGACCACCTCAATGTAATGTAGTCAATTTAAGGAATCCGAATAATCCGTCCAACCAAACGGCCATACAACAGTCAGAGTGAAATATATAGATGTAGATAGTTTCTCAAGTACAATCGGTATTTAAATCATTGTGGAAAAAAAACAAAAAAAAAAACCAGAAAGACCCAAGTTTTCACCCGAAGCTCGTCTTTCATTCCATGAAGAGTCACGTGTGTCCAGACCCAGTGCCCTAGTGGCCGCGGCCAGTTCATGTTCGTAATCTCGTAAGGCAGTGCACGAGATTTGAGAGATCGTGAAGTATTTAGTTTAAAATGCCGTGAGGCGGGAGTGTGATTTAAATTTCTGATCTCTCTCTTGTCGTCCCTACCAGGCGAAGGAGTCCCCCCCCCCCCCGATTGAAAGGAAGCGAGGGGGAATGGGGCGGAGCAAGCCTTCCTAATGAAATGAAACTTTAGAAAAAAAAAAGGGGGGGGGGGGAATTTTTTTTGTTTCGCGAACAAAGCCATAATTTCTTTTTAAATTGAACTTGACCTCAAGACTACACTGCATTCGTAACATTTGTTTCGTTAATATCTTGTTATCTCTGACTTAATTATTCGTCTTTATAAGTTGTATTTTTTATACTACCCGCAAAAAAGTGACTCAGCATTGTTGACGTGAAAATTATCTTCTTCTTTATTGGGTATTTGTACGATACCATAGTCCTAAATGTATATTCTATGCACGATAGCATAGTCCTAAATTTATATTCTATGCACGATACCATAGTCCTAAATTTATATTCTATGCACGATACCATAGTCCTAAATTTATATTCTATGCACGATATTCCATAGTCCTAAATTGGTATGTATATGAATGTATGTATAAACATCAATCTAGTTGTCTATGCACGATATCGTAGTCCTAAATGTAGTTGTCTATGCATGATACTATAGTCTAAAATATAGTAGTCTATGCACGATACCATAGACCTCAATCTAGTTGTCCATGCACGATACCATAGTCCTAAATCTAGTTGTATACGCTCCATACATTCGTAATTATAAACTATGCCAATGACACTGTAAGGATTACATATTGGAAATAGTTTGTGCTATGAACGAATGAACTTAGAAATTTGA
The DNA here is from genome assembly GCF_947242115.1 of Biomphalaria glabrata. Classification (NCBI taxonomy): domain Eukaryota; kingdom Metazoa; phylum Mollusca; class Gastropoda; family Planorbidae; genus Biomphalaria; species Biomphalaria glabrata. The sequence continues at coordinate 7,195,213 of NC_074714.1, forward strand.
TTTACATTTTTGAAAAGTGCACAAAATTATCGAAAACCATTAACGAGTAACATAATTTTGGTTAATTAACTTCTATGCCTTACCTACCGCAGGGCAGCCGCGAAATACCTACCCACAATGATGTTTGATAATGTTAAAAAAAATTCTATACCTAGTTTGTGTTGCTACCAAAACGCAAAAGTTTAAAGGGTATAAGTTAATATTTACATTCAAAATCGATAAAAAAAAGGTCATCTAAATAAATTCGATTACTAACACTTACTATAGCATAAGTAAATGAAACGGTTAATCTCCAGATTTTTTTTTCTTTTTTTTACTATCAAATTATAAGAATTTTCTATTTTTAAAATTTCAAGCATTTTTCTTTATCGGTGACTATATTTTTCCACGCTAACAGTCAATCAAAGTAATATGTTCCTTCTTTACACTTACACTAAGGAGCTCGCACTAGAGTTCAAGAAAAACATTCACCAAGAAAGGTAAAGAAGAGTAACCTATATAAAAAAAAATTGTGGTGACAATGTAATAAAACATGAGAAAAACATAAAAGAAAAGGAAAAATGTGGAGATTTTGAAGCAAATAAACGAAATCAACAATGTTCCGGGCGTCATTTTGTGCTAACATCGAGAGGCTAGGAATTGGATTCTGAAAAGTGGCCCAAAAAAATAAATAATGACATATTTCCCATAACATACTTTGGTATTTTATTCACCCTGACACACCAAAAAGCTTGTTATTTATGGATTTGTCTTCATGTATAAAACTCAATTCAGAGACAGACTCAGCGTAACCTAGATCTAGATCTACACTACGCGCCGCTGTTAAAACACTCGAAACTATTATCAAAACGAAGATTTGTCTGTGCGCGCCGTGTGTGCGTGTTCTGTTGTTCCTGTTTACCTCTCAAAAAAAAAAAACAAAAAAAAAACAAAAACAAGTCTCGGACAAAATCTTTCTAAGTCCTAGATGATGAACACGTAGCTAACATTTTTCTGGAATGAATAATTCGGGAGATTCGGAGAACTCGATTATATTCCCCCCCCCCCCTTTTTCTTTTTTCCCTTATGGGGGTTCGAGTTAAGATAACAACAGTGGAGTCGGGCAGACAAATGTAATCGATTATTCTCGTACAGATCTGCGTTGTTGTCTTTTCTGATCCGATTCTTTTGTTTGGGTGAGCCTCGTCCTATATTCCAACCCCACCCCCCCCCCCTCAATAAAGTGGATATCGGCGTGCAGCGAATCGAAATGTGCACCCTCGTAAATCCTACACCCTACCAAGAAAATAAAAATAACACCTGCAAAGAAAAAAAAAAAGAATAAACACGGGAACGGAATAAAAAGGGGCGGGGGAGAAAGGTAAACTTAAGCACAAATGGGTCAAGGCTAAGAAGAAATATTTTATCTCTCCCCCCCCCCCACTTTCACAGTTAAGGAGCTCCATCAACCCACCCAGTGGCAGCCACCGCCCCAGGGTTAATTGTTACGATAATGGAGTGCAGGGATCTTCCATTCTTTACCTCCCTATTGCAGCGCCCCTTTTCTTTAACACCCCGCACACACACACACACACACCCACAATCACCGTCTACCTTGTAGATCCAGACAATGCAGTATAAGGTGCTTCACAAAGATAGCACCTTTCTTTTTCTTGAAATCTGTCCTACCCACTCCTGTCTTTATTCAGCCAGTGTTCTAGAAAGGTAATCAGCTCCTGGATTTTTTCCGAGCGCGAGGCAGTGCGAGGAAGCCAGGACTGCTACCGGGCAGGGGTCATATGTTCACTTATTCAAACTCCCCAGCCCCTTTTCTTTTCTTGTAACCGCTGGTATTGTGTACTGGTTACGTTGTAGAAATTCTAGATGAAGGTCTTAAATGTCTGTCGATGAAAGAGAGTCTAATCCTTGCAAAAGGCAGAGAGAAATGGAGATAGTCGGTCGACGATCTTGTAAGGTGCCCCAGCAGTCAAATACAGCATATTGGAGATTTCTAGGATAAACTAAACAATTTCAAGGACGCTAACCTGAATGTCACAGTTGCCAACTAAAGAAAGAAAAAAAAGAATTCAGACATTTTGAACTATACATGTAGTGTGGTTTGCTCGTTGCTAATCTCCTTTTATTGCCTATAGTTGTCGAATTTCTGTTTTTAAATAAGTTTGAAAGACATAGAATAAAAGTTCAAAGCTTCCTTAGTATTGAAATTTTTTAGTGCTGTAAAAGGAAGAGCTTAGAACATTGGATTCTGCAGTGCTAAAAGGTGCACATAAATTATCAAACACCTTTCAAAAAACAAAGCTGATCTTCTCTCCCTTTATTTTGCACACCGGAGACACCAAAAAAAAAAGCTAGTTATTTATAGATTTTTCGTCATGTATGAACATGTTTAATAGGGATGAAAGTGAATAGAGTATATGATGATGACACAATTACGTTAGAAAATGGAATAATTTTAATATCTTTAACTTCTCTTATAGATTACGTCCAACGCATTCATGTGTCAATCTAGTCATGCATATAAATGAGGTAGTTCCGAATCTCTGACCTACTTTATAAAAGGTCACGTGACTGTGGTCTTATACAATGGCAATATCTTCCTATGATAAGATGTAGATCTAGATATAGTGATAGCCTAGATCTCGTAGACCTACTAAATAATCATTAAAATTAGTGAATTATTGTAACATATATTTTATTACTTAAAGATGTATAGATCTAGACTATTTTCATGTTTAAATTACAATGAAATCCATGAGGTCATTAGTGTAAACAACACACCACGTGACTGAGAAGAGATCCGCAACTACCTCATTGGTGACTGTGTCTGTGTGACTGGTTTACCATGAATAAAATAAGCAGTTTTTATTTTCTTCTGTTACTCTTAATAACTGGAATTTTTCTGGGCGGAGAGACATGCTTCATTTTGATTCCCATTTCTAAAATTCTTCTAATCCTTTTTGTAAAATTTCAGTATCTTGTGTTGTTTTTATTGTTCTATATATTATGCATTCATCCGCAAATAATCTGACTGATGTTCCTGAACTAATGCAATTGGATTGGTCGTTTATGTCACATAGAAACAGTAAGTAAATCTATTAGGGAAACAGTCAAGGACGCCATATAGTAAGATCAATGTTGTTAACAAATAAATATAAACTACTTAAGGCTACAAGCCAAAATAGCTTATAAATCTGATTTTACAGTGCTAAAAGGTGCCTCAAGGAATTATCATTAACCTTTTAAATACACAGTTTATCAACTCTACCTCTACTGTGTACACTGAATACACCGAGGTGCTAACTATTGCCATAGATAGAAATCACCAATCGACACACCTAAACTCATAAGTGGAAAAAAGTGTACGTCACTGCTAGCCTTACTTGTATACAGGTCAGGGACAAACTAGCAAATCAGTGTTATATAGTTTGCATGCTCTGCATAGATCACTCGCCTCAGTGTAATTTAGAACAAAAAGTTTCAGTGCAAAGAAAGGTTGTGGCTTTATGATTAAAATCCAGACAATACAAAAAGACACTGTTGTTTTTTTTTCTTCTTCAAACAAAAGTGTCTGTCTCAACACTCCGTCGCCTACTATATTTACTGCGTTTCAAAAATGATCGCATAAAATATTGGACTGGATTCTTTCAGACACTCGAATTGCTGTTTCGTTCTTTGGCTAAAAGATATATTGTTGTATAAAGAAAGGAAACAGCGCAAAGATGGTCAATAAAAGCAAGAGCTCAAAATATCTTTCTGAAAGACAACTCAACCAGACAATGTGTCATACTGACATTAAAACTCTAGGTTCAAGCTTATCAAAAACACTTATTTAGTACAAGCGATCAAACATGTACGATAAAAACAAATCAATGCATGCTTTGTCTTCAAATGATAAGGTAAACTTAACATTCATAGTTTATTCGTCACACATTGATTGTATACCTTGGCATGGGGGGCGACCATATGCAAGAGGAACATTACTTTAACTTAAGTAATAAAGGAAAAATAATATAATACTCCCATAGGTTAAATTCATAAGAGCCAAGATATATATAAAGCAAGGTTACAAAGAAGGTTTCTGTGGAAACACAAACTCAAAATCAGCCCCCGAAGTGGTCCACCCAGGCAGGTAGAAGGGCAGGTTTTAATATTTTCAGAAAGAACATCAGTATGAAATTCTATCAAAGATAAATGACAGAGAAGAATGGAGAAAGAAGGTTGCTAGATCTTGTGTGGTGACCCAGCGTTCCAGTAGACCAAAGGATAGGTGAAACTGAATGTGAAGTTAAATGTGAACCTGGCCTATCTGATGTCTTAGAATGAATATCTAATTAATCTAATTGTTTAGTAAAGGGTCAATCTCTTATTTAAATCCTCAAGAAAAAAACATTTCCTTAAAAAGAATATATAAAAAATCCTTTTTTTTTTTTTTTTTTTTTTTTTTTTTTTTTTTTTTTTTTTTTTTTTTTATTTAAAAAGGAAACCTCAGAATTTGCGCTATTCAGTTTTAGCTTTATCATCATAGGAATCCTTGGGCTTTATGCCTCTTTCCTTTGCCTCTTTTTTGGGGCTTTATATGCCTCTTTTATGGGCCATCTTGCCTCTTTTGTGGGCTTTTTTTTTTTTTTTTTTAATATGTTTTTATTTGTAAGTTATCATAATTCACAAGTATTAAATCATAAACAATTGAAAAGTGATTAACCTAAAAATATAATAACAGTAATAGAAATATTATTTAATATCAAAGACATACTACCTAACCAATGAACCCACTAAAGACAGAAAAATGATACAAATATACTCTACTCCAGAACAATCAACACAATATCAGATATCCCTGACCCCCAACACCCTATTTCTGAAAAACTACATGAGCATTATACAGGTATATGAAAATCAAACTAGATAATTCTCTACCCTAAAGTCCATTATTTTTCTCAATGTTAATTCCAAGTGATTAGGATCAAACACCTTATTATTATGTAGACATTTGAGCCAGGTAGCCCAAACAAGATTCCTGTATTCGGAAACAATAATCAAGTTAAAGTTATGTATCATTTTATTTTTTAGTTTTGGCAGCTTGTTTAAAATAATAGACAAGTTAACATTTACATAATTGCCACAGTTTGCTTCCAATAGGTCCATTACAGTACTTCTAACTTGAAGGAATAATGGACATTCCAAATACATGTGTTTTTCGTTATCAGCATTTTCAAGGTGGCATAATATACATTCACGGTCATTTGCCCGTCTTCTAACCATAGGGGTCATCCCAAAGATAAGTCTATAACTAATCTCTCTAGCTTTTGGTGGGATATGTTTACTGTGTAGGTTTATGAATGTGTCCTTGAATTCTGTCACCCCAAGAACTCTCCCCCACTTAATCCTATTCACTAGGCTTTCCTGTAACAGCTTTTTAAGTGTTGTGTATGATTCTTTGGTTTTGTTGTGTATTAAATGTTCATTACCAGGTAAAACTCTTGAAATAGATCTGTAAAATGGATGAGTGACTGTACCAAAATAGTGAGGAGTATCATTGTGTATTGGAAGAAGACTACTTAATCTTAAACCATAATAGTAAATTGTCAACGGAAAGTTTGTTGGGTTTCTAACTACTTGACCTACAAATTTTAGCCTTAGCGACTGTATTTTTATTTTAACATCTTGCAAGTTTATCCCCCCATCCTCTTTGTTTTGAATGAGTGTAGTGTGCTTAATGCTCCTAATAGTGTTTTTAAATATAAAGCTTCTAATTAACTTGTTCAGCTTGTTTATGAATTTAGGAGGTGGCTCTGTAATGTTAGCTAAATAGACAATCTTTGGAATGACCAAACTATTTATCAATACAGCTCTACCAAATATTGTAGAACCTGTGTGCTGATAAAGTTTAATTAAGTTTGAGGCTTTGACAAAAATATTCTCCCACTGGTCTTTACAATAGAACAAAGGATTACATGTATAGACAATACCACAAATCTTGATTTTATCAACAATTCTGAAAGCGCAATTCTCTTTGAATTTCCATTTCCCTAGTCCCATTACAGAGGATTTATTTATATTTATTTTTGAACCACTAGCTTCTCCGAAAAATGTAAATTTCTTTAGTATATTCTCAATATCTTGCTCTGAAGATGGAAAAAAGGTTGTATCATCCGCATAGGCTTTGACTTTGATGGTTGAGAAGGAACGACCCGGTATATTTATCCCAATAATGGATGGGTCAGATCTTACAGATTCCAAGAAGGGTTCCAAGCAAAGGATATACAAGAAGGGGGATAAGGGACAGCCCTGTCTGACAGACCTTTGTATGAGGATACTCCTACTGAGAGAATGATTAATTATCAATCTACTTGTTGCATTGGTATAGACAAGCTTTATATATCTGATTAACAGGGAACTTATTTTACATTTCTCAAGCACCTTGAACAGGAAGCTATGGCTTACTCGGTCAAAGGCTTTTTCTTGATCTACAGATAAAAGAGACACATTGAGGTTTTTATCCTTACTGTACATGATAAAATCCCGTAAAAAATGCGTCATGCCGTCAATGTTTCTGTCCGGGATACAACAGTACTGGTCATGTCCGATAAGTTGGTTTATGAGTGGTTTCATTCTTAGGAAAATCATTTTTGTGAGAAGTTTATAGTCCGTGTTGAGAAGTGAAATGGGCCTATAGTCGCTAGGTGAAGTGTTATTTTCAGATTTCTTAGGTAAAAGTGTGATGTATGCTTCGTTAAAATTTGGAGGAAAATGTCCCAGTTTAATGGCGTCGCTATATAGTCGCAGTAAGAGAGGACCAAGCAGGGGGAAGAAGGTTTTATAGATTTCAAATGTTAAGCCATCTGGACCGGGTGATTTATTGTTCTTAGTCGAGTCCAGGGCAGTCCTGAGTTCGTCTAGCGTAAATGCACTCCCTAAAAGATCTTCATCTGTCTTGTCCAGCTGGTTGCAAAATTTTAGAAAATTATCTTGAGCATCAGTATATACTGGCTCTTCACTGTATATAGTAGTGAAGTGTTTTGTAAAAATATTCTTAATATCTTCATAATCATCTACTTTATTCCCCTCACTATCTATGATGTTGCTTATTATTTTACTTGATTGTACATTCTGTTCAAACGATAGGAATAGTTTACTAGGACCTTCATTACTTAAGTAATTTTTACACCTAATCTCAGCACCCCTATAAGTATACTTGTTTAATTCCTCTAGTTTTAAAAGAGTTTCTGTTTTAACGATTTCATCATCCGTGTGTAATAATGTGTATTTGAGTTGTTCATATTCTTGCCTCCTACGTCCCTGAGCTAATGTAGATATTAACTGGCTTTGCTGCTTGATAGAACTTTTTAGGAGAGGCCATGTCTGTGTTAAATCGAAATGTGGATCTTGTATATCTTGTAAGTAAGAATTTAGATTAGTAGAAACTAACTCCACGAAAAGGGGAATTTCCAACAGAGAATTGTTAAATTTCCAGTGGGATGACTTTCTTTTAATTTCTTTGTTTTTTATGTCCAAAGTAACTAACACCGCTTTGTGGTCTGTGTATTCTAGTGTTTCTTCCAGATGTGACACCCGACTTATATAGAAATGATTAGGAGCATACACTCTATCTAAGCGCGTCGAGACGGGGTATGACCTATGCACCATGGTGGTGTCACGACCCATAGGTTCTAGTGTCCTGTAAGCATCAACTAAATTAAAATTCCTCTCTATCTCCTCTAAGAAATTAAGATTCGGAAAGGTTTTACGAGAGGGAGGGCCCACTGCCAAAGTAGTCTGTTTATCTAATGCAGAAGTTATGTAATTGAAATCCCCCCCCCCCTATGATAAGCGTATCCTCTCTATAATTATTGTTTAGTATATCGATTAAATTTTCATAAAAATCCTGTTTTTCCGCGCTCTTTGCTGGTGCGTAGATGTTTGCAAGTGTAAATGTTTGATTTCCTGATTCTACTCTAATGATTACTATTCTTCCCCTGGTGTCCATAAATGCATGCACTACTTTAAACCTATCTGAGACTAGAAAAATAGCTACCCCTCTACACTCGCTTCCTAGGCTAAACCAGCCCTCTTTCAGCCCTATGTCGGATGTGTATTTGCGTGATTTATAATGTGTGTCTATATTTGTTTCTTGAATGAAAATGAAGTCTGGCCTGTATTTTCTGGATAGGTGAACAATGTATTTTTGCTTGTTTAGTGTGTTACAATGTAGAGTAGTGGGCCAGTTAACGCGATTATATGAAAACCTACTTATTAATTGTTGTTTTGAATTATGTCCAACTTAGATCTATATGCATACTAAATATAATTATTCTCTTTAAAAAAAAGAGAAGATTTTTTTTTTAATCACGACATTTGGATTCGGTATAGGACTATGGGTTATACCTTGTTGATGTTTATATTATTCAGTTGTTGTTAGGACCTCATGGTGACAACATCTTATAACAGACATATACACGACTGTGGCCTTTCCATATTAAACTATATTCAAAGTATCTAACGGTCTGGACTTAGTTCTTCGTCATGTTATTGTGATAGATGTTGTTATTAGTAGTTTTAAAGGTATCTAATAGGCCCGTAAAAGAAACTCATTTATCTTCTAAACAATCTGTGGAAGTCAGCCATCCTACAACAACCAGGCCAAGCCTATTAGAGTGAGAAATGTTGAGCTCAATAGCAGAATGAAAACTTGTCCCAATAAACGATTCACATCTTCAACTATCCTTAAAGTGTGACTTTGTAGAATACAATAACTCTTTTGTTTATATCCAATGGATATCTGATATTATAGCGTAACCAGAGATGTAACCAGAAACATAACCAGGGACGTAACCAGAAACGTAACCAGGGACGTAACCAGAAACGTAACCAGGGACGTAACCAGAGATGTAACCAGAGACATAACCAGAAACATAACCAGGGACGTAACCAGGGATGTAACCAGAGACATAACCAGAAACGTAACCAGGGACGTAACCAGAGATGTAACCAGAAACATAACCAGGGACGTAACTAGGGACGTAACCAGAAACATAACCAGAGACATAACCAGGGACATAACCAGAGACGTAACCAGGGATGTAACCAGAGACGTAACAGGGACGTAACCAGAGACATAACCAGAAACGTAACCAGGGACATAACCAGAGACAAAACCAGGGATGTAACCATAAAAGTAACCAGAGACGTAACCAGAGACGTAACCAAAGACGTAACCAGAGACGTAACCAGGGACGTAACCAGTAGCACTGGGTGGAGTGGTGATATTCCCACTACAAGTTTTCGCAGCGCGTAATCTTAATTTCAAATTGATCAAAATTTTCTACGAGAGAAAGAGGAGGCATGGGAGGCATATACAAAAGGGTACTAGCCTTTTATGTGAATAGTTTCCCTTCCCCCCCCCCCCCCCACACACACATACAGACACACTATCGCACAAACATAAACAATGGCAACACACATACACAAGTCTGTACAAGCTCTAGAATTTATTCCTTAACAAGCGCTACGAGACAAGCAACTGACGAGAGCCATCACTTCTTATAAGATCTCAATCAAAATCTAGATCAAACAATTAGAAGCGATGCTAACATGTCTGTCGTATTATTTCATGATTTCACCCGGAAGTCATAAACAAAAGCAGATTGATTGCAAAAAGATTTTAGTTCCTTCTTTTTTGATGGATCGGGACTATGGGAATTGTGTTGCATATAAATTCATAAAACTAAAGGTGACAGTTGGTCTTTAGAAGCTTATTTATTCTTTCACTCTAGATAGAGATAGCATATTAAAGCATATTAAAATGTCTGTATCATATAAGATAAAATGAGAGAAGAAAAATTTGTCTCTTTGGCCTCTCTCTCTATTTCTGTGTCTATAGTCGAAGCCAAAGCTTTAAAAAACATGGCGGAGAGCTACTTCCGGTCGCTTATGGGTAAGTCCAGTGCAGCGTTTAAAGTTAACAGATTCAGGGTAATGGGAGGGAAGTGGGGAGGGGGAGACAGAGTGTTGAAGAGAGGAGGAAGGGAATCAAGAGGAGAGCAGGAGTAACGTGTGAGAACAGAGGACCAAAAAAAAAAGTGAGACATTGAAATAAGAGAAGGTGTGTGAGAGAAAGATAGTCTAAGAGAACAAGGAGAGGAAAATATAATACTGTGAGGTCGAGAAGTGTGAAAGAGAAGAAGAGAAGAAGAAAAGAAAAGTGTGGGAGAAGAAAAGTGTGGGAGAAGAAATGTGTGGGAGAAGAAGAAAGGAAAAGTGTGGGAGAAGAAACGTGTGGGAGAAGAAGAAAGGAAAAGTGTGAGAGAAGAAAAGTGTGGGAGAAGAAAAGTGTGGTAGAAGAAATGTGTGTGAGAAAAAAGTGTGGGAGAAGAAATGTGTGTGAGAAAAAAGTGTAGGAGAAGAAATGTGTGGGAGAAAAAAGTGTAGGAGAAGAAACGTGTGGGAGAAGAAAAGTGTGGGAGAAGAAATGTGTGGGAGAAAAAAGTGTGGGAGAAGAAATGTGTGGGAGAAGAAATGTGTGGGAGAAGAAATGTGTGGGAGAAGAAATGTGTGGGGGAAGAAATGTGTGGGAGAAAAAAGTGTAGGAGAAGAAAAGTGTGGGAGAAGAAATGTGTGGGAGAAGAAAGATGAAAAGTGTGAGACTGAAAGAGACGACAGAGAAGACCAAAATGAGAGCCAATGAGAGAAAGTGTGATAGAAGAAAGAGAAAGTGTGAAAACATGCAAGAGAAGGTAAGTTTAAGAGAGTGTGTGAAAGGAAAAGTTGGAGAGAGTGAGAGAGAGAGAGGGGGGGGGGAAGTGATAAGAACTAAAAGGTTTTTTTAGACGGGGGGGGGCAATGAAATAAAAAAAATGGAAGCAATAAAAATGTGTTGTGTACAACAGAATCAGAGAAATACAATCTCTCTCTCTGAACGTTCTTTCTTGTCTCTCCCTCTCTCTCTCTCTCTCTAACTTTCTCTCAAATACACACAGACACACACTCTGTACAATCTTCCCCACGAAGTGACTTAAAATTAGCCGCAAGTAATCTAATCGGCCAATACTATGTGGAAAAAGAAGAGAGACTCCCTCAACTTGGCTTTCCCTCTACAAGTGCCGCCCTTGGTGTACTTTGTACTTGATTACAATACTTCCAGAGATGGGTTTAAAAAAAAAAAAGGGATCTACAATGTTTGAAGCAGTAGGCTAATGTAAACATCAAGACTATCAAATGATAACAAAGCTTCTGGACAGGAAGTAGTCTTGTCAAAATACAGAGTCCACGGGAGTGTTATTGTTGGTTAGCTTAGCGTCATTGTCCTGGTATTGGCCGCCCGCTTAGAGACCACAGCAGTAGAGTGAGATTTAGAGAAGACAGAGAGAGAGAGAGACAGAGAGAAAGAGAGAGAGAGAGAGAGAGTGACTAAATAAGAAAAAGAGAAAAAGAGCGAAAATGATAAGAAAAAAAAAGAGGACAAGACAATTAGCTTAAAAAAGGTGGAGAGCGGGAAAGAGAGAAAAAGAGAGGTCAAAAAAGGGGGAAAAAAGACAAAGAGAGAAAGAAAGAGTAATTAAAAGAATGAGCATAAAAAAAGAGAAAGGGAAAAACGAGAAGCAAATATAAAGAATGAAAGTGAGGAAAAAGAGATAAATAAAGAGTAAGATAGAATGAGAAAAAGTTAGAAAGAAAGAATGAAGAAAGAGAAAAAAAGAAAAAAATAGAGACAAAAAAAGAAACAGAAAAAAAAGGAAGAAAGAAAGAGAGAAAAGAGAGAAATAAGAGAGAATGGAAAGACAGAAAAGAGAGAAAAAAAAGAGAGAATTGAAAGAAAAATAAGAGAGAAATAAAAGAGTCATGTATTTGAAGAAAAGAAAAAAACCTCTCTGCTGTGGCAGCTACAACATATACTAACAGGTGGCCAGTCTGAAAGATAGCGATGAGGGGGGGGGGGGGTTGGACAGATTTTTTTGTTCTATTAATTAAATACGAGAAGGAAATGGGCGGAAGTCGGGGCGGCAGTGTCAGTAAAATGATCTACAAATTGCCGGAGTCGGTGAGAGCATGTGGGGTGTCGGGGGGGGGGGATACATTTGGGGCGTACGGGTTAAGGGCAGAAAAAAAAACTAATTAAAAAGGTGCTCACTATAGTGTTGAATCAGAGAGCAGCAAATAGATGCAATGAGATGGCTTGTTAGGCTACCCCCCCCAACCCCTCCACGAGCAGCCTTTTAATTGCCTCCACCGGTGGTGCGCATTAAAAACACCAGAAGCCCAGATGTGATCCGTTTTCATTGTGACCTTTTAAAAGCCTTTTTTTTTTTTTTTTAATTTTCTAACTCTCAGCATTAGACAACAACAGGGATTGACCAGAGATACATGTTAATTTGTGAACTAAACCCAACATTTTTATATCGTGACTCTGAAGTAGCAGGCCGTAATACACATTGAGATCTAGACAAGAGACCGCGAACTACACACACACACACACAGGTATAGGGAGACAGAAACATAGACACACACACACACACACACAGACTGAACACAGACAGAAACACACAGACACATAGATGAAGATTGTTTTTTTTGAAGATGGCCCTGCACTGTGGCGAGATGCAATTTGTGCTTAATTATTATTATCTGCGACACACACAAAACGACACACAAAGCGGCACACTAAGCTACACACAAAACGACACACAAAGAGAGACACCAGGGGCGGACTGGTCATATGGGCATTTGGGCAAATGCCCAGTGGGCCGGTACCCAAATGGGCCGATTGGGCCACCTAAAGGGCCTTAAGAATTAGACTATAAAAAGTGTGACATTAAATTGTTAAATGTTTTATACTATTTTCTTGAAAAAGGGACCCTCTGAGCTTCGTGTTTAAAAAAAAATCTTTTCCAGACTCTATAGTGTGATTAATACTAATTTAATCTAACACATTTTCCCGAAATAATGTAATAGTCTATATGCGTTGGCAGGGCTACTAGTAGGCTTCATCCTTTTAGGGCCTACACACTTGGCGATTAAAAAGCAACATAAGGCCTATATATTTTTTTACTAATGAAGATTCATTGTATGCATGCGTTCAGTTATCGATACATCATTAGGTAGACCTACAATTGGATGCTCCTCGTATGATATAAGCCTACAATTTGTGGGCCGGATTGTATAGAAATGCCCGGGCCGATCTTAACACCCATTCCGCCCCTGAGAGACACTCTGAGACACACGCACAAAAACCCAGAGTAAAACGAACACAGACAAAGCCATTAATACATCCTGGCCACCTAGGCTTAGAACACACGGATGTTATAGACAAAGCCATTAATACATCCTGGCCACCTAGGCTTAGAACACACGGATGTTATAGACAAAGCCATTAATACATCCTGGCCACCTAGGCTTAGAACACACGGATGTTATAGACAAAGTGAGAAATCCGGCATTCTCTAGAATGCTTAAAACGTCAAGGCAAATAGAAATGATTTCTCCATTATACGGTGTGTGATACGTGGCTGAGTAACAAGAGTCGTTTGGCTTCCTATCAAATGGACTCGAGTTCTACTCCCGACTCGAGCAGTGTTATGTTTACAGGTATCCTCTACCCTTCGTCCAACTATAAAGATTGAACAATAGCGATGTGTGAGGACTATAAGAATGACAATTACACAATAAAAAGGGAAATCCCTTTAAAGTAATACAAGCATTATAATGCATTTCATAAATATTCATCTTTTTTTAAAATTTCGTACTCTAATAATGCACAAACTCTTACAAACACTTATTGATTTATTATGGAAGTTTGGAAGAAACAAAATTAATTAAATTTGCTGATATATGATTAGTTATTGTCTTTTAAGTGCACTATACATTTTGTTTACAATTTAATTGCGTTCAGCGGTGTAGATAGCTTTTACTTTGTTGAAAAGGCTAGTGGAGCCTACAATTAGAAGCTGTGCCAATGTTTAATTAGGTCTATTCAGAAAGAGACAGGGAGTTAATGAGAAATAGAGAGAAAGAGCGAAAAGAGAGAAAATGAAAAAGAAAAAAAGAGAGACAAGACAATTTACTTGAAAAGGTTGGAGAGAGAGAGGGAAAGAAAGAGTAGTCGAAAAAAGTATTTAAAAAAAGACTAAGAGAGAAATTCAAAGAATGAGCAAAAAGAGAGAAAAAAAAGAAAAAAAGAGAAACAAAGAAAAAGAAACAAGTGTAAAGAATGAAAGAGTAAAAAAGAAATAAAGAGTAAAATATAATGAGAAAAAGTCAGAAAGAAAGAGACAATAGAGACAAAGAAAGAAACAGAAAAAAGAAAGAAAGAGAGAAAAGAGAAAAAAGAGAGAATTGAAAGACAAATAAAGAGAATTGTCTATTTTGTAATCAAGGCAAATGCGACTACTAAGACAAAACCACGTGACTGGATATCATTTTAAATTTGATCACAAATGTTTTCTTGAGATGATCTTGGACACCACAAGAAGTGAAATAGATCTTGTTCAACAAGGCTTCACTGCCATTTATATTTGTTTGAGATACAGACCACAAGAAGTGAAATAGATCTTGTTCAACAAGGCTTCACTGCCATTCATATTTCTTTGACATATTCACACATATTTCGCCATTGAAAAAAAAAGTGCTTATACCAGCATATAAATCCACTCATCTTAAAATTGAACTTTATAATCCACTCAGTGGGCTGTTAAAATTAAAACAACCTAAATAACTTAAGAATAATTATAATAAGGTATTTTCTAATTTAAATTCTTGCCATCAGTTTGAGCTAATTGACTTTTAAGTCCCACCCGGATAAAAATAACAACAACATAGAATAAAATTACCCAATGAATAGTTTTTTTCACCACCATCTAGTTTTAGAAGGAAATGTCCTGCATGGAGCTCCATACTTTTTTTTTTTTTTTTTTTGTATCTAGCGAATGATAAACAGTTCTACAAAGTCCCTTCGTCTGAGAAACTTATTAATTAACTTCTTTATGAATTACTAAAGTTTTCTCTTGAAATACTCTGTAAGCCTAGTGTTTAACGTTCACTTTGTCTTGTTTTATTTTCTGTTTTGATTTTCTGTCCTCCTTGGTGAAGTCTTCTCTCTTTTATTGTCCTCCTATGGGTTTGAACGTCTATCAGTGGTTCTCACGGCGTTTTGTTCTCTCTCGGGTTCGAATCCTGAGAGTTTTAATTTCTGGATCTCTGAGCGCCTCTGAGTCCACCCAGCTCGAATGGGTGCCTGACATTAGTTGGGAAAAAGTAAAGGCGGTTGGTCGCTGTGTCGTTATCTTTTTAAATAAGACATTTTTTTCTTTGCCTGACACAGAACTAGTCATTCTATAGAGTGAATGCATTTCGCACTTTGACGATAACACACACACACACGCACACACTTAAAGGCGATCACAAAAAGCTGCATCCACCAAACAACACATCAATCCACTCAGCTCCACCAGACATCCAAGACATAAGACTTCTAACATTGCCAGTCAAAGAAGTTCTTACTGGTCAGTGACTAGAAGTGGAAGTATCGACCTTACTTGACCATGTCACACTCTTTCTCACTCTCTCCATCTGTCTATCCTACTCTACCTGACCTTCGTTCTCTTCTACTATCTGCTTCTACTTAACTCTCTCAGTCTCTAAATTAAATTCTCTCTCTCCCTCACTTACTCTCTTCATCTCACCTTTGTACTTGACTCTTTCAACCTCTCTTTACGTAGTCAGATCTCAAACGCTCTCTTTTCTGCGTTCGCTTTCTATATCTCTCTTCCTATCTCTCTCTCTTTCTATCTCTATCTCTTTCTACCTCTTTCTTTCAATCTCTTTTTATCTCTATCTCTCTTTATGTCTCTCTTTCTCTATCTCTCTTTCTATCTCTCTTTTTATCTCTCTTTTTATCTCCCTCTTTTTATCTCTCTCTTTCTATCTCTCTTTCTATCTCTATCTCTCTCTCTTTCTCTATCTCTCTTCCTCTCTTTCTATCTCTATCTCTCTCTTCCTCTCTCTCTATCTCTCTCTTTCTCTCTCTATCTCTCTTCCTCTCTCTTTCTGTCTATATCTCTTCTATCTCTCTCTATCTCTATCTCTCTCTCTTTCTATCTCTATCTCTCTCTTTCTCTCTCTCTCTATCTCTCATCCTCTCTCTTTCTATCTCTATCTCTCTTCCTCTCTCTCTTTCTCTCTCTCTCTCTCTTTCTCTCTCTATCTCTCTCTTTCTATCTCTATCTTTCTCTCTCTCTCTCTATTTTTCTCTCTTTCCAATTTTCAAACCTCCCTCTTAATTTTCTTTTATCCATTTCAAGTTCAAACATGCATGAACCTAATTTACCAAGACAAAGAAAGGCCACGAAGCACTACAATTGTACAAAATATAACTTACGAGCTGTTCATTGCCATGGACGTATCATATCCTCGTAATCCTTCTCCTGGACTTTCGTGACGACTTCCGGTTCCGCTGCAGCCACTGCTTCCTGGTGTGGGGGGGGGTGCACTGCAGAAAGATGAGGAAACCTTAGAGCTGCATAGAAACTGATGGATCTAATTGACCGTTCACTCGTTCTGTCAGTTCTGATGGACTAGTGGGGGGGGGGGGGAGAGCAAAAGTGAGAGATAGTGAGGATAGGGCGGGAAAGAGGGGGGAGGAGGAGGGAGACAATCGGGTGGAGGGGAAAAAAAGGAAAAAGGAGGAGCAAAAAAAAAAAAAAGGAATCGGAAAAATGAAAAGAGACAGAATGACGAGCTGAAAACGATTTTTAAAAGAAAAGATTTCACAGTGGATGGAAAAAAAGGAAGCCTGCACAAGAACATAAAAAAAAAATACTTTAAAAAATAATTTTTAAAAAGCTTATATTATATTAACACAATAATGTACAGCCGCTAAGATAAAACACATTCAAGAGCATTGCTACACCGAAGGGAGGCGCAGTTGAGCGGAAAAGCGCTTGGCTTCCGATCCGGGTGGTCAAGGGTTCGAATCCTGGTGAAGACTGGAATTTTAAATTTCGGGATCTTTGGGCGCCTCTGAGTCCACACAGCAGTAATGGGGTACCTGAAAAGTAAAGGCGGTTGGTCGTTGTGCTGGCCACATGACACCCTCGTTAACCATGAAACAGACGACCTTTATATCATCTGCCCTATAGACCACAAGTTCTGAAAGGGGAACTTCTACTTTTCGGTCTGATTGTATCAATTAGTTTTGATCAGTCATGCAATTATGTGTACTATTGACCTAGACACAATAAATTTGTGCGACTAGAAATATTTTTACTAATCGTTTTTGTTTAGTTTTTAACTTTTCTCAATGCGCTATGATCCAATCAACTGAACCAGTTTTGAAATGAGGAGAGAAGAAGGGGGTATCTAGGTGAATGTTTACATGATTGTTTTTTAAATGCATAAAAAAGTTCACTCAGGGTTCAAGAGTCCTCATTGGGACAAATTCAACTTATGCCCCCACATCTGTCAAGTACGATTTCTTTCCTTTGTTAAAGATACCAAACAAAATAATTAATTACCAACAGTTAATTAACTCATTGGTTAATTTTTTGTTTTAAATTGATTCTTATGTTGTCATGTAAAAGAAATAATTGTGCAAAGTTTCAGCTTAATTCGAGATTGGGTCTGGGAGAAACAACGTGTACAAACTTTTTACCAGACAGACAGACGGAATGAGTTGATATAGGCCTAAGCTTTGTAAAACGAGATACGTAGAGAGGAGAAAAAAGAGAGAACAAGAGAAAGTACGAAGTTTTATCACGGAAAGTAGAAAAAAACAACTGTTCTCAATTTCTGTAAGCGCTTTAGAAATAGTTTTTTTTTTTAATTCTTAAAATATACGATTAAAAAAGAAATTACTTAAAATAAATTCCAAGGTCAAACTTAACTGGGCGGGGGTGGGGGGGGGGGGGTAAAGAAAAGGAAAGAGTAAGGGAGGTAATACGAAATGAGAATTAGACAAAACATGAACACTATACATTTCAAGAAAAAACAAAACGAAAAGATCGTCTGCTTGGAGATTTATTTTTTTTTGTAAAGAACAGGAAGTGTAAGATTTTCAACGTTGCGCGTGCTAACCACTCATTGGCTCTAATGTCAGCAAAAGATTGAATTATGGGAATTCAAAGAGTGGAGAAAACGGAAAAAGGAAAATGACACGTGACCACCAAATGCACTTCAAGTGTGGAACATTTTGAAGGAAAAAAAACAACCTTTGAAATCTTATTATTTTTTGTACAAATAATTAAAGTTTCAAATAAGAGTTGGCAGATACAGTGCTAAAATTTAAATAGGGAAATAATGCATAATGATTACATGAGACTAGTATTTAGATCTATATATACTATATACATATATATAATTTATGTACACTTATATACATATAAAGTGTATATTGGTAGGGTAGTGAGTCATATAGTTCCAGACTGCTGATCTATAAGCGTATTACTTTACTTATATTTGGAAACGTGAATACATTACAGAGAGAAACTTTTTTAATTAACTATTTATATAACAGATATATAAAACTTTTAAACTCAATGCAACAAGAAACATATCTAAAAAAAAAAAAAAACTTCTAAGAAATCAAAGCTTATCTAAGGGGAAGAACTCCGCAGTTACATATAGTTACAACTATATCTCTAAATAATGTAGAAGTTACTTCCCTTATATCAAACAGAATAATTAATTACCAATAATTCATTGACCAATTGGTTAATTGTTTAATTGATTCATGTTTCGTTAGTTACAATAAATAATGGACCTCATTCACCAATAGTAAATGAACAACATTGAGCCACGAGTTTCCCTATCTCTTCTATACAAAGTACGATCTAATTTTAATCAAGAATGGCTATCACGTGACATGTTTTTTTTTTCTTCCGTTGTTTTATCAATATTGTCACGTTACTGTTCGTTTTGGTGAATGAGGTCTATTGTTTAAAGTTACCACTTGATCTGAGAATAGTTTTGAGAGAAATAAAGTGTTCAATCAACTAAGGGGTGGAGACCCTATACATTTAACCGTGTCTGTGAATACTGAAGAATTAATCTCCAGTGTTGGTATCAAACAACATAATTAATTACCATTAATTAATGGACTAATATGTTATTATTTTTTATAGATACATGTTTTGTCTGTGCCAATGAACAATTGTGCAAAGTTTCAGCTTGATTCGAGAAAGGGTGCGTGAGATATATCCTGTACAAACCTTTTAACAAGACAGACAGACAGACAGACTGAGATGATATTAGCTTTGTAAAAAAATTTTGAAAATACAATGAAATTACAGGATGCCAAAAAAAAGTAAAGTAACAATAATACATAAAACACCAAACCATAATTTACCAGTACACCAACAAAACCTAATAAAATACTCAGAAGGACACAAAGATAAAGGCACAAACCTTATTCTTTATGCTAGGACTTATCCATGCAAGTGTTTCTTCTTCCCCATTGCTGTTAGACAGAGCATTGAATCAGTCACGAAAAGCAACGACTTAGCAGTGTTTGTCACTTATTAACTTGCAGGACTAGATTGACACATGAAATGAGTAGGACGCAATAATCTTCTCTTTTGAAATAACGTCTGTAATAAGATAAGATAAGATAAGATAGTTTAAATTAAAGTGCCTCTTTCAAACCATGCGGTATCCAGGACAGATGATATTAAGGTCATATGTTTCTTTAACCTCTTTTACTGGGCTTTTTTTATATTTTTATTTGTAAAAAGTTAAATTTAAATAGTTACAATTCTACAATAACTTACTACGGTGTGATGAAACATGGAAATGAACATACGGACATTATGGGTTAGGGTTCCACCATAACTGCTATTACTACTAATTACTACACCCCTAGAGAAAACTCAGCATTTTAGTTTAGTGCAAAAATTGTGATGCGATCCTAGAAAAACATTATTCTCAAAATCTACATCTTGTATTAGGTCAACAGCATCATCTATAATATACACCATGCTCTAGATCTAGATCTGTGCGTGTTCCACTTCTACACTTCTAAATGGTGTCTTAATGAGCCTAATGGTCTAGATTTGCATCATGTTCTAAATTCTACTCTGAAGGCTATTGCGAATGTGTTCCATTTTTATTTGATCCCAACGGGGAGACAATCAATTCTAAAATAAAAATGTATTATTGTGAGTCATTGGTGTTTGAATATTTTCAGTTTCTAGTTCACTTAATTACAAATCTGTTAGCGAAATGAGTATGTTGACATTTTGAAGGCGTGGGAAGATTTAAATGCTGATATACTAAGTCAATTTATTCATTACGCTCTGGTCTTATTTCTTCGTTCTGCATGCTGTTTTGCATCGTGAGTAAGCAGAAATAATTTTTTGCTATTAATAGTTGTCACCCGATGGTTGGTTTGTAGCTCCATCACACTGTGGAATCAGAGGAAACGAGAGGGCCGACAGTTTGGCGAAGCTAGGAACGCTTTTAGACTCACCAGAGGAGCTCAAACATACGAGAGTGCAATGCGAGGATTTGTGAATGGATCAAGTCCAAATGGTACAACAGCTGGGACCTTTGTAGCACGGGACGGGAAGTCAGGAAAGTTCTTAAACGCCAAAAACAGAAAAAAAGAATTGTGGCAACTAGAGAAAGGAGCAGGCAATCTTGCCACGATTCCGCACTGGACACTGTCCGATAGGATCCTACTTCGCTAGGATCCGGGAGAATCACGATCCCTGAGATGAACTCCAATTGGTGGCAAGACTGGAAGGATCAGTCTTCCCATAGAGCCTTGGCGAGAAACTCTGCTGTTAGGCGTAGTGCGTTTAAGCTCCCATACAGGTCAAGTGACTCTGCAGACAAACTACCCCGCAGCTCTCGGAAACAGTGACACTCTAGCAAGAGATGCGTCACTGTTTCCACCGACTCTCCATAGTGTCGGCAACGGACATCAAAATTTGACCGGAACCGGGCAAATCACGATCCCAGATGTCGACACTGCCACGCTGAAGACGAGACCGTGGAGCACATCCTCTACGAATGCAGGGTGCTCAGAAACACATTCAAAGATACGAATAGTCTTGAAACAGATAGAACTGGTGCATGCGGGGGTCTTGCTCTGTACGGAGACATGCATACCCTACTGAACACTGGACCGTGCTGTAAGGGATTAATCCCAGCACGGAGTCTTAGTGCATGGAGGCTTACAAATGTAGCTCCAAACAGCTAGTACAACTAAACCGATGTAGGCGTATTACATTCTGAAAGTGGAACTTTAAATAAACTGAAACACAGTTCAAGATTAAATGAAACGTTAGTTTGACTACACAGGTTCAACCTAAGAGTAGATGGAACATGGGAAATGATACTTTAAACAAAATCTGGAATATGGGAAATGATACTTTAAACAAAATCTGGAACATGGGAAATGATACTTTAAACAAAATCTGGAACATGGGAAATGATACTTTAAACAAAATCTGGAACATGGGAAATGATACTTTAAACAAAATCTGGAATATGGGAAATGATACTTTAAACAAAACCTGGAACATGGGAAATGATACTTTAAACAAAATCTGGAACATGGGAAATGATACTTTAAACAAAATCTGGAATATGGGAAATGATACTTTAAACAAAATCTGGAATATGGGAAATGATACTTTAAACAAAATCTGGAATATGGGAAATGATACTTTAAACAAAACCTGGAACATGGGAAATGATACTTTAAACAAAATCTGGAACATGGGAAATGATACTTTAAACAAAATCTGGAACATGGGAAATGATACTTTAAACAAAACCTGGAACATGGGAAATGATACTTTAAACAAAACCTGGAACATGGGAAATGATACTTTAAACAAAACCTGGAATATGGGAAATGATACTTTAAACAAAATCTAACTCACTACAAATACACGACTTTTTTTTGTCTCACGTCTTCTCATCCACTTATCTTATCTTATAAAATACAGACGTTACTGAAAAAAAAAGAAGAAGATAATCACGTCCTACGCGTGTCCGTAGGACAATCTAGTCATGCATGTTAATCAATAACTTCAATTCTGACAAGTCATTGGTTTTCCTGGCTGACTCAGGCAACCCATTCCATGCTCTAGTAGAACTAGGGAAGAGGGAGCATTAGTATAATTTCTTTTTAGCATATGGAACGAGGAATTTGCCTTCACCTTTGTGTCTTTCTGAGTATTTATACGGTTTTTCTATGGTTTAGTTCTATGTATAATTGCTCATTTACTTTTATGTCTTCTATCCTGTGGGGTTTTTAAATTGTAAGATTTTACTAGGGGTGTTACTCTAGTCAAATGTGAATATTCGTTTCCATCAATTCTATTAATTCACTTGAATCACACCAAGCCACATAAGGTTTCATCAGAAAATCTGAAGCATACACAACCAAACAAATACGCTCCCCTTTTCTAATGGCCGCATCACATACACGAACATGTACTCAATAGCAACAATGTAGCTAATTTCCCTAGTAATTAAATAACAAAGCGAGCTAACTTATGTTGTTTGCTATAGTCACAATAAATTGATATTTTTGTGGTCTGAATGTTTCTGCATGTAGACTGTTAAGAATAAGTTAGAATCTCCAAGCGAGCATTCTGTTTTGTTACTTGAAAACCCACCGATTACATAACGGAGAGATGCAAACTTACGGGGTATATATATTCAAGGGATACAACCCAACCACTAATGGACTAAAGAGCAGAATTAATTTGTAAGGCAATTCAGGGCGAAACGAAAGTCTTTTACACAATAGTGATAACAATCGCTACAAATTAATTAGGGAATTTAAACAAAATAAAGTACGGGGCTACGGACGCTAAGATAAAACACATTAAAGAGCATTATTACACCGAAAGGAGGCGCGGTTGAGCGGAAAAGCGCTTGGCTTCCGAACCGCGTGGTCCCGGATTCGAATCCTGGTGAAGACAGAGATTTTTAATTTCGGGATCTTTGGGCGCCTCTGAGTCCACCCAGCTCTAATGGGTACCGGACACTAGTTGGAGAAAAGTAAAGGCGGTTGGTGGTTGTGCTAGCCACATGACACCCTTGTTAACCTTTACATCATCAGCCCTGTAGATAGTATGGTCTGAAAGGGGAACTTTTTCTTTACTTTACTGTACATTTGATATTTCTTTTTGCGAAGCCTGTCTGTCTGTCTGTCTGGTGAGCTATCTATATTATTCACACATACGTTATTTCTCTCGCTTTCCATTCTAGGATCAAGTGGAAACTGTGTACAATTATTCAATGTCAATGACAACTCGTAAATCAGTCAAAGAAATTAACCAGTTCGTTAATTTTCATTAGTGGTACTGAATAAATTTTGTGTTGTACAGGGGAAAAGGGAAATAAATCTTGCAATATTAAGAGAATTCATATTTAATTGTGCGGTTCTTTCCCTTATATACTCCTTGTTTTTTTTTTAATTTCATTTATGCTATCGCTTAGCAACTCAAAGATTCTACTTTTTTAAAAAATGTATTGCATGAATTCGTTTGAATTTTATCTGCTTGACATACCGTCGGTACAGAACAAACTAAACGCTAAACGGAACGAAACAAACAAACAATATTCATCATCGTAGCCCACGCTTCCATGGCAACGTGTTATCCTACAATGACCTTTAACCTGAACCCTAAGATCATTACCAAGCAGTGAAATCAGTCCAAGAGCTAATGTACAGTCGTCAGACCGTTGTTTCCGCAGCATTCATCTTTACAGCCCGGTCCAAACAGATGGATGAATATTTCATAGCCGCGGCCCACACAGCCACCGACTTTTAAAGGGCACCACGTTTAGACTCTCGAATTTTGGACATAACGGAATTTTTTCGTTTTTAGCAATTAAAAATAAAATCGTGGTTCCCTGAAGTTAAGGTAGATTAGGATTTGGGCAGGTGGGGTGAGATGGGCTCCAAGTAAAGTAGCAATTATACATAAAACACTGAGCCATAATCTTCAAATACAAAAACAAAATTTAATAAAATACTCAGAAAGACACAAAGATAAAAGCATATACCTCGTCCCATATGCTATGCATGGAATGGGTTGCCTGAGCTAGCCAGGAAAACCAGTGACTTGGCAGAGTTTAAGTCATTGGTTAATGTGCAAGACTAAATGCATGACGCGTAGGACGTAATCATCTTCTTTTTTGAAGTAACGTCTGTATTATATAAGATAAGATAAGATAAGTTTACGAAACAATAAGAAGTATAAACCTTACAAAAGGATAAAAACAAAATATGAGGCAAATGTGCGAAGATGTGTGGGATTGGTACTTCTGCCATTATTTAGGAATTACTTCACGCGCACTACTTACTTACTCCCAATGATTGCGGAAGAAATAGTCTACTCAGAGCCCCAAGAACACTACGGAGTTCCGCGGAAAAGAGTTTGGGAACCCGCGCCATAATCGTTCAAATCTTGTTTCTTTCATTAGCGAGCATTAATTAACGTTAATTGGACATTTTGTTTCTTTGCTTTTCCCATGATTTTTTTTAAGTTAAAAGTTTTGTAATCATTTCGTTTTTATTTTATTTCTTCCACGTTTCTCTTTTGTCTCTCTTTCTCTCAATGCCTCCACTATCTTCTAAGTCTTCTCTCTTTTCCCCTCTTTTTGTCTTTTCAATCCCTTACTCTCCGTGCTCCTCTCTCTCTCTCTCTCTCTCTCTTTCTAAGATCCTTACTGTCTGACCAGTCTCCCTTTTCCGGCCCTCCCTCTCGGTGTTTCTGCATAATGTACTGATTTTTATTCCTTTCTCTCTCTCTGTCTCTCTATTTCTCCGTCAATTTCTCTATTTCTCTCTCTATGTCTATGTCTCTCTCTGTGTGTCTGTCTCTGTGTCTGTCTCTGTGTCTCTCTCTGTGTGTCTGTGTCTCTCTGTGTGTGTCTCTCTCTGCGTCTGTGTCTCTCTGTCGGTCTCTCTCTCCGTGTCTGTGTGTCTCTCTCTCTGTGTTTCTCCCTCTGTCTCTCTCTCTCTGTGTCTCTCTGTGTGTCTCTCTCCGTGTGTCTCTCTATCTCTTTGTCTCTTTCTCTTCTCACTCACCCCCCCCTCACTCTCTCTTTCATTTGACATGCCCCTGGTTCGTAACTCCTTTTTAATTTATATGCCATGTGGTACATGTCAAATGTAGCGACACTACAAATGTCATTTTGCAAGCTACATTAGCACTAGACTTTCCAAATTGTGTGGAGAAGGGGGTAGGGGGGCTTTTGCGTGGGCGACAGGATTTCCTCTCATTTCTATGAGGGTGGCGCCAACAACATTTCATGTCATGGAAGTAAGATCAGTATTAGACATTTCAATTTCTAGGAATTTCATATCTGCACTCAACATGTCAGACAGTTGATACTTACAACTAGCATCAATTACGATGTAAAAAAAAAAAAAATGACAGGTATTAGGCATTTGCATGGAATAGTTTGGTTTTCAAGGAATATGTATGTTGAAATGAGTCAATGCATGAAATAATTTGATTTTCTGCCAAAAGGCATGGAATATTTGGTTTTCAGCCTAAATAGATCTTCTCTCTAGAAATAAGAAAAAGAGCCTTACATTTTATGTTTTGAGACTTTGACCATCTAGTAAAAGTATTCTAGAAACATACCATTGAAACCAATGCAATGATTGGACTAAAATGTATTTATTTATTATTTGATTTAGCCCAGTAATCACTCCCTACCATTAAAAAAATTATGTTCAAACTTTTAAACCAACAAACTGAGGTTGGGTCTTTTTTATGTATGTGATAGTCATACTATTCATTATTAAATCAGTATATTAATATACACATGTGTGATGCATGTCCTAGGCAAGATACATTAAAATAGGCTTTTTAGTGACGGTACGCACCGATACGGCGTACCGGCACCTTTTTCAATGTGGGGAAAAAATATTACTTTTCTTATATTTTTACGTTTAATATTAATTTATTAGTAGTTAAAAGTTAGGCAATCCGTCACTGAGTACCGGCACCTATTTTTTTTTTTTACAAAAAAAGCATATCCATTTAGACACTTGCTATGCCTTTCCAAGAACAAAATATATTAATGTTGAAGTATGGTTTACAATTTAAAGGCAAGATATATTAATATAGAAGTTTGGTTTACAATTGTAAGGCAATATAAATTAAGAAGTTTGGTTTACAATTTTAAGGCAATATAAATTAAGAAGTAACAGTAAACTCAGGTGTACCACAAGGAACAGTCTAGGGTCCACTACTATTTTTAATTGACATAAATGATTTACCAAATTGCATTACTTCAGGAACAAAAGTCAGATTATTTGCAGACGATTGCATAATATATAGAATAAAAACAACACAGGATACAGATATTTTACAAAGAGAATTAGATGAATTACAGAAATGGGAATCAAATTGGAGCATGTCTTTCCACCCAGAAAAATGTCAGTTGTTAAGAGTAACAAAAAAACTAAAACAAATTAATTCCACTTATCTTATTCATGGCAAACCAGTAACACAGACTAAAAACGCAAAATACCTAGGTGTTATAATAAATGAAAAACTGTCATGGAATCCACATATTGATGAAACTACAAAAAAATCAAACAAAGCATTAGGATTTATTAAAAGAAATTTCTATAAATCAAATAAGAACATAAAACTAAAATGTTATTTAACCTTGGTTAGGCCAATAATAGAATATGCATCCTCCATTTGGGACCCCTCAACTCAAGAAAACATTAAAAAACTGGAACAGACACAAAATAGAGCAGTGAGATTCATAACAAACGAATATTTACATTTGACTAGAGTAACACCTTTAGTAAAATCACTAAATTTAGAAAGCCTTCAGGACAGAAGGCTCAAAAGTAAAGTAGCAATCATACATAAAACACTGAACCATAATCTTCAAATACAAAAACAAAATTTAATAAAATACTCTGAAAGACACAAAGATAAAGGCACATTCCTCGTCCCATATGCTAGGACAAATTTGTACAAATACTCCTTCTTCCCTAGTGCTATTAGAGCATGGAATGGGTTGCCTGAGCTAGCCAGGAAAACCAGTGACTTGGCAGAATTTAAGTCATTGGTTAATATGCATGACTAAATGCTTGACGCGTAGGACGTAATCATCTTGTTTTTTGAAGTAACGTCTGTATTATATAAGAAGATAAGAAGATAAGATAAGGCTCATGACGAAAGTTTGATCAAATAAAATTTCAAGTGAACTAGGAATGCGTTGGTGGGGTGAAGGGACTAGACTAGAACTGATCTTTTTAATTGATAGCATTTGATGTGTTCATGTCTATGGTTTGTGTAGAAGCAGAACTCAGTACATCATTGGAAAGCAAGAAAGGAGGAGTTTCTATACAGTCCCTGATTCCATCTTTAATATGTGAAATAGAGAGAACATTTTTAACAAAATCTCAGATTTAATAGATTAGGAGACAGGAATGAGAGAGAGAGAGAGAGAGAGAAAGAGAAATAAATGCGCAATGTTGAAGCCTTTGGATCGAAAGAAAATCTATATAGTACGTGTGAATTAGCTTGATTATAGAACGCATTTGGAACGCAAGGGAGATAACTTATAAATCATTTTGAGCTTACATTTTGCTAGAGTTATCGTTTCTAACCTTCAAAAGTTGAACCAAGCGAAGCAATTAATAATAGTTCAACTTTAATACAAAGCAATATAAATAATAATAATGATACTAAAAAAAAATCCAGGCCGAATTTTCATTAGATCATAACAAAAAAAAATGGTTAGTGAACAATTGTAAAGTAAGATCATGGGATATGGTTTTCCTTTAGTATCGATCTCTATAGAGACATCAGCAGTATCACTAGTTTGGTGCTAAAAATAAATACTTCAAGAACCTCTTCCCTATTGCGTGAAAGGTTAATAAATACGGCCCGTGGGGAATATGTGGTATTATCCGGCCATTCGAAATTCCTGCCCAGAGTGAATACTGTTACCGAGGTTCGATTCCATAGGACTGGATGTTGTTTTTTTAAGCGACTTATGGCGTACGTATCGAAAATAAACTGACTCCCTATACCTAAAAAAAGGTTGACCACCCCATTGACTTGACCGACATGATGGTGTCAGTGATGATGTTAATCCCGATGATAATGATGATGTTGATGGTGTTTTCGGTGACGATTTTAGCGTTGATGTTAGCGATGATGTTGGTAATGATGTTAAAAAGGATGTCACTGATGACGATAGTGATGATGATGATGTCAGTGGTGATGTTACTGATGATATTAATAATAATCTTTTTTTTTAAATATTTTGTTGTTAGGGTTAGAGGTACACACAGAACATGAGCACCTCTTTTTGTGTAGCAATGGACATGTCCTCTTTTGTCCTACTCATAGGTATAAGCACATGCCCTCTTGTGTCCTAATAAAACAAATATCTTTTGCTTTAAAGAAACACATGTCCCCTTGAGTCCTTATGAAACACATGTCCTCCTGTTTCCTAATAAAATACACGTCTTCTACTGATGTTAAAGCGTAAATCGGTTGAGACATATCCTCGAATGTCGTAAAGAAAATTGAACAGTTGCGACATGTCATCAGATGTCCTAAAATTTAAACAAAAATACAACAATTGCGACATGTTCTCTAGTGTCCCTCCCAAAAAAATACAACAGTTGCGGCATGTACTTCTTTGCCTAACAAAAAATACTACAGTTGCGAATCGTCCTTATATGCCCAAATATACAACTGATGCGTCATGTCCTCTTGGAGAAATAAAGTCTTTCTGCAGGTATCGATTTGTTGTCTAAAAAAATAAAAAAACATCGCTTACGTTACCATGGAGATCAACTATGCTCATGACCTTAGTCTGCTGTAACGCCGACCCCCTCCCTCTCACGCCCTCACACCAAATAGGGACGTCTGGACTAAAGGGTCATCTGCCGACCTAAATTACTGACCGATTTCAAAATATTTCCAAGCTAAATATAGAATATAACGAAGTTATATGAGTGCATATAATTTCCCCATGAATTTTTGTTAGAATTTCGCCATCAAGCTTGTCACTGTCTGATGACCTGTTTCTAGAAGGACGCCTGTTGATACATTTTCAATCATTTCAGAACAGGAAGTAATGTCATCAATGGTGTCAAATCTGTGCGTATATCAACTGATTAATTTCCAAGACAAATCAGATCAATAGTAAAATGTGTTACAATATAGTAATTTTCAGAGCTGCTAAGTTGTTGTTTTTTTTTAATTCGTATAACCAAGAGGTGTAGATTTTTTTTAAATTTGTATCACATGGATAAAAAACCAAGAAGTGTAGATTACTTTTAAATTTGTATCACATGGATAAGGAACCAAGAAGAATAGATTTGTTTTTAATTTGTATCACACGGATAAGGAACCAAGAAGAATAGATTTATTTTTAAATTTGTATCACATGGATAAGGAAACAAGAAGTGTAGATTTTTTTTAAATGTGTATTACATGGATAAGGAAACAAGAAGTGTAGATTTAAAAAAAAAATTGTATCACATGGATAAGGAAACAAGAAGTGTAGATTTAAAAAAAAATTGTATCACATGGATAAGGAAACAAGAAGTGTAGATTTAAAAAAAAATTGTATCACATGGATAAGGAAACAAGAAGTGTAGATTTTAAAAAAAAATTGTATCACACGGATAAGGAACCAAGAAGTGTAGTGTAAACGAAACAAAATTTAAAAAAAAACAGCAACCCGTATAAACGAAACAACCCACGTTTTCAATAGAAAAGAACCTAAGACTAGCGTACTTTTTGAAGTGTTTGGGTAGGGTTTTGATGTTTGTTTCCATGACAACGAGGAGATAGAAACGATCGATAATACACGTGCTGATACAAATATTCGTTGAAAAGTTACGTCCATGTTGCTTCTACCCCTTGCCCCCCACCCCACCCCCGGCCACTTCTGAAGCTACGCCAACTATTTAGTTTTCGTTCACCTTCAACTTAGAGAGAATACAGCGCACAAACGTGGAGAACTGATAGAGGTCTGTCTGATAGAGGTCTGTCTGATAGAGGTATTTCTGATAGAGGTCTGCCTGATAGAGGTCTGTCTGATAGAGGTCTGTCTGATAAAGGTCTGCCTGATAGAGGTCTGTATGATAGAGATCTGTCTGATAGAGGTCTGTCTGATAGAGGTCTGTCTGATAAAGGTCTGCCTGATAGAGGTCTGTCTGATAGAGGTCTGTCTGATAGAGGTCTGTATGATAGAGGTATGTCTGATAGAGGTCTGTCTGATAAAGGTCTGCCTAATAGAGGTCTGTATGATAGAGGTCTGTCTGATAGAGGTCTGTCTGATAGAGGTCTGTCTGATAAAGGTCTGCCTGATAGAGGTCTGTATGATAGAGGTCTGTCTGATAGAGGTCTGTCTGATAGAGGTCTGTCTGATAAAGGTCTGCCTGATAGAGGTCTGTCTGATAGAGGTCTGTCTGATAAAGGTCTGCCTGATAGAGGTCTGTATGATAGAGGTCTGTCTGATAGAGGTCTGTCTGATAGAGGTCTGTATGATAGAGGTATGTCTGATAGAGGTCTGTATGATAGAGGTCTGTCTGATAGAGGTCTGTCTGATAGAGGTCTGTATGATAGAGGTATGTCTGATAGAGGTCTGTCTGATAGAGGTCTGTATGATAGAGGTATGTCTGATAGAGGTATGTCTGATAGAGGTCTGTATGATAGAAGTATGTCTGATAGAGGTATGTCTGATAGAGGTCTGTCTGATAGAGGTCTGTCTGATAGAGGTCTGTATGATAGAGGTATGTCTGATAGAGGTCTGTCTGATAGAGGTCTGTATGATAGAGGTATGTCTGATAGAGGTATGTCTGATAGAGGTCTGTATGATAGAAGTATGTCTGATAGAGGTATGTCTGATAGAGGTCTGTCTGATAGAGGTCTGTCTGATAGAGGTCTGTATGATAGAGGTATGTCTGATAGAGGTCTGTCTGATAGAGGTCTGTATGATAGAGGTATGTCTGATAGAGGTATGTCTGATAGAGGTCTGTATGATAGAAGTATGTCTGATAGAGGTATGTCTGATAGAGGTATGTCTGATAGAGGTCTGTCTGATAGAGGTCTGTCTGATAGAGGGTTGTCTGATAGAGGTCTGTCTGATAGAGGTATGTCCGATTAAAGGTCTGTCTGATAGAGGTATGTCTGATAGAGGTCTGTCTGATAGAAATCTGTCAGAGAGAGGTATGTCCGATTAAAGGTCTGTCTGATAGAGGTCTGTCTGATAGAGGTATGTCCGATTAAAGGTCTGTCTGATAGAGGTCTATCTGATAGAGGTGAGAGAAAATGATAGACCCCCCGATAGACTTGTGCCTAACTGAGGTGTGTCTCAATGATAGAGGTTTGAAAGAGTTATGCCTATCTTAGGAGAACTGATAGAGGTCTGTCTGATAGAGGTCTGTCTGATAGAGGTCTGTCTGATAGAGGTCTGTATCATAGAGGTCTGTATCATAGAGGTATGTCTGATAGAGGTCTGTATCATAGAGGTCTGTATCATAGAGGTATGCCTGATAGAGGTCTGTCTGATAGAGGTATGTCCGATTAAAGGTCTGTCTGATAGAGGTCTGTCTGATAGAGGTCTGTCCGATAGAGGTCTGTCTGATAGAGGTGAGACAAAATGATAGACCCCCCGATAGACTTGTGCCTAACTGAGGTGTGTCTCAATGATAGAGGTTTGAAAGAGTTATGCCTATCTTTGATTAAGGGCAGAAATCCCAGGAAAGTAAGAGTGCCAAAAAAAAAAACAAAAGATAAATTTGAAGATGTGAAAAGTAATATGTTGTGCCAAGCTTGATTGTCTGATCCTGTGACTATCATCTGGATAACTGGGAGACGAGTTCTAAATTTGAGATAAAATTATTTTTTGTTTTGTGTTATACTTTTTTAGTTGATGGCTATTAATTGTATTTTTTAAACTTCAAACTTGTTCTTGGCTTGAATTCACATTTGATCTCGCTCTCTATTCCTTTGTGGAGGTCTCGAGATGGAATACTGTGTTATTGTTTTTTACTCGAGGCTCAGACTCTAAATGCCTTAAAGTCAACAGATTCTAAATGCCTTTAAGTGAGCAGATTCTAAATGCCTTTAAGTCAACAGATTCTAGATGCCTTTAAGTCATCAGATTCTTAATGCGTTTAAACCAACAGATTTTAAATGCCTTTAAGTCACCAGATTCTAAATGCCCTTACGTTCACCAGATTCTACATGCCTTTAAACTGTTTGCAATGATCAGTTTAACTCTTTCAATGTGCCAAGTAAGCGTGGTTTGCTACATATCATGTGTATCTAATCATGGAAAGATCTGTCATCCAGGCACTTTTGAAATCTTCCAAAACTCACAGTGAGTTGACAGTGTCAATGAGCTACTAGCACATAGAAGTCTGCATTGGCTTGAACATGTTAGACATTGACTAAACGAAAAAATTCACAAAAGCATTCTTTTACTCACAGCGTGTCTAGGGAACAAGACTCAAGGAACATGCGGAAATACCCTACAGAGATGTCTGCAAGTAGGTACTCTGGACAACGGCTATCAATTAATCTTAAAGTGGTAAGTCACCCGTCAAACCTTGAAGAATGGACTGAAGCAGTCACTAATTATATCAAATTCTGCGAAAGGTTGTGCCTCGGCACCAAGAATATTCAAATCTATCCAAACAACTATTGTAACTATTGTAAAAAGACGAAAGCTTAAAACCTATGGCCACATTACAAGATCTACGGGGCTCGCAAAGACCTTCCTTCAGGGAACAGTGCCAGGGAAAAGAAGAAGAGGCAGACAGAAAAAGCGATGGGAGGATAAACATTAAAGAATGGACGGGCCTGCCATTGAGAGAGGTTCTAAACAAGGCAAAAAAAAAAAGGTAGGATTGGAGAAATACGGTCGAAAAGTCTTGCCTGGTATCCCAACGGTCCAACAGATTAAGGGATAGGTAAAAGGTAAAGGGTAAAGGTCAATCCAAACAACAAACCATGGGGCAACACCAAAAGAGAACCAGAGAAATAAACACAAAGAAAAGAGAGTTTATGGGCAGCGACATACAGAAAAGAAAATAGCTCAACGAAATCTCAACGCTGCCCTTGAAAAAGGGAGAAAGAATTACGGCCTTCAACTGGAGGACTTGATTACGTCAAGTAACATCAGACGGGCGTGGAATATTATAAACAGAATAACAGGAACACAGGTCAGAACTTGACTCAGAACTTAAAAAGAATCACTAGCAACGTAGAAAAACTTGCTAATGAGTTCAATGACTTGTACTGTAGTTTTGTCACTAACAAGTTTAACAACTTACGAGTCATTGCCTAGCAAGATGTTACTGTAGGAAACTATCTCGAATTAGGAATAACTAAACAGCAAGTCTGTAACATGTTTTAAAATGGTCAATCTAATGAAAGCTTGTGGGCCTGAGGGAATAAAAGTGTCAGTTCATGTTCCTTTGGATATAAGCAAATATATATTTATATCTGCTTTTTTAACATGGTTCTTAACTCATCGTTTCTAGACTTGCAATTGAATTATTTCACATCTGATATTTAACATTGTAATAATTGTGTTTTTCTCAACAAGGGAGACTATCGATGGGCAGAAAACACGCAGACGAAAAGAAAACTTGAGACACACGCTGGGCGCCAGACTCTAGCACCCCACTGCGGTAAATGCATGGAACAGATTAAAAAAAAACAACAATAATATGCAGACAGAAGCGGAAGACTCCCCAGGGGCGCAAGAAATCCTCTTTACCAGTTTTTACTTCGCCAGAAACCAAATGAGCATAGTCTGTTTAGTTACTTTCAGCGGATCTAAATTTCTACACATGTACCCTGGAATGTCTACATTTTACTAAAGGCAAACTTACTTTTAATTGGTCCAACTTTAAAGAACTTACCCTTCCCATGCGGCTTTGCTAACAACAGCCTACGTCTTACACCAGAAGTCATTCGCAGAAATCATAAACAATGTTGTCTATAACTAAAATAAGAATAATGTTGACTACATATCGATGATAGCCAGCAATGTCGCGTTTTGTTTTGAGAACATAAAAAACACAAGAAACAAGAGTTAGAATATTGGCAGAGTTATCCAAATAGATTTTGAACAGTTGAGGCTATAATCTTCTTCTTGAATGTAGCGAAGCATGTGGTTTGTCTGAGCTCAATGGGGATTGAGTTCCAAACTTTTGGTCCGTGTACTGAAATGGCCGGCAAATTGTAACACTGGAAGATAAAACGCGACACAAATAAAAGTGTTGAGTACATACATGAAACACCAAACAAATAAAAAAAAAATCCTTTAAAAAAAAAAAAGAAAAAAAGCTATTTAAAGGGGAAGAACTACGTTCTTAACATTCTACGAAAAATGTACAAGCTATTACCCTTATTCGATTTCGCAAAAAGAAAATACCAATAATTAATTTACTAATTGAGTATTTTTGTTTATTGATTCATGTTTTGTTAGGTACAATAAATAATTGTTTACAGTATCAACTTGATCGGAGAATGTGTGAGAAGAAATAGCGCTAACAATTATTTAAGGGGACTAAACCCAACTAATTCAGCCAAAGCTGTGAATACTGAAGTATTGGTTTCCCTTGTTGCTATTAAAAAAAAATTAATGAATTGCCAGTAATTAACTTATAATTGAATACTTTTTTATTGACTCACGTCTTGGCTATGCTAATGAATAATTATGTAAATTTTCAGTTTGATCCGAGAATGGTTTTGGGAGAAATAATTTGTACACACTTATTACCAGACAGACAGAGCGAGTTGATATAAGCTTTGTAACAAATCTCTGTGAGTTGCACATGCGGAGATCAGGTGAATGATGTATTATTTACTACAGTTGACCCTTGATAGTCCGACACTTTTTTTTAATCCAACTCGGGCCGACTCGGCGACACTATAGGATTCAACTGCACATACGTGTTTTGATAAGCAAGTCTCGTCTCTTCTCGTGTACTTCTGGCAGTGTGATAAGGCGGTGATACGCCCTTGATTTTCTGGCTGTGTTAAAGCGGTGATACGCCCTTGATTTTCTGGCTGTGTTAAGGCGGTGATACGCCCTTGATTTTCTTGCTGTGTTAAGGCGGTGATACGCCTTTGATTTTCTTGCTATGTTAAGGCGGTGATACGCCTTTGATTTTCTTGCTGTGTTAAGGCGGTGATACGCCCTTGATTTTCTTGCAGTGTTAAGGCTGTGAAACGCCCTTGATTTATCACGCTCACATCTGCAAAATTTTAAGTTTCAATATCACTGCCTGGTATGGCAATCTGAGCATTAAAAATAAAAATAAGCTTCATAGAATCCTAAATGCTGCTGGCAGAATCATTGGCAAAAAACAAACCCCATTTGGGCAGTTGTTTGAGACAAACATCTATAAAAAAGCTAACAAGATCCTCGAAATAAAGAATCACCCTTTGTGTCAGGATTTTGTGATTTTACCATAACAAAAGAGATACAAGACACCGATAGCAAAGACAAACAGACACAAACACTCTTTTGTTCCCCTGGCAATCAAATCATTAAATAAGAACAATCTGGTATAAACTTTGTCACATGTAAATTATGAGTGAGTCTGGTGTGAATGTACATTTTGGTTTCTTATAGTTATAATGTTTTTTGTTTGGTGTAATGCACAAAATGTAAGACAAATTTCCTTACGGATAATAAAGATTATTATTATTATCAGACAGATTAAGTGACGTAGTTTGTAGTGTTGAAGTTTTTGTTATGTCTTGAATACAAAATTGACAAACGTAACGCCTAAGACATACGCTCTTTCTGAGAAATGGGAAATCATTCAGAAGCATTACCGTGATGGCGTTGGGTGAACCTTTTATGAAACCCATTGAAGACTGCACCAAGAGAAAAAAGCTTAAATCGAGCGAACATTCCCAAATTGAGGAAGTTTTCTGCATTTTTTTTATACATTGTTTATAGTTTGTGTTATTTCATTGAAAGTGTAAAAGAATATCTTACTACTGTCAAGGGTCAACTTAGACTTAAATCCTCCGGCGCTGTTCAGCGCATTGGGCGACAAGCTGTCTCCACAAAGATCTGTCACTGGCAATGTCTGAAGCCTCTCCACACCTGGTATCCACTGCTCTGAGGTCCTCTATGAAAGTGTGGCGCCAAGTTATACGAGGACTGCCCTGTTGGCGCTTTCCTCGTAATGGCCTCCATGTCATCGCAACTCTTAGTATAAGCAATTCATTTTATCGAAGAACATGTCCAGCAAACCTCATGGGACGCTCTGTCACAACCTCACTAAGTGGTCGACTCCCAGTTCGGCATAGGATTTCCTTGATTGAGACCTGATCTCTATAACTGACAAATAGTAAACTACTTTTACTATAGGGAACACACCAAGATCGTCTTAATACATCTCCTTAAGCTAGATTTCTTCTTTTAGTTTTATATAATGATACAACATATGCATATCTCAATCCCAAAACTATCGGTAGACCAAAACAGAAACTATTGAAAACTTGTAGTCTTCCAGGAGTAGTTGATTTCGTTTCCATTGCATAATCTTCCTCCCCCTACCCAATTATATATATATATTAACGTAATAACCTCTAACACTTGTTTATTACTATTAAAAACCGAATCTTGTTAAACCTGGACCAAGGAAAACAAACTCTGCTTAAAATATCGCAGAACAAAGTGTACAGAGGGAGTGATCGCCCTTCCTTGAGGTTACAGTTTTAGCTCGTGACACACATTCGCGACCACCACCGACAAACAGATCTAGGTCAGTAAGGTCAAACATTTATAATCTTTCCAGACGTTTCCCTCATCTAGCCACGTACCACCTTCATCTTTCAGTGTTTCTCAAATGTTGACTAATTACGAATCCAGGAACAAAAAGAATGTATGTCCACATCTCCCTCAGTCAGCTAGGCAGTCTATAGAAGCTGTTAGCTTCCCTAACAGAATCCAAGGAGGGTCCCCTAAACGCTTTTTCCAGGATTCCAAGCTTTAGACTATCTCTCTCAAGGTGTCTACAGTGTAGTATCTCTGCTAGTAAGATGCTCGAGGGTTACATGAAGTGAAATTAAGGAGAATGGACTGATACTGAAAAGGCAGGCTCAACAAAACACTTTTTTAGCGGGCTTTTTACATTCATAGGAACTCGCGACACTCAGAAGACCGTTCTGGCCGAAGAATAAAACATGACCGTTGGGGCGAAAGAAAAAACATGACCGTTGGGGCGAAAGAAAAAACATGACCGTTGGGGCGAAAGAAAAAACATGACCGTTCGGGCGAAAGAAAAAACATGACCGTTCGGGTGAAAGAAATAACATGACCACTCTAGCGAAAGAAAAAACGATATCCTTGCATTGGCGAAGACAATAAAATTTCTTCGAAAGAGGAATGTGAATCGTTTTTGTCTAGCGTACAAAGTATGAAACGGCAAACTTAAAAAATTAATTCAATACTTGTAATTTTTTCGGAAAATATACACACAAAACAAAAACCGACATCAATTGAATTTTAAAACATTGTTAATCATTTCGTTTTTTTTGCTGGGTAAACTCTCAAATATAGATTAGTAACTACAAAGCAAATTAAACAGATTTTCCCTCCCTAAAAAAGCCTCAGTTGTCAGCACCCAGCAGTTTAAGAAACGTTTGGAAGAAACAAAATGCTAACTAAATGTATTAAAAGACCTCACACAGACAGGGGCAGTAACTCGAGCTCAGGTTGTCAGATAACTCTTCAATTTTAATCCTCTAATGCTCTTTTCGAATTAAGATGTTTCATATGTGTTGTTAGGCCTGCAGCTTTGAAAAAAGAAAAGCTGCATTCAAGACCAGCCACTATTAACACGCATACCATGTGAGAACTTAGCACATTAGCGCCCATTAGCATAATTAGCTCCAACAGTCAATATACAGTCAGACCAGAGGCGTAGTAAGCAAAACGTGCGCCCGGGGCAAGCTACCCACCCCCAGTTTCAATGAACAAAAAAAAATATTGACATATTAATAAAAATTATTTAATAATAATATAATACAATTAATTTTAGAATGTATTATCTAACAAACATATCTACAAAAAACTTTGTTGCGCCTCCCTGAGGGTGGCATCGTGCCCCCTTGCCCCCATCCTCACTACGCCTTTGAATAAGACCACAAGGGAAATGGGTTGTCACAGAAAAAAAGCAGAGTTACGAGGATATGACCACAGAAGACAATGCTGACTTACACAGTGGCTCACACCCAGAATGTTGACACACAAGGAGACACACAATAATGCTGACACACAGGATCACACACCGCAATGCTGAAACACATGGAGACACACAGCAATGTTGACACACATGGACACACAAGGCAATTTTGACTCACAGAGACACACATAGCAAGGTTGACATACAGAGACACACATCGCAATGTTGACACACAGAGACACACATCGCAATGTTGACTCACAGACACACACATCGCAATGTTGACTCAGAGACACACATCGCAATGATGACTCACAGAGACACACATCGCAATGTTGACACAGAGACACACATCGCAATATTGACTCACAGAGACACACATAGCAATGTTGACACCGCGACACACATCGCAATTTTGACACACATAGACACACATAGCAAGGTTGACACACAGAGACACACGTCGCAATTTTCACTCACAGAGACACACATGGCAAGGTTGACACACACAGACACACATCGCAATGTTAATACACAGAGACACATATAGCAATTTTGACTCGTAGAGACACACATATAGTAATTTTGACTCATAGAGACACACATCGCAATGTTGACACAAAGAGACACACATCGCAATGTTGACACACAGAGAAACAACTCACAATGTTGACACACATAGAGACACATATAGCAATGTTGACACACGGAGACACAACTCGCAATGTTGACACACAGAGACACAGTCTCGCAATGTTGACACACATAGACACACCTCGCAATGTTGACACACAGAGACACACCTCGAAAAGTTGACACACAAAGACACACCTCGCAATATTGACATACAGTGACACACCTCGCAATGTTGACACACAGAGACACACATCGCAATGTTGACACACAGAGACACATATAGCAATGTTGATACACAGAGACTCACCTCGCAATGTTGACACACAGAGACATCTATAGTAATGTTGACACACAGAGACACATATAGCAATGTTGACACACAAAGACGCACCTCGCAATATTGACATACAGTGACACACCTCGCAATGTTGACACACAGAGACACACATCGCAATGTTGATACACAGAGACACATATAGCAATGTTGATACACAGAGACACACCTCGCAATGTTGACACACAAAGACACACCTCGCAATATTGACATACAGTGACACACCTCGCAATGTTGACATACAGAGACACACCTCGCAATGTTGACACACAGAGACACACATCGCAATGTTGACACACAGAGACACATATAGCAATGTTGACACACAGAATGTTGGTTACAGTGCTAGCAGAACGTTGAGGTTATTTAAAAATAGCATACAATAATAAGAAAGGCAAGATATTGTCCTTGAGTCAAACAATGAAGGAAGAACACATGATGAAGGAAGAACACATGATGAAAGAAGAACACATGATGAAAGAAGAACACATGATGAAAGAAGAACACATGATGAAAGAAGAACACATGATGAAAGAAGAACACATGATGAGAGAAGAACACATGATGAAAGAAGAACACATGATGAAAGAAGAACACATGAAGGAAGAAGAACACATGATGAAAGAAGAACACATGATGAAAGAAGAACACATGATGAAAGAAGAACACATGATGAAAGAAGAACACATGATGAAGGAAGAACACATGAAGGAAGAAGAACACATGATGAAGGAAGAACACATGATGAAGGAAGAACACATGATGAAGGAAGAACACATGATGAAAGAAGAACACATGATGAAAGAAGAACACATGATGAAAGAAGAACACATGATGAAGGAAGAACACATGAAGGAAGAAGAACACATGATGAAGGAAGAACACATGATGAAAGAAGAACACATGATGAAAGAAGACACATGATGAAAGAAGAACACATGATGAAAGAAGAACACATGATGAAAGAAGAACACATGATGAAAGAAGAACACATGATGAAGGAAGAACACATGAAGGAAGAAGAACACATGATGAAGGAAGAACACATGATGAAGGAAGAACACATGATGAAGGAAGAACACATGATGAAAGAAGAACACATGATGAAGGAAGAACACATGAAGGAAGAAGAACACATGATGAAAGAAGAACACATGATGAAAGAAGAACACATGATGAAAGAAGAACACATGATGAAAGAAGAACACATGATGAAGGAAGAACACATGAAGGAAGAAGAACACATGATGAGAGAAGAACACATGATGAAGGAAGAACACATGATGAAAGAAGAACACATGATGAGAGAAGAACACAGGATGAAAGAAGAACACATGATGAAAGAAGAACACATGATGAAAGAAGAACACATGATGAAAGAAGAACACATGATGAAGGAAGAACACATGATGAAGGAAGAACACATGAAGGAAGAAGAACACATGATGAAAGAAGAACACATGATGAAGGAAGAACACATGATGAAGGAAGAACACATGATGAAGGAAGAATACATGACATTAGATTAAATCTTTTCTACAACGCACTAAAATTTAAAAAAAAATGTTTTGCGATTCTAAGCTGGTCACTTTCAAAATAATATTAACGAGACCAATTGTTGCAGAAGGCCTCACTACTGACTTGTGACGTCGCAACCTGTGGGCAGTTTAGGCCAATAGCTCGTTGCCATGTCACAGGTCCGACGTCAAGTATAATGATTGGTCTCGATATTATAGAGCAGTGATGCCCAAAGTACGGCCCGCGGGCCAGAACCGGCCCGCAACGTTGTTCTATCCGGCCCGCCGAAACGTCGGCACAAAAAGTAGAAAATCCTCCACACTTCAAAACGTTGACAATGTATCTTTGCCTTCGTTAGGGCCCTCAGTTTTTCTCTGATGGATTGGTACCATGACCTTTAACGTGTGTGCGTTTTTGAGTTTATGAATGGAACTCTTAATATCGAATCTACCATGAAAAGTGAATGGATCTTTTTTGTGGAACAGGATGATAAGCCAACATATTTGTTTTGTAAAGAACGTCTGCCTGTTTCCAAAATAACAACAACATATACAGCGGTATTATAAAAAAAAATATGAAGGCCTTTTTGGTTTGAGCCGCGTATAAAAGATTGGTTAAACTACGCCTAGAGATTGGAGGATCGATTGGAATATTTACCAAAAAGAGACAAGAAAATAAGTTTTTGGTAATGGTAGCTACAATGTTGCTCACATTTAAGTAGTGAAATGACGCCATTTTTAGACGCGTAAAAAATGATAGACTTTAAATATCCAATTAATTAATGTATGTACTAGATCCAATAGTTTCAAATAGTTTCAGGTGAATTTTGATTTCATATTTTGTGCCTTTATGTTGATATGGCCCGCCACACGCGTGTCGGAAGTTAAAATGGCCCGCTGGTCGAATTATAGAGTATAGTACCAAAGACATTTTTTTTTAAATAAGGCAAAATCCAAAATGCGGTATACATCTTTCTAAATTTACGAGTGTGCTATGAAAATTGTTCCAGGTTATTTTATATAGACGTGTATCGAGACCTTGATATGAGCGTTCACTGACATGGATTTACATATTTTTGTTCCAATCTAAGAAATATGATATTTATGAACTTATTCACTGATATCTCCATATTTTATGACCCGTATAGAAATGTAAATGAAGTAGGTTAGTATTATGGTGACCAGATTTTTCGGGATCGATAGCGGGACCGGAAGGGGTGGGGGTGGGGGGCAAACTCTCGCCTCTCATGTTTCTGTTTTATGATTCAACCCGCAGATATGTCTGCACGTCATTAGAGTAGGGCATACAAAAAAAGGACATTCTATCAAATGGTTTCACTAAAGCTCCTGCTATGCCGATGATAGTTGACACCTTTATCATTTTATGAATCTGATACCCTTAAAAACTGTACGCATGAATCTCTTAGTAAAGTGATCTTCGCGCTAGTTCACATTACATTTACTACAGAGAATAGTCTTTCGCCTTTTTTTTTCTGGAAGACACTACAAATTTGTCCGCTGGGCACAGAATTCCGGTGGGCCGGTACCCAATTGGGCCGGGAAGGCCACCGAAAGGGCCGCATGAATGCCAGTAAATTGTTTTAAGATTTTATAATATTCTCTTTAAAAAGAGGACTTCTTTTGAGACAAGAAATAGGATTTCAAACCAGGACAAACACTCCACTGCAGGCATGGGAGATATTCATATGTATCTGGTCTTTCCAAAGTAAAAAATGTCTGTTATATTCAAGATTCTACATCGTTGAATTCGCAGATTTCGTTTAATAAATTCGTTCGTACCTCACTCGGTCAGACTATATCAACGACACGAGTTGATCAGGAAACATGAAAAGGACTAAGATGCCTGTGTGTAGTCACTGAATGAACTTTTCATGTTGTGTCTGTTCTATTTATGTGAATGTTTCTGTTGTGTTGTCTTTATATGAGAAAAGAGTCCTTGTAATCACAAAAAATTTCCATAAAGATCAATAAAGCAGTCTTAGTCTTAGCCTTAGTCTTAGCCTTAGTCTTAGCCTTAGCCTTAGTCTAAGTCTTAGTCTTAGCCTTAGCCTTAGCCTTAGTCTTAGTCTTAGCCTTAGTCTTAGCATTAGTCTTAAAGACTGTATAGAAGAAGTAACACTGTACATTCACCCTTTTTTCTTCCTCAATTTTAAGTGGACAGTCTGTTGCAGTGTTTTATATGACGTTGTGTACTACATGGGCAGCATAAGGAGCGAGAAGAAATGCCTAAAGACGATAACTTGAACATTATTAATTAAACGACCTTTTAAATTAGAATATTTCATAGAAGCGGGTCATTATTCAATGGGCGTCCCGCATGGACAGTTTATGAAAATCGGGGCAGGCCTTAAGTGGAACGTCACCATACATAATAGTCATAGTTTATTTTTTTTACACACAGTTATACAACGTGTTCAGATTGACCAGGGGAGATAAAGCAACTAATCATATAAAGTCTATAGCACGCCAGTGAAGGCTGACTGGCGACTGAGTTGATCATTGTTAGGAAGGGGGCTGGGAAGCGGAACCTTTGTTACTCCGTTCTTCTCTCGCCTTTTGCTTGTGGTCATCCCACATACGTTGTACTTTGACTTCTGGTCATCCAATGAAAGGATCCCGAAATTAAAAATCCTAGTCATCACCAGGGTTCGAACCCGACACCCCTCTGTTCGGAAGCCAAGCGTTTTACCACTAAGCCACGGCGCAAAAAACAAAAGTCATACTTTTGAAAATATTTCCCCTTGAAAACGTGTCCACTTTTTAATAAATTAATGAGACTTTATGGATGTGCCTCGATTTCATTGGACATTCACGTAGCATTATTACTACGCCTTGTCGGGAACTACATTGAGATATTTCACTTAAGAATGTTGTGATTTGTTTGTAAGACAGCGCAATGAAATACTGAATGAACATGGGCCACTACAAAAGAGCCACAGCAGGCTCTAGTAAGTAAAACAATCTGTCCACACATGTTGCGGTAGTGTTCACATTAGCTTGTGTTCACAAGATCTATGGTAGATGTGGGTGATAGTCTGACAAGTCATCGCCTTGTGACAGATTGAATCGATGCGGGCTGCTGTAGACTCGGGCACCAGAGACATACAAAACTAACGTCCCCGCCGAGCCCTAAGGGCTTAAAACGAAGTAATCAAAGAGAAAAGGCAAGGTTGCTACTTAAAATGAGTTTTATTTTATCGTGCATGTTGACTATGTGGGTTTCATTCTATTGAAAGCAGCTCAATTCAATCGATTTTAATCGCAAATCAAAATATATAAAATTATATAAAGTGGGGGGGGGGGGGGCGACAATTAAACTGAAAAAAAAAAAGTCTATTACTCACCAAACGCGGTCTCCTCAGTAGGAATGTACAAATTAGCTTTGTAGTTAACTTAGGCGTTAAGTGTTTAGAAAATGTGGATCAATTTTATATCCAGTAGCTTTTGTCTTTTTTGTCTTTTCTTTTTTATGTCCCTGAGCAAGTGGACATCGGGCCATCCGAAGTGGCTCAACTTTGGCAC
This sequence comes from Biomphalaria glabrata, assembly GCF_947242115.1. NCBI lineage: Eukaryota > Metazoa > Mollusca > Gastropoda > Planorbidae > Biomphalaria > Biomphalaria glabrata. The sequence continues at coordinate 7,239,422 of NC_074714.1, forward strand.
AACAGCGAATTCAGCCCTGACAGTTGGGTTGTCATGGCAATGTGACAGTTGGGTTATCCTGGCAATGTGACATTTTGGGTTTTCCTGGCCATGTGAAAGCTGGGCTCTGCTGGCAATGTGACTGACAGCTGGGCTCTCCTGGCCATGTGAAAGCTGGGCTCACCTGGCAATGTGACTGACAGTTGGGCTGTGCTCACGACAAAGCAGATGTGTAAAGTTCTAGAGTTGAAAAGAAGACGGATCCTAATTCTCAGATATTTCGCTAAAATTGTAAAGGCGAAGTGAAATCTGTACTATGTCACACATGCTAATCCTGAAAAATATAAATAGGCAGATTTTAAAGTAACTTTCTGTTAGTAAATAGATTATATCTAAGTCATTGGTTAACATGCATGACTAGATGCATAACGCGTAGGACATATTTATCTTCTTTTTTTTTAAAGAAACGTCTGCATTTTATAAGATAAGATATCTAATAGTAGTTCTCTGTTTCTATGGATGTGATATTTTTTTTTAGTCCCCTTTATAGATCGTCGTCTGAGGCTTAGTGAAAACAAACATGAACTAGAAACAATAGATAGAAACAATAGATAACTCTACAATCATCCATGCTCATATACTCTTCGCTAGCAGAGTGGTTGCCCCGTTGATTTGGAAGGCCTTAGCAGGCTTGAGCCCACAAGTTTGAATAAAGGTTGTTGCCCCTTTTATAAAAAAAATAAATTTAAAGCCCGATCACCCAGATACCTCGTTCTTTCTCCCCTCTACCCCTTTCAAACAGGTCCAGACAAGTGATATCGTATTGAGACATTGCTAAATAAAAAACATATTTCTATATCATATTTATTATTGTTAGTCTAGGTGTATAACTAATCTAATTACATAACTGATCTAAACTTAATAATGCGCTAAGTAAAAGCTTTGTTAAAAAAAATATATGTAAGTATGTATATATTTTTTTTTCTTTGTTTTTGTTTAAAGGAAGAGAACTAATATGAGTTACGGAACGGACTTACTACCCTGATTTCACTAATAGGAATATATGTTAGCAAAATTATTGAAAGGTTTTCATTTGTTATATTTTAGGTTATGGCGTGTTTCAATAAGCTGTAGATCACAAAGTTGAGAAAACATTTAATGTTTCAGGGAAGTAACAAAACGGCAATCATTAGCACTTGGAAAGATGCATAGAAGTTGTCTTTCTCTCAAATGCCTTTAAAGTATGATATAAAATGCATGGGTCAACCAGAAGCAGTTGTAAAAAAGCACAAATAAAGTCTAGTTTTTAACAACCAAAAAAGCTTATATGTTTTTGAATAGCTTAGGAAGATTGGGAAATACAAAAACAGCAAATTTATAAAATACAGTGTGCAAGGGAGGTAAGTGTATTAATACAGACAATGTGTAGGGCAGTTTACATGTATTTATAGGGACGTTGTGAAGGGGAGGTAAGTGTGCTAAAAAAATACTGTGATAAAAAGTAGTACCCATTAGTCCTTTAGGCTGTTCATGTATCGATTCCAGACCTACCTACCTAAAAAAAAAAGTCAAAATGTGTAACGCATATGGTCAAAATGTGTACTTTGACACCAACATATCCCATTCTTCTAAGAATAAGATAATCATTAAAGACCTAATGATTCAAATATGAAATGTCTTCATAGACACAAAGGAAATTAAACAGGAGACAGAGGTCTACAAATCTCTTTCTACATGTCTCGATACCAATAAGGACATAGACATTGTTTTGTTAATTAACCACATCAGACATGGTTCACAATCTACAGTTCAATATGGTTCGTTTCTGTTCCCATCTCCAGTCTGTCGTTAGAAAACAATATAAAATCCTCCCACAATACAATCCAGTCCTTACCAACTTTCAGTCTACTACAAGCAATGCAGATCTACTCAAGACCGAGCTTCGCTTCGCTAATGTATCCAGACAGCGTGGACTAAGAGTTAGCAGTGGTGTACCCTCAATCTACAGAGCATCAAAAAAAATGAAAACTATGCAGGAAGAATAAATATCGACCAGTTTTCAAGTGAAAAATCATCGAGAATAACCCAGTTTTGTTTTTCAGATCTAATTTTTATCGCAGTGACCTAGAAACCAATATTAGGTAATATTAGGTGTATTAACAACGTTGTAGATTTGTTGTTCAGCTCTTGATACACATCCACGACTACAGGTTAAACATTTGTAATCACCTGACGCTGCAGCGTTTTCAGCTTTTTCCCTACTTCTGGTGTGTTCACCATCTACGATCCCGGATTCCCGACCTCCTTTACGCTTGCTTGAGTTGTCAAGTGTATAGCTTAATTAATGACGTTATGTGAAAACTGCGCGCTATAAAAAGTAGTTCGTTTTTTTTTTAACTTAAAATTGAAACGAAGTTCGTATTAAACTTCTTTTTTAAAAAGAACATTTGAATCAGTATTTTATTCCATGAGTTAGTTAATAAATGGAAATCTATTTTATAATGATCCATTGATACTTTTCCATTGTGACCTTAGATGCACATTTTTTGTACCAATGAGTGAAGCTATTAATGAAGCATGATTTATTAATGAAGTCTGTGACCTTTTTAAAAGACTTACCTCCCCTGAAATTTTTCATTGAAAAGTGGTGTAATTTTTTGAAAATCTGCTTGCATATATAATTTTAAAAATGAGATGGTTCACTTTCGGAAAAGAAAAAAGTAGCCGTTGCATCAGAACTCTGAATGATCTAAAATATCACGATGTCTGATTTTCATTTTCTCTTTTAGTTTCTGAGATCTAAACAGGACGGACGGACAGATAGTGTCTTTTCCCCTTATGGGGGCCGCTAAAAATTGAACCATGATCTTCAAATACAAAAACAAAACCTAATAAATACTAAGAAAGACACAAAGATAAAGACACACGCCTCGTTCCATATGCTAGGACAAATTTGTACAAATGCTCCTTCTTCCCTAGTGCTATTAGAGCATAATAATGGGCCAGCCAGGAAAACCAGTGACTTGGCAGAACTTAAGTCATTGGTTAACATGCATTACTAGATGCATGACGCGTAGGACGTAATCATCTTCTCTTTTAAAGTAACGTCTGTTATATAAGGACTTTGGTGTCTTCATAATCGAAGCTTTAATTTACTCCTTTTCAATCAATAAAAACATCACAAAAAAATGTGTAACTGGAGATTCGATTCCAAAAAGTATATATTCGATACCAAAAGTTCCGAAATTTGATAACCGCTGATCTCATTTTCTTCGGGATGTTACAAAGATCAATAGTGGTTAATGTGCTCGCCAAGGGCATTAACCTACGAATGTCAGGATGGTGAAGTGATCGTTCTTGAAATGGCAAGGCAGTTTGATACGTTAAATGTCCGCATCGAATCAAAAGGCAAAGTCTTACAGACCAGAAAGAGAAACAGAAATATTCAGTTTTATTGAAACTTTAAATAAAATGGAGGCAAACCCATACATAGCTATCTCTATGGTGTATCCGGTATAAAGTTCACGGAAGTGTTGATACACTGCGCATGTTTAAAACCAAAGAATATTTTTGTGCACTTTTTTTTAAATTTTACTGCAGAAATCAAACACCCCTACGCTGTTATAGCGTTAGACATTAGACTCCGAATTGTCATTACAGCCACATCGTATAATTTGAATTTTCTAACAAGCAATAGAAAAAAAATAAATTTGTTTTAAAAAAAAACAAAGCTTATCTAAGGTAAGGAACCGCTAAGTACTGCCATTAATCCTAAAATTACGGGGTTTATCTCCCTTTCTGCTATATAAAACCAAATTAAATAATTAGTAATAAATGATTGTTTTTTATGATTAACTTATTGGTTAATTTTGTGGATTGATTCGTGTATTGACATTTTCTATGAATAATTATGCAAAATTTCTACTTGACCTGAGGATAGGAAGTGGGAGTAAAAACCTGTCAAAACGTAATAAGAGGACTAAATCCATAATTATATATCCACATCTCTCATTAAGTAGCATTTATTCCCCTTTTTCGAAATAAACAAAATAATTGATCACCAACAATAAACTTACTAATTGTTTAATTTTTTTGTGATTAAGGTCTTGTCAGGTTTAACCCCAGAATGAGGAATGGGAGAAAAAAACATGTTCAAACTTTTTACCAGACAGACAGATGGACAGACAGAGAGACAGAGTGAGTTGATATAAGCTTTGTAAAAAAGGCGAAAGACTGAATTATACAGAATACAAATGAGGAAAATAAAAATTAAAAAAAAACTGAAAGAAATAGCGAGAAAACAATAATACTGTTGATAGTATCTAGTGTTATAAACCTGGTGGTGACACAGATGGTCGTAGATTGTGTGTGGTTTTTGCCTACGCAACTCGCCCCAGTCCAGCGCTAGACGAGCGGTCAACCGTGACCAGTGACAGTACACGCCAGTTCGGCAACGACCTGTGTGTAAATATTACGCACGCAAGTCACGGCGATTGTGATCATTCTGAGTGGTCAAGCAACGTTCCATCCGGTTCTGGAAGGCCAGTAGAGACCCTATATAAGAGCAAGTGTGTTTGAGTCAAGACTTCACGTTACCTCACAATGTGACCAGTACGAGGCGAGGAACCAGCACGGTGTGTGAAGTCAGGCGGAGCAAGTCTAGGTTTTTTGGACAGTTAGTGTAATATTGATGCCAACTGTACAGTGTTGTAATGCGTATTTGAAATTAAATGGCTACTGTTACTTTGGAGCCCTGAGTTGTGAGGTTCTTTAAGTTCGTTGTGTCGTGTGGTGCAGTTTGAAGAGAGCCTGGATAGCAGGAGAGACATAACACTATTATTAATTTTGTCAGCACCAGCAATAATAAATACAGACTAAGTTTCATTGTCCCTTTTTTCTAAATACATTTTTATCACAGAGAGATACCAATGTGGGGGATTTTATATATGGAAAATGCCTAGATATAATTTTTTTGGTTTGGTTTTTAGGGCCCGCATTACGGCAATGCGTCAAGACCACCCTGATGGTTTACCTTAGCAAATCAATCAACATTGACAACATCAGATACAAATACAGTGACGTAAAAGAAAAGGGAAAGAAAAAAAAAGTGAAACCAGACAGGAAGAAGATTGCAAGCTTTGCATCACGTCTTACAGCCGAGAGCCAGCCACCTGTCCCCGCGACATCTCTCAGCTAGAAGCCGGAAGTTAAAAGTGACTAGAGTAATAGCATGTCAAGGTGTGACATGTGAATAACGTACAGATAGACCTGTAGATAGGCATGTCAAGGTGTGACATGTGAATAACGTACAGATATACCTGTAGATAGGAATGTCAAGGTGTGACATGTGAATAACGTACAGATATACCTGTAGATAGGCATGCTTTTCTTCGATATACACGTATATAAAACATATATTTATATATGTATGTATGTATGTGTGTGTGTTTTTGTTTGTGTGTGTGTGTGTGTGTACGTGTACACACACACACACACACAACAAATTATAATGAGGTGAAGTCGGTGAAAAAGTTTAACATCTTTTTAAAATATTTTTTTTACTAAAGATTAGATTTGACTCAGATTCAGACAAGTAGATTATTGGGGTGAATCCGCTTATTTTTTTTCTTTTTTTTTTTTTTTGCATCACGTGACATGATGTGACAAGGATGTGTTCCGGCTCCAACACTATTCGGCATATTCTTTTCAGTTGTACTCGCCAGCGCTTTTAAATCCCTGGAAGAAGGAATATACATCAAGAGTAGACCCGATGGAAAGCTATTTAACCTGGCACGCCTTAAAGCCAAAACAAAGAGATGGCGTATCTTGATTAGGGAACTGCTGTTCGTCGATGGTGCCGCACTCATAACTCATTCACAAGAAGAATTGCAGAGGCTTGTGAATGCTCTGTCAAGAGTTTAGCCTTACTATAAGCCTGTCCAAGACTGAAATCCTGACACAAAATGTCGCAGAAATACATGTGATACATATTGGAAATCACACACTTATTTGGGAACAACATTGCTTCTGCAGCCATGGCAAAACTCTCCAAGCGCGTTGGGAAAATACCAAATTGACTACGGCAACAATGCATGCGTTCTGAACACACTTCTTTATGGCAGTGAGAGCTGGGCAACTTAATTACATGCGTCAAGAACACAGATTAAATAGCTTCTACCTGTGCTGCATGCGACGCATAATGTGCATCTCCTGGAGGGATCGAGTCACCAACCAGGAAGTTTTGAAACGGGCCAATATGCACAGCATCTATGCTCTCCTTCAACAGAGAAGACTACGCTGGCTCGGTCATGTCATGGTAGAATCCCTGAGCTTGCAGAGGAAGTCAGACCCAGGGACCGCCTAAGACTAAAAGCCCAAGATCGGACAGCATGGAGACAGACTGTACGAGCTGGTACGAACTTCGCCGAATGCAAGAAAAACGAAGCTGCGTCAGCCAAGAGAAAGGAAAAGAAATCAGCCCTGTCTGCTAGCCCTAGGACAAATGCATATGCATGCACGAACTGTGGCAAACTCTGCTGCTCCAGAATTGGCTTGATTAGTCACTTCAGATTCTGCCCCCTTCTCAAGTCGTAGCCAAAGCCAGTGACTCATCTGGGCGCATATATTGTCTTCCGAGACAGAAGGAGCCATATATATATATATATATATATATATATATATAAATTAAAACAACTAAAGTTTAATCAAACATCGCGAGAGAGTGCAAAAAATGCAATCCCAAAGATAGGAAGCTTCTTATCTGTAACCCTATCCCATAGTAGACAAATACAAAGTGAAACGCTCGTCTCCCTAGACGTAATAGCCACTTAGTAGACAAATGCACGCCTATTTTTAGATTAACGCTGAGATGCTTTATCGAACTCATTTACCCAGCTTTTCGATAGCAGACGACGGGCTCATAATGCAGATATCAACAGACAGCTGGAGGAAGTGAGTGAGTGGGTGTTGAAATGGGAGGAGGGAGGGGTTCTGACCACCTGTTTAAATTTTTTGACAAAAGAAAACATTTTTTTTCTTTTAGGTAAACCTATATCCGCGTAAGTAAGAATTAGCGAAAGAAAAAATATTATGTTGATAAATAAATATATTTTTATTAGCGGCCCCCAAAAGGGGAAAAGACGCTATTAGTTTTATGTGGAATGTATATCCGTCCGTCTGTCCGTCCGTACCGTTTAGATCTCGTAAACTAGAAAAGAGAGTGAAAATCTAACAGCATAATATTTTAGACCAACACGGATATGAGAATCGTTTTTGTGTTTGTTTTTCTCTCCTTCACGTTGAGAATGCGCTAGAATAAACGTTTATGTCATTTGCAAATCTTTATAAATAATGAAGCCTTTAGGTTGAATTAGCTTGATATAATCTTCACTAAGAATAACAAAGAGGGATTGAGAGAGAGAGAGAGAGAGAGAGAGAGAAAGAGTGAGAAAGACACAGAGAGAAAGACAGACAGAAAGAGAGAGAGAAAGACAAGAGAGAGACAGAGACAGACATAGAGAGAGAGAGAGAGAGAAAGAGAAAGACAGACAGAGACAGAGAAAGAGAGAAAGACAGAGAGAGAGAGACAGAGAGAGAGAGAGAGAAAGAAAGACAGAGAGAGAGAAACACAGAGAAAGAGAGAAAGAGAGAAGTGTCTGACCTAGTGACCCATCATTTGATTGTGTTTTTTGCATCGAAATTAAATAATAAACATACGCACGAGTTTCGACTTCACCTATCCCTTAGTCTGTTGGACCGTTGGGGCACCACACAAGATTTGTCGACCGCCTTTCTCCATTCCTCTCTGTCTTTTGCCTTGGATATAACCTCTTTCAATGGAAGGCCCGTCGATTCTTTTATGTTGTCTTCCTATCTGCCTCTTCTTCTTTTTCCTGGTACTGTTCCCTAAAGGAAGGTCTTTACAAGCCCAGAAGACCTTGTAATATGGCCATAGAGTTTTAATTTCCGTTTTTTTTTTAAATAATAGTTAGCAGATAGCAGGTCATCGTGGGTTCCAATCGCTCTAGTTACCCTATCTCTAATCGCTTCGTTTGTGATGCGGTATTTAAATATGATACCTAGGACCCTTCAGTAACATCTCAATTCCATTGCTAGGATCTCAAAGCTACAAGGCAAACAAAAAGAATCCAGAAAGCACTTAAAGAGAACCTACCCTTGAAATAAACTCTGAAGACATATAATGCTAAAGTAAAGGAGACAACTCTTTCAGGGGCCGCTGTTTGATCCAAATACCACAATGCATGCGCGGCAGTCGGTATCTCTGTAACTATCGCACAATCAAATCTGTTCATCTTTATGACCGCGTCGTCGTTCCCTGGGGGAGGGGGGGGGGGTTCTCAATTGCCATTGTTGAAACTTTCATGTCGTCATATGACACAAGTCCTGCTGCATGCGTTTATTCTTGTCTTGTGTATCAGCAGGATTCATTCACAATACAACTGCACACGCCCTTGTGTTCTTTTTTTTTTTTATAAGTTATTCGGTTTTAGTAAGTCATAAAAAAAAATAATTTAAAGTTGCACACAGCTGTATCAGTGTGTGGGTGTATCAGTGTGTGGGTGAATCAGTGTGTGGCTGTATCAGTGTGTGGGTGTATTAGTGTGTGGGTGTATCAGTGTGTGGCTGTACCAGTGTGAGGGTGTATCAGTGTGTGGCTGTATCAGTGTGTGGCTGTATCAGTGTGTGTGTGTGTATCAGTGTGTGGGTGTTATGTGATCCTATGTGAGACCGCTTATGAAATGAAAAGGCAGCACGGAAACCTTCCCCCTATAATTTCTTTCCCTTGTTCGAGATACTAAACAAAATAATTAATTACCAATATTTAATTAACTAATTTTTTTAATTGATTCTTGTGTTGTCAGGTAACAGAAATAATTCTGCAAAATTTCAGCTTGTTAACGTGTTTGGGTGTGGAAGAAATAACGTGTACAAACTTTTCACCAGACAGACAGACAGACAGAGTTGATATAAGCTTTGTAAAAGTATACACAAGATTAGTTTAAAAGACTCGTCAAAGAAAGTATAAGTGTAGTTTTCACATTGCGTATTTTTGTCCAGAATTTTTTTTATTTTTCTATCAGTTACACTTAGCTTTAAAGCTTAATGGCGTATTTTCAATTTAAAACGAGAACTGCAAAATGCAAATCACATAAAAGGAAAAACAGTTCCGGCCTAATACTTTTTATTTCAGGAGAAGATAAGCGAGTAGCAATGGCAATGCCGAATTATCTATTAAAAACTAATTACATGGTGGATTCACAATAATTCACAATAATTCTTCCCTAGTGCTATTAGAGCATGGAATGGGTTGCCTGAGCTAGCCAGGAAAACCAGTGACTTGGCAGAATTTAAGTCATTGGTTAGTATGCATGACTAAATGCATGACGCGTAGGACGTAATCATCTTCTTTTTTGAAGTAACGTCTGTATTATACAAGATGAGATAAGAATTGATGCCATTTCACACAATATAAGTTTTTTTGTTGTTGTTTTTGTAAGTAATTTTTTTGAATATTTTAGTTTTTAAAGAAAGTAAACTTATTTTGATTGAAAGTTATACAGTGTATACACAGCTTTCAATTTTATTTTAGATATGTAAGAATAAATATAAAATAAAATGTTCAACAATATTCATAGGGATCGAAACTTACCACAAACTTCTGTTTTCGTTGTACAATAAGCCCGTGCTTCTGACACACCTCCATATCCTAATAGGAGACTCACTTTCATCATTCGTTTCCCCTTTTTCCTCCCCACCTTTAATAATTTATACTAAAATAAATTGATTATCTCAGTGATGCTCAACCTTATTCGGCCAGCGGGCCATTTTAACTTCCGACCTTCGTGTCGCGGGCCACATCAACAAAAAGTTAAAAAAAAGGAAATAGACAGTGAACCATTCGTATTAGAAACCCGTGACTCTAGTAGTTACATGAATTCATGAGAAGTTTATCCTAAACCAACTTTGAACTATACGCTGCACGAGATGAGCACTGGCTCCGAAATGTCGAGATGTTTCTACGTGAGGTGAGTACATTACACGGGTTCCGAAATGTCTAGATGTTCCTACGTGAGGTGAGTACATTACACGGGTTCCGGAGGATTCTCACTGCAAAGGTTTGCCCTCACACTTGGGGCTGTTAATTATCTAATAACTCTTGCTGTCAACCATACTTGTTGCACCATCAGTAGTCACTCCCACTAATTTCTCCCAAGCAAGAGAAAGATCTTCTGTGTTGGTTAAAACTACTTTGACGGGACTTCGCATGCTCCTCATAGCTACTAACTTCTCTGATTTCAAAACTGCTGTTTAAACCGTGAATAAATACCAAGATTGTGGGCGTTATCAGATATGTCGGTAAACTCGTCAGTGGTAACAGAAAACATTTCGAAATCTGGTTTGTCTGTTAGTTTTGAATGGAGAATTTTAATCATATCTTTCACTCGCCTTGTAATTGTTATGAGAAAGGCTGACGGCTTCAACAGTATTCTTCTTTTCAGGATTCATTTCTTCCATCATTGCTAGCAAGCAACCTAGAATGCCGCCTGTATTTATGTGTTTAGTTTCATAAAGCTGTTTAATATTATGTTCTTTAAAAATATCCACTCTTTAAAAAACAAAAAAAAAAAAAAACACCGAGTATGTTGGATAATTACCGGTGCCAATCTATTTACTCTAAAGAAGGGAAAAAAATTCAAACATTTTTTTTTTTTGAAAGGGGATTTTCTACACATTGTGCCAACACTTCGGCGGGCCGGATCGATGCATATCGCGGGCCGGACGTGGCCCGCGGGCCGTATTTTGGGCATCACTGGTATCTTATACTTTATCTTATCTTATCAATTACCGACGTTCCTTCAACAATGATAATTTCGTCCTATGCGCATCTATGTATCAATGTACTGTACTAAATCTTTGGTTTTCCTGACTGATTCAGACAAAACGTTCCATGCTCTAATAGCCATAGCTAAGCAAAATAATAAAAATAAAAATTAGCTCATTGGAACAAGATACGCCCAAGTTCATCTATCAAGATCTGCCGCTGTTTTGACCACCTACGTTGACGTTACAGAGTAAGAAATGACCAGCTTAAGTATAAAATAATCAATCAATGGATGGCCCTTTTTTTTTTCTCTACAATGACAGTGATGCGTAGAGGCTTAACGTGTAATATCTAGGTATCAGAGGTGTAGCTATTTAGTTTCTTTAGAGGGGATCCCAAGAGGTACCGAAGCCTGCAAAACGACTAGCGAGGCATTTCAGAATGACCCAACTCAAATCATTTCTGTACACGTGGGATCCGTACATGTATAACTATTTTCTTACCCAATACAGGAATGCAAACCTTTTGCCTAATACAATAAATTGATATGTCCGTGGCAGAGCTGGTAGTGACGATAGTATAAGGTTCGAACTGCTATAGTAGAAAAGATTTACTTGGAACAACCTTCTGTCATGTCGTCCGTCGTATCATAACGTACACGTACTGAAGTGACCAGGAATGAAGTGACCGGGAATGAAGTGACCGGGAATGAAGTGACCGGGGATAAAATGACCGGGGATGAAGTGACCGGGGATGAAGTGACCGGGGATAAAATGACCGGGGATGAAACGACCAAGGATTAAATGACCGGGGATGAAACGACCGGGGATGAAGTGACCAAGGATTAAATGACCGGGGATGAAACGACCGGGGATGAAGTGACCGGGGATAAAATGACCGGGGATCAAGTGACCAAGGATTAAATGACCGGGGATGGAGTGACCAAGGATTAAATGACCGGGAATGAAACGACCGGGGATGAAGTGACCAAGGACTAAATGACCGGGGATGAAACGACCGGGGATAAAGTGACAGGAATGCAAACCTTTTGCCTAATACAATAAAATGATATGTCCGTGGAAGAGCTGGTAGTGACGATAGTATAAGGTTCGAACTGCTATAGTAGAAAAGATTTACTTGGAACAACCTTCTGTCATGTCGTCCGTCGTATCATAACGTACACGTACTGAAGTGACCAGGAATGAAGTGACCGGGGATGAAGTGACCGGGGATAAAATGACCGGGAATGAAGTGACCGGGAATGAAGTGACCGGGGATGAAGTGACCGGGGATAAAATGACCGGGAATGAAGTGACCGGGAATGAAGTGACCGGGGATGGAGTGACCGGGGATAAAATGACCGGGAATGAAGTGACCGGGAATGAAGTGACCGGGAATGAAGTGACCGGGGATAAAATGACCGGGGATGAAGTGACCGGGGATGAAGTGACCGGGGATAAAATGACCGGGGATGAAACGACCAAGGATTTAATGACCGGGGATGAAACGACCGGGGATGGAGTGACCAAGGATTAAATGACCGGGGATGAAACGACCGGGGATGAAGTGATCGGGGATAAAATAACCGGGGATCAAGTGACCAAGGATTAAATGACCGGGGATGAAGTGACCAAGGATTAAATGACCGGGAATGAAACGACCGGGGATGAAGTGACCAAGGACTAAATGACCGGGGATGAAACGACCGGGGATAAAGTGACCGGGGATAAAATGACCGGGGATAAAACGACCGGGGATGAAGTGACCGGGGATAAAATAACCGGGAACCCCTATCACTATGAAGCATTGTACATTCATACAGGACAGGTTGCACCGTCTCTCCTGCTGGAATTGCCCACATTGTGGATCAAAGTTTATTTACAATCTCGCGAGGAAAAAAAAATGAGTGGGCAGCGGCGTTACGTTGGATGAAAGTTTTTTGGACGCTCGGACTCACTAGGAAGGTCCTATGTCACGCTTCAGTGCGCGACAGAAGAGAAAGAGAACTTGTGGCAGTGCGCATGACAAGAAAGGCGTATGTATATAAAATAAAATAAAATATTGCTAGACTCAAGAGCATGATGAAATATTGATGAAAACAAACGTAGTTAAGGAATATTTTAAAAAGCAGGAAGCTTGAAGGAAAGACTAATAATGGAGTAAACAATACTTAAAAGACTCTGTAGGGGACTAATTGAGTATATAAGGGACTTAGATGCAACTATCGGAGTCATTGTTCCAAGTAGATTATTGAGTGTCATTATTCTAGGATGGATAGATATACTAGGACAAATTTGTACAAATACTCCTTCTTCCCTAGTTCTATTAGAGCATGGAATGCGTTGCCTGAGCTAGCCAGGAAAACCAGTGACTTGGCAGAATTTAAGTCATTGGTTAATATGCATGACTAAATGCATGACGCGTAGGACGTAATCATCTTCTTTTTTGAAGTAACGTCTGTATTATATAAGATAAGAAGATAAGTTATCATCATGGATGACAAGGGGGCCAATACGAGGAAAGCGCAAACGGGACGTCATCGTACAATTTGGCGCCACATTTTCATGGAGGACCTCAATGCGGTGGACACAGGGTGGAAAGAGGCTTTAAACATTGACCAGTGACAGATCTTTGTTGAGATAGTATGACGTCTAATGCGCCGAACGGCGCGGTAGGATTTAAGTCTGAGTAAATAAGTAGTCATCAGTATTTTCACCTTACTGTATTTATTCAACGATGTCGATCTAGTTAATATTCCATTTTTATATTAGGTTTGTTCATCTCTGGATTATTTGTTTATTGAATTTATTTCGAAAGCATTAAATTCAAGGAAAATAAATTCTACAGCGTGTTTCTTGGGTGTGTTTAGAAAGAGCCATGGAGGCACTTACGAGTTCGCGTCTGTCATGTAATTTGGGGAGACTACACTACTTTCCAAAACAAATCGTGACACCCCAATTAGGCAGTTTCCTGTTCTGAATCGCGCTACTCTGACCTGCTCCCTGTTCCCTTTCCGACACCACTTTTCAGACCTATTGCGAGTCAAGTACACAAACAATAAGGGGAAATAAGAAGTGAATATCTTTTGGTACACAACTAGTGTAATTCTGAACGCATCTCATGTAATGGCGGTCTTGCTCGTAATTTTTCTTTGATAGTTTGTAACTAACTAGTCCGGTCATATATCAAAGGCAGATGCACGGGTGGGGGGGGGGTGAAGCACATCGATTTGTGAATCAAAGGCTAATAAGGGATTTGGCCTGTCAATGTTTTCACTGACTTCAACCACGATAGATTAGGCATTAAAAATATGTCTCCAATTCCGTTCAGGTGATACAATCTAGCCATAGCGTTATATTAAATCTTGTTTTTTTCTGCTAAGGAAATTTAAACCAAACACTAGCAGACAACAATGGCTTCTGTTGCGTTAGATGTGTAGGTCACAGATGAGTCTGCATAACTAGGAATATGAATTTACTGCTGACCTACTTTCATTTCACTGGCTTATGAAATAGTCCTACATTTTAATACTCGAGGGTCTCTTCTCGCAATCAAATTCAACTGCCTCTCTTAATATTCTTTCTACACGCCGACAGTTAATTGTTACAGCACTAGAGTGTTCCAGGGAGGGGAAAGGAGGAAGTCATTGGTTTTAAGTTACGGAAAAAAAAAATTAAAATGTCGCGGAAACCCTGCTGTGACGTAATCATATGCATTATCACGAATGTAGAGACTAAGAGGGAGGCGTAGGCGATAAATAAAACATATCGGAAGAGTCATTTGATTCAGAGTCGATTTGGAGTTGATTTGGAGTTGATTCAGAGTGATTCAGAGTCAATTCAGAGTCGATTCAGATTCAGAAGTAATAATAGACTCGCAGTTCAATATTTATTACACCATTTTAGCTTTAAACCTTTAGTCTTGCTAAAAAAAAAATCTATTCCGATCTCATTAGAAGACGTGCACAGTAGATTGTGTTTGTTTGTCAAATGTTTTACATGTTTCGGATGTTCCTTCAGAGTTGAAGATAGTTTACTTCCTAGTCCAAACCTCCCGCAGGACGACGGGGGATGGGAGAGGGCAGGATTTGAACCCTCGACCATCGATAAATCCGAACGACAGTCCAGCGCGCAAACCGCACGACCAGGCAGCCTTAAGTTACAAACATATTTAACTTGAATCCTTTTTTAAAATAAAAACAACAAACTTAATTGTGTATAAACACACATGATAATATACAATAATACAGGGGGAGGCAGCGCTAGAAGTATACAAAGAGAGCAAGTCATCTAATTTGACTTCACGCTAAGACACGCTAATGCCCAACGCAATTCCAGCTGTGGGCCATTTTAATTTACGACACTCGTGTGGCGGGTCACATGACCTAAAAGATACAAAAAACGAGAAGAAATTGACTTGAAGGTATAAGAAACCCGTGGATCTAGTACTGACAGTAAGTAATGAGAAATTTAAAGCATATTTTTTTAAGAAAAAGGCTTCATTAGAATGTCAGCAACTTTGTAGTTTTACCACCCACCCATTTTCGTCTCTTTTTGGTAAATATTCTCATAAATCCTCCAATTTCAGGGCGTAGCAATCTTTTATTTGGGGCCAGGGGCGGACTGGGTGTCAAAATCGGCCCGGGCATTTCTATAAAATTCGGCCCACAAATTCTCTATCATGTGATGGGCATCCATTTCTATGTGTATCGGTCCTTAAAAATCATTGTTAAGTTTGATAATGTATCGATATGCATGCATACAGTGAATTCTATATCTTAATAAGCTATATAGCGTCTTTTTAAATCAGCAATTATGTAGGCCCTAAAAAGATGAAGCTTACTAGTAGCACTGTCTACATTCTACATTTTATTTTCGGAAAATGTGTTCGATTAAAATAGTATTACACTGTAATGTCTGTGAAAGATTTGTTTAAACACGACGCTCAGAGGGCCTGTTATACAAATAATAATAATAACATAATAAGAATATTATAAAACCTTTACTAACTTGATATGTGCCATAGTGACTTCGATCAGGCATTTCGGTGGCCCTACCGGCCCATTAGGGTACCGACCCACCGGGCATTTGCCCAAATGCCCATATAGCCAGTCCGCCCCTGTTTGGGGCTCAAACCAAGAAAGTCGCCTTATTGGTTTCATAATGACGTTTAATGTTGTTGTTGTTGTTGTTGTTGTTTTGTTGTTGTTTTTTTTTGGAAAAAAAAACAGCCACTCTTTCTTGATAAAACAAATATGTTGGCTTATTATCATGCTTCACAAAAAAAAAAAATATCCGTTCATCTTTACCTGGTACATTCTACATTCAGAGTCCCATTTTATAAGCGCACAAATATTAAAGGTCATGGTACCAATCCATCAGAGAAAAAGTGATATACTAACATATGGAAAGATACATTTTTCAACTTTTTTCTACACATTATTCCGACGTTTAGGCAGGCCGGATGAAACCACGTCGCGGCCTAACTGGCCGGGTGTGGCCCGCGGGCCGTATTTTGAGCATCACTGCGCTAAGGTATACACTACAAGGCGGCAGCGTTAGACGTTTGGACAGATCATATCACACAACATTCAACGGCATAAAAGAACAGAGATGTTGAATACAATTGGATAAAATGGGACATGTCGGCGACAAACACAGACCATATTACCGTAGAGAATAATCTCGTGACACGCTTCGAGAAATGCCATTGGCGTGTTGTGATTTGAGACATACACCCTCATTTATCACCCAACAAAAGGAAAAACGTGCACACACAAGTCTACTTCCTTCATAGAGTGTTTTATAGCATCCACCAAGTGAGACCGCTTCGCTTAGTTGAAATTGAATGACGAACAAGGGATATAGAGAAGGTTTTGCATAGTTTTGGCTTTTTGCTAAACTGACATTTCCAAATATTGCAAGCTCAAGGGTAGCTTTATCATTATTCTCAGTATTATTATTATTATAGAAATGAATCAATTTTTATTCTCTGGCACTGGCAGGGTCGAGCTTCGTTAAAGAGAAACAAAATTATTGATCCTTTCACATAGCGCTGTTGAATAGTTGACTTTCAAATCTAGATTGAAATTAGAGGCTCCCCATTAATTTGCTGCCAAAGGAATGGCGGAAGAGCATCAAATAGATAAGAGCGATCAAGCAGTGACACATCCTTGCTTTACTCCGATGTGTACGT
Source organism: Biomphalaria glabrata (assembly GCF_947242115.1). NCBI lineage: Eukaryota > Metazoa > Mollusca > Gastropoda > Planorbidae > Biomphalaria > Biomphalaria glabrata. The sequence continues at coordinate 7,256,439 of NC_074714.1, forward strand.
TGAAACTTTGATAACAAGAATCATTTAATGTATTATGCCCAGCATGTTTTCATGGAAAGAATTCTACTCGATAGTTTTTGTAAGCAGCTTGTGTCATTCAGGATTTGGAAGGGGCCATCTCTGTAGACAATGTCAAAAGCTTTAATAAGATCAATGAAGACAATGGACAGAGGCACTGTTTGACCTTTGAACTTTTCTTGTAGCTTTCGCATTTGTAGACTTTAGTAAGCGAAAGCCACGGGGATCCTGGGTAGACACTATGTGGAGAAAAGTGATAAAAAAAACAACCAGTGCACAATTAAGAAGCAATCATCTCAGCCGACAAAGAGAAGCGAACCGTAAAGAAAATGACTGGATCCCTTCAGCACACAGTCAGGTTCTACTTTCATATGTGAAGCATGATGGGGTAGAAAGCCTCTCGAGCTACAATAAGAAATGCTTCACGAGATGAGCCCCTAGTCGTCTTACGACTGAAGGCAGCCAATGTATGAAGCCCAAGACAAACATTTCAAAGATGTGTTTTAGAAAAGGGAGAAAAAACGGTGTCCCATTCGTAACTGCAGGCTCTTAAACAAGTCAAACTGTTAGAATTAAATGATTAAAAGAAGAAATTAGTTTGTTCAAGAAGAATCAAATAGTAAACGCAATAGAATTTTGTAATTGGAATTATTATATGTATACATATAACAAGATTAAGTTTGTCTCTGTTAATTATAAGTGTTACATAATTATGAACCACTATGTTCTGCAAGAGACCGGTGTGGACAATATAGAGGCACCAATAACCACTCGACAGCTGCGCTGGGTCGGACACTAATCCCGCATGGGAGACAACCGCATGCAAAAGGCGATCTTCTTTGGTGAGCTCAAAAGAGAACGGCGTAACAGAAGTGCCCCCCCCCCCGGTAAGCGCGATAAAGTTCAACTCAGGCGCCATTTCGCCCACACTGGCATAGAGGAAAGTAGCTGGCAGCAGATGGCCTCCTGACACTTGGAGAGCTCTCACAAAGGCCGCTGCACACACATTTGAGACCGAAAGAAAAGCCGTTGTTGAAGACAGGCGCAGAAGACGAAAAGAAAACTTAAATAGACCGCCAGCGGACAACGGCTTTGTCTGCACGAGATGCGGGATAATAAGCAGGTCGCTACTGTGTTTGCGTAGTCATGTGAAACACTGCACTCATCCTTAACCTTCGGAATTGAAGACATTGCCATTCTCATGAGCCACTTCACAAAACTGTGGACATTGCTTTATATTGAAAACTTAACAAGAGTAGCTACTTTTATCATACTCATCAAAGCCTTTAATTCAAATTAATGTTTATACACAGTTGACATAATAAAGGGCAAAGACACGAATCAGTGACATCAACAACAACAACATCATACACCAGGATCTCACCATTGCAACACTTCACTGCATTTTTCTATATTTAAAAGATGAATTCAGTCACAAGGCTAAATGATCAGCAAGCGATATCTTGAGCATACGTTCAATGCAGCCAGAAATTATTTCAAAGTAGTGTGAACCCTCGAGATAAAAAGAAAACTTAAATAGGTGTAACAAATCATCTTTTAAGAAGCTGTACGCTTGACTTGTTGTTCAAAGTACTTATCTCTATCCCTATCTCCAAGTTAATGTTAACATCGTCTAGTCTTTGGTCCGACTATTGTTAAGGATTTTCCTCTTCGGCTCGTAAACATTTCATATAGTTTCTATAAAATATACTTCTTAATCTACGGGAGGCAATATAAAATAGACCCAGCGGGGAGGAGGATGTTTATTTTCAGTTTGTAGTACGATGCTAGGACTACGAAAAAAACACCCACACCAGGGCCGACCTTAGATAATTGGAGTCCTTAAACGAAGTGAATTTGTGGCCCCCAAAATAAATTTACGCCATTTATTTAAAACCTAGTGTTCTCCAACAATAATATTGGGTACAAGTTTCGCTATTTCTTCTCTAAACGAATAATCGTCTAGTTTGCCTATGCCTAAGGCCGACCCTGCCTACACAACACTCTTCAGGTCTTCGGTTCAAATCCCCACCACAGTTCTAGGAAGGATGAATAGTTCCTCTCACTCTGGTCTGTACATCTGCCGCCTGTGCGGTTACAACAAAGCTAGTGTTTGTGTCAAAACCACGGCAGTGGAACATTGCTACACCGCAGTTCGTCCATCTCGAAACGACTTCACAAATCACAGCGGCAATCGTTCCCGTAACTCCTCTGCCGCAGAATTTCTTCTTTCAACTTCGAGTCAGAATAGTTCCCTCTACAGGACAAAGAGGGCGTCTCCTTCTGACTTTGGACCGAACTCAATTACTTCTCGTTTGCACTTGAGCGAAATCTCTATCACCAGCTTTCATAACATTGTTCTGAATTGACCGTGACTGTCTGGTAGTGGTGTGCTGAGTAGACTTAATATACTATTTCTAGAGATTAGATTCATAAGTTTTGCAGAACGAAGGTAGAAGAGCTCTAGTCGTTAAAAATGTATCTAATTAGCCCCCTGGCATGTTAAAATAAAACTAAAGTGTCTTTAAAAAAAAATTAAAGTTGTCTAATAAGAAGAACCTATATATTTATTGCAATATCCATCACTACTTTATCTCTATTCAACTTTTTTTTTTAAATTACCACTAATTAGTTGGTGGGAGGAATAACGTGAAAAAGAATTGTACCAGAGTGAGTTAATTTAAGCTTTCTTAAAATATTGCACTCCTCTGAGACTCCCTACTTAAAAAAACAATCCTAAATTCAGGCCCGAAAAAGTGAACCTTACGGACCTCAGACAGCACCTAAAATGACGAAAGTCAATTGACGAGATCTCTGGTATCTAGAAAATAAATTGTACATATAATTGAAAAGACAAGGTCTTATCTTCAATAATTGTCTTTAAGATAGAACACACTTTAAAAAAAAAATACTAAGTGATAAGTTGAATTATCTTCAACTATAAATTGCTTATATTAGCTTGAAATCCAAATGTAAACATCAATTGATTTTTTTTTCTTTTATAAACCATATGTATTACTGACTATTCCATAGCTTGATTAAAGCAAGCGGTTTTGGTCTGCCTGTGAGTGTATTCTAAAGTAGTGTCGCGAGGTCAGATGTTTTACCGCGGATTGAATGTGGTGACCAAAATATTAAATTTGTTGATGTCATGCAATTCTGCAAATTCACTTGTGACTAAGTGTACATGCTAATTAGTTTTACATGATTGTACAGTTTTCACCTTTTCATTTCTCGGCCTACATGCCCTATCTATATCAGGGATGTTAGTTGGTGCCACATTATATGATGACAATGACTAATCGATTGGCTTCCGAAATTCAATTTGTAGGCATTAGCATTGAATTAATCTAGTTTTTAATACTTCACGCGTGACCTCAACAGTTATTACCCTTAAAAGTTCAGGGTTAGCAGACAAACCTGGTTTTAAATATGTCAAAATGTAATCAGGGCAGGCCTTAGGTATAGGCAAAGTAGGCAGCAGCGTAGAGCCTCCGATTGGTGAAGCCTCGCAAAGGACTCAAAAAACAATTTTTAGTGAAGAAATAGCGAAACTTGTCCTCAATGGTATTGTTGGAGAACACTAATAATAAGGCTTGCCTTCGAGTCCAAAGAATAATGAGGAATGCAGTATTTCCAGTGGCTAACCAGCCTCAGCTATGGAGTACACTAGGTTTTAAATAAATTGGGTAATTTGAGTGTTTTTTTTTTTATGTTTCTTTTTTTTCTTATTTATTTGTTTCATTTGGGGGCCACCGAATTCACTTCGCTATAGGGCCTCAAAATTTCTAAGGCCGGCCCTCTTGATGTAATGGTACCAGTAGAACCAGTAGAAGTAGAACCAGTACCAAAAGTTGCCCTGGACTGAAAATACTTCAGAGACGTCCTGTAACCTCTTGGAGAGCGACAAGCTAAAGAGACGTGCTATCGTCTGGTGTTGAGACTTACGAAACTGCTGGTTATCCAATGCAACACACTTACAAGACTGCGCAAAGAAAAATCCCCAAGTTAAATCCTGCGACATTTTATTTTCCCACACTACTCTCTAACCTCAATGACATCACGCTGAACACTATATAAGCAAAACGAAATGGTCTGTTGGTACTGAAAACTAGTGAAGTCTTGAATATATGGCACTATTGGGTAATTTTAAACATGGGGCCAAATTCATAAAAAGAAAACGTTTTGGTATATCCGGTCTAGTAAGGGAAGTGTTGCTAAGCTATGTGTTTTTGTTAAAGTTCTTTGCTTTTTTTTATTATTATTATTTATTTTTTTTTTTTTTTTGCATTTTATAACATTACCTTTTTTTTACCTTTTACCTTTACCTATCCCTTAGTCTGTTGGACCGTTGGGGCACCAGGCAAGATTTGTCTTTCTCCATTCCTCCCTTTTTTTTGCCTTGTTCAGAACCTCTCTCAATGGCAGGCCTGTCCATTCTTTAATGTTGTCCTCCCATCGCTTTTTCTGTCTGCCTCTTCTTCTTTTCCCTGGCACTGTTCCCTGAAGAAAGGTCTTTGCGAGCCCCGTAGATCTCGTAATGTGGCCAAAGGTTTTAAGCTTTCGTTTTTTCACAATAGTAAGCAGGTCGTCATGAGCTCCGATCGCTACAGTAACCCTGTCTCTGATTTCTTGGTTTGTGATGCGGTCTTTGAATGTGATGCCTAGGATCCTTCTGTAGCATCTCAATTCCATTGCTAGGATCCTCCTCTCAAGCTCTGCATTCAACGTCCACGACTCACAAGCATATAAAAATGTGGCCATGACCAGAGAGCGCATCAGTCTAATTTTGGTGCCGAGGGCTAAGCCCTTATCTTTCCATATTATTTTAAGTTTTGAAAGGGCTGCTGTGGACAGTGCTATTCGGGCCAATAATTCGGGTTTTGTTCCCTCATCTGAGACAATAGCTCCGAGGTATTTGAAGCTGTTAACTCTAGTTAGCTTTTCACCTCCAATACTGATGCCTCTTTTAAAGCCCTGATGGCTATTGGTCATAATTTGAGTTTTTTCGGCATTTATTTGCATGCCATATGCTGCGGAAGTCTTGTCAATGCGCATCACCAGGTCAGCTAGTTCTTCTTCTGTCTCTGCTAGGCCGTCAATGTCATCTGCGAAGCGCAAGTTAGTAATTCTTCTTCCTCCAATGCTAACAGGATATAATTTTCTAAGTTCTTCAATTTGTAACTTTAATTTAGTTGGCAACAGTGAAGTTCAACTTAGCGTCTCTGCTATTGTTTAGTTTATCGTGAAAATCTCCAATGGCGCGGGGGGGGGGGGGGGGGGGGAAGGGGGGTATGGCTTTGGAATGCAGTGATCTTTTGGAATTGTTATAGAATTGTGCAAGACTTCATGCGCGAACTTTCACCTCGACTGGATAATAAAAAGTTGTCATAAGAAATGATTCTATTTTTTTTTTACTTTTTTTTTACTACAACGAAAAAGTGAGCTAACAGAAGCAAATTGAAGAAAAACAGGATCATGTCCAAACTATGCTTTTGATGTGTGATGCCAACTGCCAGGATATTGTCCCAGGTTCAGCTGGCCAGGATATTGTCCCAGATTCAACTGGCCAGGATGTGTCACTGTGATTGTAAATATATTACATGGTGACAAAGGTCGACCACAACAATAGTCGTGACCTTGGCCGAGAAGGAGGCGTTGCACATCGCGTAACGTTCAGTTATTAAAGCCTAGATCTAATGTGAAGAGAGAGAGAGAGAGAGACAGAGAGAGATAGAGAGATAGATAGAGAGAGAGAGAGAGAGAGAGAGAGGATGTGAGAAAAAGATGAACTGTCCACTCAGAGATCCTCGTCTAATGTAATCTGTCCCAAAATGTATGTACATACTGGGAAAATACTTGTATATCAGTGGCGTAGCTAAGGTGGGGGAGAGAGGGGAGAATTTGAAAATCCCCCAAATGAGTGTTATTTTACATTAAAAATTAAATATTACGCAACATGCAGTGGCCCCAAATAGGTCAAGCCCCCCACCCCCAGGCCCCCAAATGATGGCGAATTCCTAGCTACGCCACTGTTGCATATATACATTGTCTCTTCAGAATTGGAATATCGTATTCTTTATGTTGCAGCCAAAGTATCGAGAGAAACAGACACAACGACCAGGTGCCCACCGCAGACGACAATGGGAGAAAATCGGTTCAACTGTTTCGTTCTCATCAACCTGTTCAACGCCAACCGATTCACCAGCAGTTGGTTCACTGTAAACCAGGTAAATGTTTAATTAGGAGATTCACATTTTCACTTGAAACTTAGAGCTAGTGAGAGGGAAGACTTGGGGGGGGGGGCACAATGTGGCCATCATTTCATCACTGCAAAAATTAAACAAATTTAATGTATTTGGCCAGGAAAAAGATGGTTGACAGATCTTGTGTGGTGCCCCAACGATTCAACAGACTAAGGGGTAGGTGAAGGTGAAGCCAGGCCGTTGGAACAAAACGTCACTTCATTATGTCATTACATGTATTTTAATTGTTAAAACTGTTCTTTCAAAAAAAAAAAGATTTATTCGTCCTACGAATGTCCATGCGTTAATCTAGGAGTGCAAGTTAATTAGGCATTTAAATTCTACTAGATCATTAATTTCCAAGTTTATTCATTAGGTAAGGAGTACCACTCAATGGAATTCCTCAGCATATAAAATAGGAAATTCCTCATAGCATATAACATAGGGAATAGAAATATATGGAATAGTATTACATGTTATGGAATAAGAAATGTGCCATTGTCTTTCTTAGTATTTTCTTAGGTTGTATTTTGGTATTTGAAAGCTATGGTTCAGTGTTTCGGAATCAGTTTTTGTAACCAGATTGAGTGATGTCTTTGTTCAGACATAGGTTTAAGTTCCTCGATTGTGGATATTTCTTAAAGCTGCTCCTGTATTTTTATGGATTGGGAACTGCGCTTGCTCTTGAGCTTAAGGGCTCAGGATGAAGAATGTCTTGAGCTTTAGGGTTCAGGGTGAAGAATGTCTTGAGCTTTAGGGTTCAGGGTGAAGAATGTCTTGAGCTTTGGGGTTCAGGGTGAAGAATGTCTTGAGCTTAAGGGTTCAGGGTGAAGAATGTCTTGAGCTTAAGGGTTCGTGATGAAGAATGACTTCAACTCTTTGGGTTAGGTCGTAAGAGATTAGTACGTAACAGTCATATTAAACAGTAGTGGGTGATAGAAGAGTAGAGAGCAAAACGTGCGCCCGGGACAAGTTACTTTATTGTCGCCCCCTACCCCATTTACCATGAACATATATAGGCGCCTCTGTGTGTGTGGCGCCCCCCTGAGGGTAGCGCCCAGGGCATCGTACCCCCTCACTACGCCTTTGGCAAGTGGCGATCTGATTAATATTAAAATAATCCGATTGGATAAACTGGCTTATTAAGTTATTTTAATTGTATATAATTTTCATCTTTCTGCGAACCCTGTGTTTAGCCTCGGGCCACAATTTGAGAACCACTGGCGTATGTGATCAGACAAGTGTAAGAGCATGTTGATTCCCAGACCTCAAGGACCAGAAGTCAGCAGATCTGGGACAGTCAAAAAGATTATGAAACACTGTTTCCTTTTCCACCCGCATGGAGAACACGTGACCAGGGGCGGCCTTTGAAGCCGATTGGACGTTCTATATGAACAAAGTGTACTATAAGAGCTACAACGGTGCATACACTTTCGCAGACCCGACTTTTGAGGAAGGGCTAGACTACGGGTTTTCAAAAAAATTAATTAAAAAAAAATACTCCCGCGTTTTATTTTATTATTATTTTTTTTTAAACACGGCAGCACGATGTCTATGCACAGAAGCCTATTGGGAAAAAAAAAACTTAATACGTCATCGCCAAACTTTCTGGAAGCTGATTGGCCGAACTAGCTGTACAAGCACATCAACTGGTTCAATACAGGCTAGGTTACAGTACCAAATAAGGAATCCTTCTCGTACACCCTCAACCTTTTTTTTTCCATTGCAGACTAAAGGAACAATTTATTTAATGTATACGTACCAATTTTTTATGCGACATAAATTTTTGAGAGCCATGCAATTTTAATTGCATAAATCTGAGTCGTACCTCAAAAATAAAATAAAGTTTGAGAACTCAGTCGACAAGAGCAAAGACGAAGACAGAAAAAAAAACGATTTTGTAAATAATGCAACTAGATGAATACAACATTTAACGTCCTGGTAGAGTCTTGTGAACAAAAATATCTGGCTTTTCTAAAGGAATGTTACATGTAATAAGCTAGAGAAGACTCAAGACGCATGTTCACTGTGTTTGTTCGTTTTACATGTTTGGAATGTTCCTTCAGAGTTGAAATTAATCTACCTCCTATTCCAAACCTCCCGCAGGACGATGGGAGATGGAAGCGGGCAGGGTGTGAACCCAGGACCATAGAGACAACTGAACGACAGTCCACCGCGCATACCGCACGACCAGCCATCCGTGTTGTTTTAAGTATCATGTTAAGAAAGAATATTCGGATAGAATATATATAGCAATGTGGATACATAAATAAAGTAAAAAGTTGAATGGATCTAACTCACCAATCGTAAATAAACACATTTAGACACGTCATAATATTGATAAAACAATGAAAAATAGGTATCACGTGACAGCCACTATGGATTACATAATTTGTATAGAATATATATAGAATCATATGACTAGATGTTGTTTGTTTACAATTGGTGAATGAGGTCCATTCTCTTCCTTTTATACAAAATCATGGTTTGGGATCGAAGCCTAACGACACAGTGCATGCATGACTAAATGCATGACGCGTAGGACGTAATCATCTTCTTTTTTGAAGTAACGTCTGTATTATATAAGATAAGATAAGAAGATAAGATAAACCAATTGATTGAGAATAAATATAAATCTTTTCCTTTTTGCCAGACCTCTTTCTTTTAAACTAGCTATTGTACGCGTCTTTTAAAGTGACTTTAATTTGTGAGCAGAGATGACGTTCCCTCAATTTTTGTTTTTTAAAGAAAACATTTTTTTAAATTTGCATATGTGGAAATCCGAATTACTATGCATAAGTTATCGAACGTGGAATTATCATAACCTGAGAGTTCCAGATTTATTTAAATCTCTTTGCGTTCAATCGATGCTTCCAGATCTTTCAGACCAGATAAATCACATGATCAAGCTCTCATTAAGGTCAAGATAGAGAAAGACTAACCCTATTTCCTAACCCATGACCACTACTTCCTAACCCATGACCACTACTTCCTAACCCATGACCACTACTTCCTAACCCATGACCACTACTTCTGACATTTTGCCTACTGCCTGTTTGAACCTTATAAAAGCGAAAGGAGGGGGAAGACAATGCAGGTTAATCTATTATCTAGGAAATTATCCATCTGCAAATTGTAATTTCCATGAGTTAAATTATTGTAATGTTCTTACAAACGCGATCTGCAAACACGGATGGACGCACGCATACGCACACACACTCACAAACACACACAACCTTTTATTGCTGATTTGGCGCTAGTTTAGGTTTGAATGTATGCGGACTTCTTTGAAGAGTTAACGCCCTTTATTAAAGATTAAAGATTTAACTATCCTGAGGGGATAACATTTATGGGCATCTTACAAGCATGTATGTGCATGTTACAATTATGTATGTGCATCTTACGTGTATTTACTGTGCATGAAGATCATCAAAGAACCGGAGAAAGTGGACATTTAAATCAAGATCTTATTTCTGGTTATTGCTGTTTTAAGGCTAAGCAATAAATAAATAAATACATTATAGCTTTTTATATAGCGCTAGTTTCATGCTTATAGCATGTTCAGAGCGCTAAGGTCCAATCTTATTTGTCGACCTGTGGGGGGAGGGGAAGGTTGTCTGTGCTGCCTTTAGGCGCTCAGCAAACACAACTCTCCTCGAGTCTGGTGTCGAACCTCGAGCCCCCTTCATAGGTAGCCAAGACAAGTTCAAGCGTACTTAGCCTCTCGATTAAGTGGGTAATCGATTCTGTTTGATCATATAACCATCCAAAGTTTTAAAAAAAAGGATTTTATTTTATTTCTATTGTGCTTTATTAGTTGAAAGAGAAAGCATGACAGACAAAAAAAATTAATTTCAGGTACATTTCAAAATTTAGAAATGGTGGTTGTCGAGTGGTAAAGCGTTTGCCTTCTGAACTTACAGGTAAATAGTTCCAATCCTATCCGTTGAAACCCCCCTGCCGTCCTGCAGTAGGTTGGGGCCTGGATGTTCTGATCATTTCAAAAGGATGATTCGAAATATGCAAAACGAAAATCTCTGTGAAGATTAATTTTAAGCTTAAAGATTTGTTAGGACATCTAACCAGCTCTTAGGAGTATCTGATATCAGTAGGCGAAAGCAAAGAAGGTTGGACGTTGTGGTGATCACATGTCACCCTCGTCAACTGTCGGTCATAGAAACAGATGAGCTTTACAAAGCTTTAAAAGCACAAATTGCTAGTCATTTTAGCTAAAGACCAGCTTTGGCGCCATATTGTCTTAGCTGACATACAAGTACCTGGCTGCATGCGGCTTCAGAACGAAACAGCTGGAGGTCACTCACAAAGGCCGCGGGACACACATTTGAGACCAAAAGAAAATCCACTGCCGAGGACAGACGCAGACGACGCAAAGAAAATCTTATTCGACCACCGGCGGACAATAGTTATGCTTGCCCTGGATGTGGCAAAATATGTAGGTCACAGCTGGGGTTGCGTATCCACGGGAAATACTGCATTCCTCAATCTTCGGACTCGAAAACAAGCTTTATTATTATTATTATTGTTAGCTATAAAGAGAGTCAGCTCACCTTTTGTTTTTTTTTTCTTTTCTCTCTAAGTCATGTTTATTTACAGTGAATTCCCAGCTTATATTTATCTTATTTAATCTGTTCCCCTTGGTGCATACATGTTAAATATAAAGGAATGCCACTTATTCTACAGTTAAATTCTTAGGGGGGGGGCCAAAGCAATTTTGGCGATCTTAGAAGTGATACGTGGGATTCCAAAGACATAACAATAGAAACTGCTAATAGATTCAACCTCAGGTAAACGACCCACAATCTATGATGGCATGTGCTTTAGAGATAGATCCACCAAGACTCGCCAAGTAAGATATTAATTAACAAAGGCATTGGACTCTGGGCAAAGTTCGGTGAAACTTATGGCATTTGATTAGATCTCTTCGTGCAAACTTGGGAAAACCCTAATAAAAGGAAAATAAATACGCTTAGAAAATGGGGGGGGGGGGGGGGGGAGAGGGGGCACGGTGGCTGAGTGGCTTGGCTTCCGAACCAGGGATTCTGGGATCGAATCTAGGGGAATACTGGGATTTTTTAATTCGGGATTTTTCGGGCGCCCCTGAGTCCTTTCAACTCTAATGGATACCTGACTTTAGTTGGGTAAAGTAAAGGCGTTTGGTCTTTGTGCTGGCCACACGACACCCTGCTCGTTAACCGTTGGCCTAAGAAACAGATGACCTTAACATTATCTGCCCTATAGGTCGCAAGGTGTGAATGTGGAACTTACTTTTTTACTTACTTAGAAAATCGACATGATAAGCCGAAAAAAAATTGGAATTTGTTAACCTAGAATTAAGAGCTATGCTAGAGCCAAAAGAAATAATTTTAAATAATTTCTTTAAAGACTTTACTAGCATATCCAAGGGAAATACTCAGTGAATAGGCTACCTAGTAACATCTCTAAATCCTTCCGAAAATCCTAGGCATCAGGGGAAAAGAAAAAAGTACATATTACATTATGAGTCTGTTATTTGTTTGTCTTAACTGTTTCGGGTGTTCCTACTTCCTACTCCTAGCCTCCCGCAGGACGACAAGGGATGGCAGCTGGCAGGGCATGAACCCGGGACCATAGAGACGACCGAATAACAGTCCAGCCCGCATAACGCACGACCAGGTAGCCTGTTATATCTAGGTTTAATTCAAGACAGCGGCTGGCTTTGTTTTATAATGACTAAAATATTACGAAAATTTCCATGTCAACAGAGTCTGACTCCACTGAGGTCATTTCCTTTCATTTCCACATTCGCACCATTCCACATTCGGCAATATTCCACATTCGCACCGTTCCACATTCGCACCATTCCACATTCGCACCATTCCACATTCGCACCGTTCCACATTCGCACCATTCCACATTCGCACCATTCCATATTCGCACCGCTCTTCTACTCTGTGCTGCGACAAACTAGAGGTAACCAACGAACCATCTTTTGGATAAATCTAAAAAAAAAAAAAGGTTACAAAGACAGTTTGTGTGGAAACACAAACTCAAAATCGGCCCCCGAAGTGGTCAAACCAGGCAGGTAAAATGGTACGTTGCAATATTTTCAGAAAGAACGTCGGAATGAAATTCTATCAAAGACAAATGACAGAGAAGAATGGAGAAAGAAGGTTGACAAATCTTGCGTGGTGCCCAAGCAGTCCAGCAGACCAAAGGATAGGTGAAAGTGAATGTGAAGTAAGATGTGAACCTGGCCTAACTGATGTCTTATAATGAATATTTAATTGTTTTGTAAAAAGTCAAACTCTTATTCCTCAAGAAAAATCATTTCCCTAAAAAAAAAATGGCTACAGATTGGAGCTGTAGTTTACGTGATAATATGAAAAAATTACTTATTAATTATTGTTTTAAATTATGCCCTACATTTATGCATTTTAAATAGATTTTTTCTCTTTAAAAAAAACATTTTTTTTGTGTGTAAATGTAGTAGTTAGTATAACAGAACTTACTTAACTTTGCAATACAAATGTAAAAAAAAAACAATTGACAAAAAATCTAAAACCGTTTTCATAAATGTTTTAAAAATTTGGTAATTTGCAAACTCCCTTACTAAAAAGCCTCCCGTATTTGTTACTATTAATAGTGAATACTTGTAAAAGTAATGTATTAGTATGGAAAAAATGCTTGCAATACCGCTAACAAGACGCCATGATATTCAAGGACTATGAAAAAGAAAATGAATAGAAACTTTCATCCTACCTGTGCTCCCACTTCTGCGACATAAAAAGAAGCATTCAATATCACACACACATACATACAGGTTGTCAAACACACAAACGATGCCTTCCTCTTGTGGAGCCTACATCGTGATGACTATCCACTCTTCTTTCAAAGCAGACGATGTTAATGACGGGAGCACTAGCCACGACGGCCACAATATGTGAGTTTGGGCGCCCAACGCATACCTTTGCATATCTCAGCGCTCACATTCATTGCCCCCAACTGCCGGTCATGCCTGCACGATACTGACCAATAATAAAGGTCTATGGTAACCGTGGTTCAAGTCCCGTGTGTTTGATAAAGGAAGCTACCCCCTCGACCAACTGGTCCACAAAGGATATTGGACCACAGCCAGCACAGTGAGCACACACTGCATATCTACACAAAAGAGATTGGACCACAGCGCACTGAGCACACACTGGATATCTACACAAAAGAGATTGGACCACAGCGCACTGAGCACACACTGGATATCTACACAAAAGAGATTGGACCACAGCCAGCACAGTGAGCACACACTGGATATCTACACAAAAGAGATTGGACCACAGCCAGAACAGTGAGCACACACTGGATATCTACACAAAAGAGATTGGACCACAGCGCACTGAGCACACACTGGATATCTACACAAAGAGATTGGACCACAGCGCACTGAGCACACACTGGATATCTAAACAAAAGAGATTGGACCACAGCCAGCACAGTGAGCACACACTGGATATCTACACAAAAGAGATTGGACCACAGCGCACTGAGCACACACTGGATATCTACACAAAAGAGATTGGACCACAGCGCACTGAGCACACACTGGATATCTACACAAAAGAGATTGGACCACAGCCAGCACAGTGAGCACACACTGGATATCTACACAAAAGAGATTGGACCACAGCCAGAACAGTGAGCACACACTGGATATCTACACAAAAGAGATTGGACCACAGCGCACTGAGCACACACTGGATATCTACACAAAGAGATTGGACCACAGCGCACTGAGCACACACTGGATATCTAAACAAAAGAGATTGGACCACAGCCAGCACAGTGAGCACACACTGGATATCTACACAAAAGAGATTGGACCACAGCGCACTGAGCACACACTGGATATCTACACAAAAGAGATTGGACCACAGCGCACTGAGCACACACTGGATATCTAAACAAAAGAGATTGGACCACAGCCAGCACAGTGAGCACACACTGGATATCTACACAAAAGAGATTGGACCACAGCGCACTGAGCACACACTGGATATCTACACAAAAGAGATTGGACCACAGCGCACTGAGAACACACTGGATATCTACACAAAAGAGATTGGACCACAGCGCACTGAGCACACACTGGATATCTACACAAAAGAGATTGGACCACAGCCAGCACAGTGAGCACACATGGATATCTACACAAAAGAGATTGGACCACAGCGCACTGAGCACACACTGGATATCTACACAAAAGAGATTGAACCACAGCGCACTGAGCACACACTGGATATCTACACAAAAGAGATTGGACCACAGCCAGCACAGTGAGCACACACTGGATATCTACACAAAAGAGATTGGACCACAGCGCACTGAGCACACACTGGATATCTACACAAAAGAGATTGGACCACAGCGCACTGAGAACACACTGGATATCTACACAAAAGAGATTGGACCACAGCGCACTGAGCACACACTGGATATCTACACAAAAGAGATTGGACCACAGCCAGCACAGTGAGCACACACTGGATATCTACACAAAAGAGATTGGACCACAGCGCACTGAGCACACACTGGATATCTACACAAAAGAGATTGCACCACAGCGCACTGAGCACACACTGGATATCTACACAAAAGAGATTGGACCACAGCCAGCACAGTGAGCACACATGGATATCTACACAAAAGAGATTGGACCACAGCGCACTGAGCACACACTGGATATCTACACAAAAGAGATTGAACCACAGCGCACTGAGCACACACTGGATATCTACACAAAAGAGATTGGACCACAGCGCACTGAGCACACACTGGATATCTACACAAAAGAGATTGGACCACAGCGCACTGAGCACACACTGGATATCTACACAAAAGAGATTGGACCACTGCCAGAACAGTGAGCACACACTGGATATCTACACAAAAGAGATTGGACCACAGCGCACTGAGCACACACTGGATATCTACACAAAAGAGATTGGACCACTGCCAGAACAGTGAGCACACACTGGATATCTACACAAAAGAGATTGGACCACAGCGCACTGAGCACACACTGGATATCTATACAAAAGAGATTGGACCACAAAGCAATGAGCCCATGTTATACCAAAGAGATTGGACCGTGTAGAAATAGTCTTGCTTATTTACTTGCTTGTGTAATATGTAATATATATAAATGTAATATAAATGTTTATGTGTGTGGAGGAAATATATGCTATAGAAATAAAATTATCGTAAGTGTGACTTTATAGCAATGCATTAGGATTTTATTACGTTCTTTACAGTTTGGTCAATAAAATGAAGATTTCTTAATGTTCAGGAGTATCTTGTTTCATTTTATAGTTATACCCATGCCAAAAGAGATTTTGTTATTCTATATTTATGTCTAACTAGACATTCTTTAGACCTTATCATTAAGATGGGTTTAAGCTTAAGATTACTAACACAAAACGTTTGTGGAAAGACAAAACCAACAAAAGGTACTTCCCCAAAGCATGCCAGGGGCCCTATTGAGTTAAATTGGCTCAAAAGAGTACTTTAAAAATCCTAACGATTCAAGTCCAGTCTCTATCAGGATTCGAACTCTGTACCCCCTCAGCTTGAAAGCCAAACGTTTTACCCCTCGATTTATCTTCTAATAGCTCTAGCAGTAAAAGAAAAATGCTTTACACATTGTGGCAAATTAAGTAAATTGATTTGATGCTTAAATATAGCAGGTGGTGTCACTATATAAGTGTGCGTTGCTCTGGGTTTTGAAAACAAAAATGCCTTGAAGTGATAGGAGATGACATTACCAGATAAAACAATATTATTAATACATAATTTCGATTCTAGATATAGATTATGTCAATATAAATATAAATACTTTGTGGAATATTTTATTTAGTTTAAATATTGTCATTTAAAGACACACACACCCCTATAATCACATCTTGCGCCAATAGTTTTTAGTAAATACTGTGTAAACAACTGGTCTAGATGTATAAAACAAGTTGCTTCAGACAAGACTGGCAGTAACTAAAGCACAGCCTAGTCTAATGTTATAAATAGATCAATGCATATAGTACACACTGACCTAGATAGAGAAGTAAGATCTAGTTTGCAATGGATTAAATCTTATAAGTCTAATTATTAAAAAATAATTGTAAGACAAATGAAACGTAATTTAAGCATTTTTGTTTAGTTTTCGTTAATGTATTGCTTTTGTTTCAATTCAATGTTTAAAATTACAAAATCCTAATTAATATAGATCTAGATTTAGAATGTAAAAGATCTAGATCTAGAATCTACATAGAACATAAAAAAACGTCAATGCCCAGGTTTCATTTTCCCAAGACGAAAATGTTGCAGGCGTTTGAATTTACGTATGAAAGGGAAGAAAAAAAAATCTACTAATTGCAGGGGCGTCACTTTCAATTCATGTGCTACACACGATTCTTGCTTAAGCACGACAAACCTTGATTACATTCTAAATTCTAGAGTAAACTCTTTCCCTGTGCCTCGCGTTATAACTCCGTTTGATCTGTACACTTAAAGAGCTTAATTAGAATCTTTGCACTACAGAACAAGGCTAAACAAGGTAACAGTGAGAAGGTACAGAAAGATCTAGATCTATATAGTCTAGATCTAGTTCTAAATCTAGTCTAAGAGCACCAGTACAACTAACACTATTAAATAACATAATGATAAACATAAAACCAAATCTAGATCCAGATCTAGACTTTATTCTTTATTTACCTTTTAAGAATCCATGCACCTATTCCGTAATCAGAATGAAAATAAATCCGGCGAATGCTAATAGTTTCACGAATAAAATATGGAATGCAGGAGAATTTAGACGATCAACGTACTGTTTCAAATAGCAGGTTGCCTTCACTATGCAGTGAAGTGTATTTTTAAACTCCCTCGTGGAACCCGAAAATATAGGTTTCAAGGCCAAAGAATTCTCCTCTTTCCCCCGTTTATTTTTATTCACACGAAGCCAGTCAGTGATCTCCCCTTACAAGCAGAGCGCGATTGCGTATGACACATGACGCGTCTTCGCAGACGATCTTGTGTCCCACTAGGAAGATAGCAGGGTTTTTTTTTTAAGTTTTTTTATGGGTATTTTTACGTAATAACGAGTGAGAGGGATGCAAACAGAGAGAGAGAGAGTGCGTGATAGAGTCGGAAGAGATATCTAGATGTACTAGCAAGTGCACCAATATGCTATAGAGTTGCAGGCCAAGAAGTGTCTATTTCGACTAAAGTTGTATCTTATCTTAAAAAAGATTTTTACGTCCTACACATTTCATATAACAATCTAGTCATGCATGTTAATTAATGACTTAAACTCTGCTGCTAAGTCGTTGATTTTCCTGGCTGATTAAGGCAACCCATTCCATTCTCTAATGACGCTAGAGAAGAAGGAGCACTTGTATAAATTTGTTCTAGCGTATGGAATTAGAAATGTGCCTACATCTTTGGGTCTTTAATTGATTATTTAATTTTTTTTTTATTTTATTTTATTTTTTTTTTTGTAATTGTAAGTTATGGTTTAGTGTTTTATGTATTATAGCTACTTTACTTGTGTTCTACTGTCCTGAAGTGTCTTT
The DNA here is from genome assembly GCF_947242115.1 of Biomphalaria glabrata. NCBI lineage: Eukaryota > Metazoa > Mollusca > Gastropoda > Planorbidae > Biomphalaria > Biomphalaria glabrata. The sequence goes on from NC_074714.1 coordinate 7,274,314, forward strand.
AGTGATTTTACTAATAGTGTTGCTCTAGTCAAATGTGAATATTCGTTTGTTGTAATTCTCACTGCTCTATTTTGTATTTGTTATAGTTTCTTAATATTTTCCTGAGCTGTGGGGTCCCAAACAGAGGATGCATATTCTAATATTTACCTAACTAAAGGTAAATAGCATTTTACTTTTATGTTCTTGCTTGATTTGTAAAAAATATTTTAATAAGCCCTAATGTTTGGCTTGATTTTTTAATAATTTCATCACTATGGAGATTCCACGATAACTGTTCATTTATTATTACACCTAGATATTTTGTTTTAGTTTTTTTGTTACTCTTAATAGCTGACATTTTTCTGGGTGGAAAGTCGTGCTCCAATTTGGTTCCCATTTCTGTAATTTATCTAATTCTCTTTGCAAAATATCTGTGTCTTGTGTTGTTTTTATTGTTCTATATATTATGCAATCGTCTGCAAATAATCAGTCTTTTGTTTCTGAAGTAATGCCGCTTGGTAAGTCATTTATGTAAATTACAAACAGTAGTGGGCCTAAGACTGTTTCTATTATTGGTGTTAATTAGGAGCCATTTATTATTACAGTTTGTTCTCTCCCTATCAGAAAATCCTGAATCCACTGATGCAATGAACCGTTAATGCCAAAGTATTTTAGTTTTTTTTATGCAAACTATGGTGGTGAATTTTGTCGAACGCCTTAGAAATGTCTAATAAAATTGCATCTATGTGTTCAGTATTACCGAATCCCTTTAAAAAATCATCAATTACTCCTATTAGTTGAGCTTCACCTGACCTACAATTCCCAACGCCATGCTGGTAAGGAGTAAGGACATTATGTTTCTCTAAGTGATCTCTGATGTTGCTTATGTTAAAAGAATTTAAAGGCCCTAATTACAAGCAAATACAATTGATTTTTCTTTCACTTAGAAAAAAAAAAGTGTGACCTTCAACCCAGTCATGAAAATACATTGAGAAACGTTGGTCCAGGTTGAGAAGAATGTATCTGTCACCCCCCCCCCCCCCCCAAACAAATATCATTGAAAAATAATGTGTCAATAGAACGTACCTATTCGAGTCATTCATTTTCTTTACAGAATGAAGCGTAGTCTTGTTACGAACTATATTTAATCTCGCAAAGACTACGTATCTTGACTTGGAGACGAACGTAGTCACATTTTGGTGATTTAAAAGGTGATCGACGTAGCAGAGGTGCCCCACAGAAACGCTTTAAAGACCAGCTTAGGAGCCAACTTGCTTTAACTGACATAGAAGAGAGCACCTGGTTGCATGCGGCTTCATAATGAGACAGCTGGCGGACACTCACAAAGGTCGCCGGATACACATTTGAGACCAAAAGAAAATTCGCTGCCGAGGATATACGTAGACAGCGAAAAGAAAATTTAGATCGACCCCCGGAGGACAATGGTTATGCCTGCCTTAGATGTGGCAAAACATGTAGGTCGCAGCTGGGGCTTTAGACAGGCAGCGATTGTATCTAAAAGTAAAGCTAGAAAGAGAGGCTGCGGGCGTCAATATGTTGCAGCTTTTCACATGCAGGTTTTTATCTCGCAATTAGCTCGCGCGCTTAAAAAACTGCTCGCGCATGGGCACCTTCGTTGGCTGGGTGGCCCCTGACTCAGCCACCACTTGGTCTCATTATTGCCGTCGCCCACACAACGCATTTTTTATTTAAAGCGTCTCGCATGCTCCCCCCCCCTTCCCCCCCCCCCCTTCTGCTATAACATGTTCACAAAGAATCATCAGTGTCTCCCCCCCCCTTTCTGCTATAACATGTTCACAAAGAATCATCAGTGTCTCCCCCACCCCCTTTCCTTTTCGAGGCGCCGCGTGCTTCCACCTTACCGGTACCCACTAGAAATGATCAATTCCCGAAACGAACTGACGTGAGGTATCAGAGCCTGCCAGTGCATCACGTTCAAGTCTGATTATTTATCTCACAATCTGTCTATTTTAACCTTATTTTAAAAAATCAACGTTTTTGTTTTGTTTTTTTTAACAATTCCTCTCTTCAGGTTACACATTCATTGGCGAAACCTGGAAACAAATGAAACGTGGACACGGATCTCGAAAAAAGGCTCTAACGATTTTCCTAGAAATTAGACAGTTGATGAATATATTTGGGGAAAATAATATCTAGCTAGTTTACCACACTGGGAAAACTCTAGTTTGACCGTTAAAAATTTTTTTAAAGTATAAAAAAGATTAATTTTAATTTGGCTAGAAGACTAGAAAATCTTTATTTTGAATAGATTAGGTCTTCAGGTATTTCCGCAAGTAGGCACTGTTTTAATAAATTAATGTTGGAAACATTTTGCGCACTGTCTTCTATGTCCAGGCTTAAAGGTCAATCATTGGACTATTATAAAGTCTAGTACTGTCTAATAGAGTTATACATTGGCCAGAATATTTCTAGAGTGGGATGGGGTGGGGTTGAGTTGACGAGTTTTCTTTCTTAATTTAGCATTCATTCGTTATCAAGAGCAAAATGATCGCTCAATAAGATGAGTACAGGAGGAATAGTCTTTTTCAAAGGTTGTTTTCTAAATATTTTTCTTTCTTTTTCAAAGATTAAACATATTTAGCTAACTTTGTATTCTGCATTCTTCTACCTTTTTTATTACAAAGATTATATCAACTTACAATTTCCTGACAAAATTTCTACACAATTACATCATAAGAACGAAACTTGGATCATATTGACTATACAAGAATAAATTTATTAAAAAAAAGCAATTAGTTAATAGGTAATTAATTATTTTGTTTGGTATTTCGAACAAGGAAAAGAAATTGTACTTGACTGAAGTGGTAGTATAATCTGAATTAATCCCCTTTATAGGTCGCCGCCTTAAAGTAAGTTTGAAACAAACAATACATAACTCTACAATGTTCTATTTTCAGTCACCTCACTATCAGAGTGGTCAGTATGTCGGCTCGAGGAGGCTTGAGCCATGAGTTCGAATTCAGGTCGTTACCCCCCCCCTCATTTTTATAAATGCTTTTAAAAAGTGAATATGGTAAAAATCCACCCAGATACCTCTTTCTTTCTACCCCTCCCCCATACCAGTTGTAGGCAGCATTGAAGTATTGATGCTTGGATCCAAGAAGTTGTGGGAAGCATTGTAGCAACGATATTTGGGTCAAACAGTTGTAGGCAGCATTGTAGCAGCGATGTCCTAGCTTAAGAAATCGTGGACGACACTTAATCAGCGATGTTTAGCCCAAGAAGCGGTGAACAACCTTAAGGCATCGATATCTGTGACCAGCCCGTGGCTGAATGGATACATTTCAAGGGGCTTGAGTTTGAACCCCGGGTCCGAGTTGTGGTTCCTGAGCACCTAAATGCAATACGGAAAACTTCCTCAATAACCCCACTCCATCAACATGTCTACAAAAGATTTCGGACCATACAGCACTAAGCATTGTGTAGCATGAAATATGCGCTTTGACAAAAGCAATTTTAAAATACATAAATAAATGTATTAATTAATAAAACTAGGGGAAGAAGAAATATACAATAACTAAGTATTGATCTGGTATGAAATGTTCAATTTATTGATATTTGCGGCCTTCCAAAAGTTTTTGTTTTCAATGTCATAGCGACGACTGGGGAAATATTCGCCACACCAGGTGACAATTAATGGCACCACTTAATAATTGTGAAGCGAATTAGTTTACATCATCGATTTCTGTGGACTTGAACTCCAGTGATCTTTCTTTGATCTGATTGGCTCACGTAACAGCATCAAAGAGTTTTTTGTTTTTTTTTACATTTATATTGAAGAGCTCTTGAAAAAATTTCCCGACAAAAAATATGGATCTATAATTAGATGCACCAGCAGTGACCTTGTGAACTCAGGTGTGACTTTATAAGCTTTTACATTGCCCCCTCCCCATCTTCTCTGACATCCTCCCCCTCCCCCTTCCCCTTTACATGCAGCTTGGTGATACTTTTTGTATTGCTATTGAAATATGCTCGAGACAGAATTCGAAATCGTGTCCCCTGGATGAAAGGCCGACATGTTATCCTGAGCTATTCAAGTGCTTGCAAAAATAGAAGGTTGTATTAGTCTATTGTTAGCTTAAACTTTTTAGCTAACGGCCTAATTCTCTACATTATTGTGGTTACTGTCACGGGTCGACTGTCACCGATGTAGTACATTTTCCACACATGATATACAATTAATTAATTAACCAATTCTTTATCTGATAGAGGGTTGTTGTTGTTGTTTTTTTAATTGATTCATGTGTTGTCATGGACAATGAATAATTTCGCAAAGTTTCAACTTGATCCGAGAAAGTGGAAGTAGAAAACATAACGTGTGAAATATTTTGACTAGACAGGTACAACGTCGGAAGCAGACGACGTTGTATGCAAACTCTTTCTAGGTTTTTTTTATTTAAATCACTCATCTAATGTGCGAACGTAGAGAGAAAAAAAAAGAGAGAACACGTGACTTGACTTCTAAACTAGAGAAGTAAAAACTGAGATTAAAACTTTTTATTTGATTATTTTAAAGGAAAACTCCGATGGTTTTGACAATTTTTGATATAATATGTTGGTTTGATTTACAGATAATGAATATATTATTCTTTTTTAAAAATTTGCAATAATATCTTTGTAATTGATGTTTTTCTGACATATTTTTTTCTGCGCATCCAAAACGATCAGATATTTACCGGGTTTCTATGTGACGTCACACTAACCTATTAATTTAATCTATTGACTTATTGTATAACGGGAGACCATACAGCAAAGTTAACATTCTCGTAAAAGAAATATATCTTCGTCTATGCAGTTAGATCTAGATCTTGTAAGCAAAGAAAAAAAATGCGTGTTGAAAGTAGATTTACCTGCTTGACTAGCCACGGCAGTGTGTATCTTCTCGCCTGACCACTCAACACACACAAACACTATCGCTTGGTTGTCTTGTCATGACCAACTACGTGTAGTCTATACTACCCTTACACTGACCACTTTGTTAGAATTAGTCAGACACACGATCTATTTACTTTTTAGGACAGGGAGGGGCTTAGATAAAAATGTTACTTTTTTTAATCGAGTTGGTTATCCTAATGCTTTTAGATCTCTCTCTCTCTATATATATATAACTGTACCATAGCTCTGGACTAGGCCGTCACTAATAGCAGGAAAATGACTTTTCAAGGTAAACATTTACAAGAAGAAAAACGTGTTAAAAATAGTTTAAAAAAAACAAAGCTTTAGTAAGTATAATTGGACCAAGTAGTTTGGATCAGTCATGTAATCAAATTTGTAATTAACAATTATAAATCAGAGCGATTAGAATATATTTTATTCATGCTTTTAGCTTTCTCAATACGCTATGATAATATCATTTTTCTGGAACAGTTGATTTTGCTTCTTGTTTTCTCAGGTGCGAGATAAAATTGTGCAAAATTTCAACTTGATCCGAGATTGGGTGAAATAACATGTTCGAACTTTTTACTAGATAGGCAGACCGACAGATACATAAGGTTTTACTATTTATTAACCATTATTTGAATCGAAAATTTTTCCAAGAAAAGTTTTTATTGAATTGTCCACTCGAAATTTTGCCTCGTACTTCAATGATCCGTTCTTAGCGTTCCGCCCTCAAAGTTCTCACTTTAAATTACAATTTTATTGAAAGTATTGACAAAGAAGAACAATATTCATAGTGTCCGCTGGCACAGGGAACAGCTAGACATGTTTAAAATGTTGAACTCTTTGCTTTGTTGAAACAATCTTTGCCTCATAACAATTGACATCTGCGAAGACAATCCGATAATATTAGTGCAAATACAAAGGGACAAAAATAGATTTACGGCAGAGGCGTAATAGAGAAGAAGGGTCCGATATAGGGCACTCATATTTTTTTAGCTGTACAGTATATATTTTGTTGGTGAAGTCATAGATTTTCATATATGGCTTCAAATCTAAAAATAGTTGTACTAGGATGTCATCGCAACTCATGCGTAATTCATTTTGTCGGAGAACATGTCCCGAAAACCTCATGCGACGCTCTGTCACAACCTTACTAAGAGGTCGACTCCCAGTTCGGCATAGGATTTCCTTGATTTAGACCCGATCTCTATAACTGACTTTGAAAATCCGTCTTAGCATTGCACTTTATTAATGGAGCCCAGCCACTGTGTAACTTCTCTTGACCTCGATCTTGGAATTAGGTGACTATTTTGCTTTAGATGTTATATCTAAAAGGAAAGTTTTATCGTCAAAATCATCTGTTGGGGGGTTTTAAACTAAAATACATCTGGAGTTGTTTTTTTTAAATTCAAAACCACATTTAGCTACGCTCATAGCATTTAGATTGCGAAATTTTTTTTTTTAAATTTTGAAGATTTATTTTTTAGCTTCAAACCCCGCTGGTGGGTGTTTAAACTAAAAAAAACCTTTGGCTATGCTCATAGTATTTTGAGTGCTTAATTTGCTTTTTTTTTTATATTGAAGAGGTATTTTTAGCTTTAAACCCAGCTGAAGACGGGTTTAAACTCAAAACCCATTTGGCTTCGCTCATACAATTTTAAGTGCGTAGTTTGCTTTTTTATATTGAAGAGGGGTTTATCGTAAATTTTAAAGAAGGGTTTAAAATCAAAATCTTTCTTAGATGTGCTCTTGGAAATTGGGGATTGTCGTTTGCATTTTTTTTGTTTTATAGAAGATGGGGATTTAAATGCAAACCCCCCTAGTAGGGGTTTTCAAACTCAAAACCCCCTGGTAGAGGGTTTTAAACTTAAAACCCCCTGGTTAGGGTTTTCAAACTCAAAACCCCATGGTATGGGGTTTCAAACTCAAAACCCCCTGGTAGGGGTTTCCAACTGAAAACCCCCTGGTAGGGGGTTTTAAACTCAAAATCCCCTTGGCTGTGCTAGGGCAAGTGATGGTTTAGTATTAAAATTTCACCTAAAATAAACAAAATTAAAGCAAAAGATCAGTCAACAAAGTCCGACATCCCCCCTGCCGGGGGGGGGGGGGGGATTTAATTTCGGGGGGGGGGGGGTTGAACCCCAACCCCCCGGCTACGCCCACGATATATATATATATATATAATATATATATATATCATGGGCGTAGCCAGGGGGGGGGTTCTTGGGGTTCAACCCCCCCCTGAAATGAAATCACCCCCCCCGCAGGGGGGGGGGAACGGAATTAAGTGACTGATTTTTGCTTTCATTTGTTTATTTTAGGTGAGATTTTAATACTAAATCATCAGTTTCCAAAGCACAGCCGAGACAGTTTTGAGTTAAAACCCCCTTGTAGGTTTAAGATTAAAAAAAACACCTATCAGGGGGTTTTGAGATACAAATCCCTCTACCAGGGGGCTTTGAGTTTAAAACCCCCTACAGGGGGTTTTGAATTTTAAACCCCCTACCAGAGGTTTTTGCAGTTAAATTCCCTCTTCTATAAAACAAAACAAAAAAAAATGCAAACAACAATCCCCAAATTCCAACAGCACAGTTGAGGAAGATTTTGATTTTAAAACCCCCTCCTAAATTTACGATAAACCCCATCTTCAATATAAAAAAAAGCAAATTACACACTCAAAATTCTATGAGCGTAGCCAAAGGGGTTTTGAGTTTAAACCCCCCTCCCCTCCAGTGAGGGTTTGAAGCTAAAAAGTACCTCTTCATATAAAAAAAAGCAAATTACACACTCAAAAATCTATGATCGTAGCCAAAGGGGTTTTGAGTTTAAATCACCCTTCTCCAGATGGCTTTTTCTTTAAAGTTTAAAACCCCTCCAGATGGTTTTGAGTTTAAAATTCCCCTACAGAGCGTTTAGAGTTGAAAACCTCTCTCTTCAATATTATTTTAAAGAAAACTACAGTCACCAAATTCTATGATCGTAGCTAAATTGGGTTTTGAATTAAAAACAAAACAAAAAAAACTCCAGAGATTTCTTAGTTTAAAACCCCTCAACAGATGATTTGACGAAAAAACTTTCCTTTTCGATATAAAATCTAAAGCGAAATACAGGCATGTAATTCCAAGAGCGTAGTCAAGAAAGGTTACAAATTTCTACCAGTGGCTTGGGCTCCATTAATAAAGTGTGAATAGTTTTCTTCCGAAATTGAAAATCATTCAATGTGTCTCAACAAAGATGCCTAAGAAAGAGTTTAGGAGTCAGTCATAGAGATCGGGTCTAAATCAAAGAAATCATATGCCGAACTGTGAGTCGAATCCTTAGTAAGGTTGTGACAGAGCGTCGCATGAGGTTTTGCGGGATAATGCGCCGAACGGCGTGAAAGGGTCTAAGTCAGTAAGAATAGCACATTAGGTTTTTGAAATGAAACTTTTTAATAGCAAGATAATGCACTGTAGATACCTCAGAATATGCAATTTGTTGGCTTTCAATACCAGAAATAGTGCTCGGCGGCGGGGCTTCGCCCCGCGCTGGGGAAGCGCTGCGAACTCCCCCAGACCCCCTTGCTAGCAAGGGCGGGGAGTCTACAATAAACAATAAACGTCTTCCGAAAAGGTCAGAATGTAATAAAGATTAATTATGTACACACACACACACACACACACACACACACATATATATATATATATATATATATATATATATATATATATATATAATTTTTTTCCGCGGGGGGGGGTCAGGGGGGAATCCCCCCCCAAAACCCTCCCCGAAAAAAAATCCTGGCTACGCCCATGATATATATATAACGGCAACAGGTCGTGTTTTTTATGTCCCTTACCCTCTAGCCCGGGGAAATAATACTGTATATATATTTGATTTTTTTTAACAAGCTGTTTCAATATAACACTACAAGCCCAGACATACATTAATATTGCGATACGACCCTAGCTACACATTTTACCGTGGTTTTCAGCTCACATTCAACGCTGATTTGATGGATGAGACTGACAAGGGAGATAATCAGAAAGCTGCAAGGTATTACCGATTCGAATTGCAGATTCTGTTTGTTTTGCCACCTCGAGAGAAGACGATTGGAGAGTTCAGTGAAGCTTTTGTACACTTTGTTTTAATATGTTCACACTATTGACATGTCATGTGACAGGGGATGGGGGCAGGAGGGCGCTCTGGTCCGGGGGGGGGGGATAAGATGTGTTGATTAGGTTTGCATTTTTTTTTTGTATGATAGCGGGTATGACTTTTAAATACATTCATCAAGTGCCCCCCCCCCCTTTTTTTTTAAGGCACAAAATTTTATAATCGCCCAGGGTATGAAATAATGGCGCCACTCTTTATCTTTTGATAGACTTCATTTAACACTGTTGCAGTGTTGTTTTTGTTTTCAACAGTAACCTGAAACCAAAAGATGAATCTTATGATATATGTCAATTGTATATTACTGTGTCTGGATATTATACTGTAACCACGTAAAACCAAGTTTAAAAAAGCTACACCATTCCTACACCTACAAAGCAAATCGTGGTTTGTCGCTTTCTTTCAATCTGTCACTTTAAAAAAAAATGAAAACACAATGTGGGAAGTTCAGGGAACAGTGACTGCAGTTGTGACACTAACAAGCACAAAATACAACAAGAAAACATTTTTAAATGAATACTAATAGATTACGAAGATTAAGCGTACTTGTATCAATTAGTTTGGATCAATCATGTTACTAAATTTTTTAATTAGGATCTAGACTAAGAAAAAAGTATTTATAAAATAAATAAAAAGAAAAGGGAACGACCTGAATTCGAACTTACGAGCTAAAGCCTTCTCAGGCTTCTCGAGCCAACGCGGTAACCACTCTGCTAGCGAAAAGTGTATAAACATGCAAGATTCTATAGTTATCTATTGTTTCTATTTCATTTTTTTTTGTTCACTAAGCCTAAGACGGCAGCCTAATATAAAGGGAACAAATTTAGCTTATACCACCACTATAGTCAAATACTATTTCATTTCCTTGCTTGAGATACCAAACAAAATAATTAATTACCAATATTTAATTAACTAATTGGTTAATTTTTAGCGGCTCCCGATAGGGGAAAAGACGCTATTAGTTTTGTGTGGCCTGTCAATTTAAGTCAATTTTCACCTATCAGTCAATTTTCACCACGTTGTTTGTCTACATCTTAGATTACGCGCTAAGGTCTCAGCGTGCGGTATTAGCATAAGGGCTCAACGTATCGTCTTAGCATAAGGTCTCAACGTACCGTCTTAACATAAGGTCTCAACGTGACGTCATAGCATAAGGTCTCAACGTGACGTCTTAGCATAAGGGCTCAACGTGCCGTCTTAGCATAAGGTCTCAACGTAACGTCTTAGCATAAGGTCTCAATGTGACATCTTAGCATAAGGTCTCAACGTGACGTCTTAGCATAAGGGCTCAACGTGACGTCTTAGCATAAGGTCTCAACGTGCCGTCTTCACATAAGGTCTCAACGTGCCGTCTTAGCATAAGGTCTCAACGTGATGTCTTAACATAAGGTCTCAACGTGCCGTCTTCACATAAGGTCTCAACGTGCCGTCTTAGCATAAGGTCTCAACGTGATGTCTTAACATAAGGTCTCAACGTGCCGTCTTAGCATAAGGTCTCAACGTGCCGTCTTAGCATAAGGTCTCAACGTGATGTCTTAGCATAAGGTCTCAACGTGATGTCTTAGCATAAGGTCTCAACGTGTCGTCTTAGCATAAGGTCTCAACGTACCGTCTTAGAATAAGGTCTCAACGTGACCTCTTAGCATAAGGTCTCAATGTGCCGTCTTAGCATAAGGTCTCAACGTCACGTCTTAGCAAAAGGTCTCAACGTTACGTCTTATCATAAGGTCCCAGCGTGACATCTTAGCATAAAGTCTCAAAGTGACGTCTCGGTGTCAAACCTAAGCGCGACGGCTTAGCATAATGTCTCTGCCTAAGGTCTAAGCGTGACGTCTACGCGTAAATTCTTAGCATGTCGTCTTAGCATAAGGTCTCAACGTACCGTCTTAGCATAAGGTCTCAACGTGACGTCTTAACATAAGGTCTCAACGTGACGTCTTAGCATAAGGTCTCAACGTGCCGTCTTAGCATAAGGTCTCAACGTTACGTCTTATCATAAGGTCACAGCGTGACATCTTAGCATAAGGTCTCAAAGTGACGTCTCGGTGTCAAGCCTAAGCGCGACGGCTCAGCATAATGTCTCTGCCTAAGGACTAAGCGTGACGTCTACGCGTAAATTCTTAGCATGTCGTCTTAGCCTAAGGTCACAGCATGAGGCCCAAGCCTGACGTCTCAGTGTGTCGTCTTAACATTGTCTAAACGCGACGCCTCAGCGCCAGCCTCTAGCGTTACGTGTTAGACGCCTGAGCGTGACGTCTCAGGTTAATGTCTTAGCGTGACGTCTTAGTTAGACGCCTGAGCGTGACGTCTCATTGTACAGTGTAAGCGTGACGCCTCGGCGTGATATCTCAGCAGTTCACAGGTTGACGTCTTAGGATAATTTCTCAGAGTGACGTCTCAGATTGCTGTCTTAATACGAGGTCAAAGCGTGACGTCTCAGGGTGGGGTCTTAGCGAGACCCTGACCGCGACATCTGAGAGTGTATTGTGTCTTTCAGTCAGTGATGTTGCACAAGGAATCAGTTGCTTCTCTCACGGTCATTAGGCTACCGCTAAAAATAGAAATTTGAAGTGGTGACTATTGCAGATCTAGGTCTGAACACAGCATGATTCAATTATTGCGCTACTGACAGTGTGTAAAACGTCCAGTTTAGAAGGTCAAGGACTGCCATGTGATACTTTCACCAGTAATCAAAGTTTTAACTTTAACTCCAAACTTGCTTGCTTCGAGAAAGGCACATCTCTTATTCCATATACTAAGACGAATTCGTACAAGTGCTCCTTCTTCCCTAGTGCTTTTGTAACATGGAATAGAGAGAGAGAGAGCGGGGGGGGGGAGAGAGACAGACAGACAGACGGACAGACAGACAGACAGAGAAACGGACAGACAGGAGTGAGTTGGTATACGTTTTTAAAAAGTAATCAGCAGGAATTCATTCAACAATTTATACTGCAATTTAGTAATGCGTTGTTATAATTTTTAACCTAACGAATTCAGTAGTTAAGCTTTTTTGTACTATTTATTCAAAAACTTTTATACCCAATTTAACTGTGCTATCTAGGCATTGAAGATGCTTATACTATAATTGATACAATATCCCCGGACCATCTCAATTCTAGCTGAAAGCGTCTAAATGATATTTGTTTTTTAGCGAAATGAGTTGGTAGTAAACCTATCTACCGCTTAAAAAGCTCTGAATTATATATTCTGAAGTGGGAGCAATTGAGAGAGAGAGAGAGAGAGAGAGAGAGAGAAAGAGCTGACAGATTGTTTCGTAAAAGTGATTCTGTTTCTAATATTGTTTCGATTCCATTGTTTCTTTCTACTTGTTTTAGATTAATGTTTTTTAGCCATTTTAAATTTATGTGTTTACGAAAAAATAGTACAACCAGTTTTAAATGTGTAATCATACACGCATAGACATATATAATATATAATATATATGTCTATGCATACATGTTTTAAATTAATGTGTTTACCATTTTGAAATTCACATTTCAGCCGCGTTTAAATTAGTGTTTAATTTATTTTAGCTAACACAGATCTATATGAGAAACATGTAAGAAAATGGAACAGACCCAAAAGGGAGCAGTGAGATTCATAACACACGAATATTCACTTTTGACTACAGAAACACCTATAATAAAATCACTAAATCTAGAAAGCCTTAACGATAGAAGACTTTAACGTCAACCAGTGGAGGCCATCAAATACAGAGATTTAGTGCTACGAGTGGAAGAGCTTTGAAAATCTGATTCTGATGTGGTGAACAGATATTATCATATACATTTAAAAAAAACAACTAGTTTATCAATACTCCTGTATTTTGTACACAGGATACACCTAAACACTAGCTATTTATAGTTTTCCCGCCGTGTACGAACATCTCTAAAAGGTATCAGAGTTGCCTACAAGTACGCATCTTGCGTGTTTTGTACGCAAATGGACTCGAAAATACGCGAGTACAGTTTATCATCTGAAAATATGTATTTCTCCCTCTAAAGCAGAAAAAAAAAATAATTTAAAAAACACACACCCACAATAAACAAGTAGTTCTTGCTAATCATATATATATAGATAGATCAGTGCGTCAATGACTGGAAATGGACTATTCCTATTAGATCTACCACGAAATGGATCTAGTATCGCTTTTTTTTTTATTTTTCGCGCGCGCTGAAGCGCGAAAATTTAAATATTTACTAGGTCTAGATCTTACTGATCTAAATAAAGTTGAGTTCCTTTCAATGTGTCAGCTTACATGAAGTCTTCAAACTAATTGGGAATTAATTGATTGATTAGTTCTAATTCATCTCGACTGGATCTAGAACCAGAGAATGTACGTACATCTAGATTAGGAATTGAGATCTAGATCTAATTGTGTAATCTAAATACTAAATATAGATCTAGATTTTTCTAGATTTAGATATAACTCTAGATTCTAGATCTAAATCTAATTCTAGTCTACATTCTAGCTCTAGATATGACCAGGTGTGTAATAGACTTAGATTTAGACTACTGGCTAGATGTAGCAATCAATGTAGGCTGTAGGTTTAGATTCCACTCTAGTAGAAGAGGTACCTCAAAAAACTCAAGGCTCTAGATATCTGTAACTAGATCTAGATCTAAAATTAAATCTACCCAAAAGAAGCAATTTCGTATCAATTATGGAATCTAAAATATGCACATTAAAAAACTATCAACTGTTAATGAAGCTGCTTACAGATCTAGATCTATTCTAGATTTGGATTTGATTTTTTTAGATGAAAGTGAGAAGGGCAGAGGTTTTCATAGAAGAAACATTGGTGGCGCTCAATCTCTCTTTTAGCATGATAAAGGGAATCAAACTGATGTTCCATAACTCGCAAAATGTATCTTTTGTGGTAGCTACTGTTATGGTCACTAAAGACTAGCTAGGTTCCATTACTTATGAAGGCCTAAGTTCAAAGAATGAAATTAGGGTAATTTAAAGCAGATTCAATAGCAAAGCTTTTTTATATTAGAAACAAGTTCAATGACTAATTAGGATTATCTGCCTAGAAAAACAAATATTTAAAATGTTTGCAATTAGTGATTGTAGAGGATGCCAAAGCTTTCATTGCTAACATCGAAAAAGGTCTTGAAGAAGAAAGTCTAAGTGATATAAAATATTTCCAGTGGCTGGATACTTTGTAAAGAAATTGCCTATAAACAAAATTACTTTTATAAAACTAGATGTTACTGATCCAGCTAAATGTTCTGTTGCCGCTATTATGGTATGTGAAGTACACTAGAGGCATTATGATCATTAGGTCATTGCCAATTGACAGGAACGTTATCATTCTAACATAGTCTAGAAAAATCTAAGACAAAGACTAAAAGTGTAAAAATTTTGACAAATGTACAAAATATCTTATATAACTTATTCTGTGTTAACTTTAGGATTGCTGCCTTTCATTTATGTTATGTGCTTGAATGATTTAATTTTAGTCTTTCCTGGGTATATTTCTTAATCTTTAGGAAAATACGCATTTGCCTCTCAAAATACGCATTTCCATGTTGGCATGTAGGCATCTTTGAGATATTTGTTTGCTAGCAAAGTGTTATGCGTGTATGAAAGACATAACTTAATTGAATCATTCCTGTGTACCCCCCAGCGATAGAGAGGCAGCCAGACATCTCAACGGAACTTTGTTCTGAGCAATTTTCTTCATCTGCTCCCATGTCAATTCAGCATCCTGAGCATTGTTGATGATAGACCACCTAAAGGTTTGTAGAGGCCTGAATACTTTCCTCTTTTCCTGCGACTTATAATCAAGTGCCTGTATTCCAACATGGTTGTTGTTTTTTTTCTTGCAAAGTGTTTATGTACTAGATATATGGCTAGTTCTCTTTCAGTGTGACGCAACTCTTCAGCAGGTGAAGTTCAGCAAAATGATCATTGTTTTCAAACTTTAAAAACTGAAAAGCATTAAGGGACTACTTTCACTCAGCGACTAATTTCATTAAGAGAATACTCTCATTAAGGTGTTATTTTCATCAAGGGACTACTTTCATTCAGCGACTACTTTCATTAAGAGAATACTCTCATTAAGGTGTTCTTTTCATCAAGGGACTACTTTCATCAAAGGACTTTGTTCATTAAGGAATACTTTCACTAGGGGACTACTTTCATTAAAGGCTACTTTAACTAAAGGACTACTTTCACTAAGGGACTACTTTAACCAAGGGGCTACTTCCATTAAAGGCTACTTTCACTAAAGGACTACTTCCACTAAAGGACTACTTTCACTAAGGGACTACTTTCACCAAGGGACTACTTTCACTAACGGACTCCTTTCACTAAGGGACTACTTTCATTAAGGGACTACTTTCATTAAGGGAAAAAGCAACTTCACATAAATTATTGTGCCCTTTTGTTCTGAATTATATAAATGACTAAATATTTGTTTGTTTGTACAAATCTATGTATATGTGATCAGTAAGGCACCAACTTCAGCATTCTCTAGAATCATCTGTAATCAAAACTTGTGAGAATCTGTTGTTTGATGCTTGTCTGTGTGTGTGTGCCAGCATGTTAATAAAGATTGAGATCTAGTGTTTCGCTATCATTTGAGACGCGGCTCTTACGGAAACTTTATCATTACCACTGGGTCTTAGCGTTCAGCTGAGGAGGGCTTATGTGTCAACGTCACACAATAGACCTTTATTCGGCAAGCGTAGTCTTGGTCTTGGTCTAGACATTTTTTATATATACGAGCTCTGAGAGGCCGACGTGTTGTAGCATGACATGTTATTTAAAACAACTTTAAATGTCAGTTCTACCCCTTGTTATCCGAACCTGCGTTGAATGGGGATGGGCGGAGGGCTACAGGCTCTCGAATTGAAGGGCCTTACCTAACGTGGCCAGAATAACAGATTTAAGCACGATTACGTTAAGCGCCATGCAGATAATGTGCGGGCGAGTAAGCTGTCTGGTCTGTTTGCCTACCCTTATGCGACGACCTTACTGTTATCTTAATTCTTGATCTAATAACGCGTTAAATTACTTCGCAGGTAGAATTAGAACGGCGTCCAACTGTTTTGGTTCAGATAGAGACAAACTATCAGATACAGATCTTAGGTATCAAATAGACGCCCAGTAGAGGGGATTTCAAAAGCAAGAAAAACAATTTTTTAAATAAAATTAAAAAAAAAAAATTTAGCTTAAACTTTTTTTATTTATTTCTTTTTGTAAATACTTTTTTATTGTTAGTCTAGATCTATTACAAATTTAATAACATGACTGATCCAAACTAATTGATACAAGTACGCTAAATCTTATCTTTGTTTGTTTTTTAAGTATATTTTATGTTTTCATGTTTTATTTTCTAATAAATTACACAGTACTTGTCGTTTTGACGCAGCGTTTTTTGGTGCTTAAAAGTTTTGACGCAGCGTTTTTTGGTGCTTAAAAAGTTTTGACGTAATGTTTTGGTGCTAAAAAGTTTTGACGCAGCGTTTTGGTGCTAAAAAGTTTTGACGCAGCGTTTTGGGGCTAAAAAGTTTCAACGATTATTAAAATAACACAAAACATTTTTATAATTATCTTTTTTAAATATAATATATAATATATATTTTCCTACCCCCCACCCCCTAAAAGAAAGTTTTATAAAGGCTTTGACTATTTCATGAACACATATCGCGAATTATAATATGTTGAGACTACGATATTATTCCCTCTGTCAAATAAAGGTGATGTGTGTGAAAAGCTCTGGATAACATCCATTTTTTTGTTTTACAAAGCTTATATCAACTCACTCTGTCTGTCTGTCTGTCTGTCTGTTAAAAAGTTTGAACATGTTTTTTCTCCCATTTTCGAATCAAGTTAAGCACAATTATTCTGTAAACCTGACAAGACATGAATCAATAAAAAAAAAAGATAACCAATTAGTTTATTAATTATTGGGGACTAATTATTTTGTATGATATCGAAATAAGGGGACTTAAATGATGCAACGTCTTTGTCACAATTCTTGCTCAACGTTGTGCTTTTTCCAGACAAGAGTTCATACCGTTCGTGTCATTCTAGAATAAATAGACATTTGCTGAAACGGAATAGCGAGAAATAGACAATTCAGTTTCGGGATTTATTCCATTTTTTTTTAAAGATAATTAGCTCCAACGGCTATTATTCTCCGAGGTCTCTGGTGTATCTAAATCAGCGGTTCTCAACCTTTTAAGCTCTGCGACCCCTTTTTACAATCCCCACTCTGCGGCGACCCCCATCCACACAGCAATAGAAGAATAGACCAAAAAAAAAACAATCCATATTTTCGATGATCTTAGGCGACCCCTGGCAAATCGTCAATCGACCACTAACGGGGTCGCGATCCACAGGTTGAGAACCGCTGATCCTAAAGCCTAGCAATTTGGGAAGAATGTCATGTGCTCTTCTGCAAAGTCTGTCTTGAGCTCCAGCTGCTTCTTTGAGTTGGTTTTAACAGAGTGGGCTAATGCAATGAAGCCACGAAAGCCCGGGTGTCATCACATGTAATCTTTGTTTTCTTGTACTTATCTGTGTTTCATTTGGCTTTAAATGTATTTTTATGAAAGCTGTTTTACAATGATTAGAATCACAATATAATATATAATTGTATGATGGTATTAGGGTGGAGTTGCACTCAAAAGAGTGTCAGAAAGATATCCCGTGGCGATCTGCATTTGTAATCGTAATTAATCTTAAAATTATGGGATGCATACAGTTCTGGATTACAACGCAGTGGAAGAAAACAAAAAGGCCGTTACGGTGTTCAACAAAGCCTGTATCAATTCACTCTGGCTGTCTGTTTGTCTGTCTGGTATAAATATTACAACTTGATCCGAGAATGGGTGTTGGAGAAATAACGTTTTCAATATCTAAGTGAACGAAACCCTTCGTATTTAGCCGTGAAAACCGAAGGATTAATTTCCCTTGTTGGTATCAAACAAAACAATTAATTACCAGTAATTAGTTGAATAATTACTTAATTTTATTTTATTGATTCATATCTTGTCTATGCCCATGAATAATTGTGAAAATTTTCAACTTAATCCAAGAATGAGTGTGAGAGAAATAAAGAGTATAAACTTTTTACCAGACAGACAGACAAAGTGAGTTAATATAAGCCTTGAAAAAAAAACGAAACAGGCAAAGATTTGTAGAACTAAACATGTATACACACTCGCTGAGACCCTCGCTCTTCAAATCCTTGTCAGTGGGCAGACAATGACCTTGCGGTGAACCCAAGTCCAAGAACAGGAATGGAGGAAAGTCGGTGTCTGGGTGTAAGTTGGAGGAATCCCTGCATGCCTTTGTGCATATTGTGGGATGGGAGGGGAGGGCGAGAAGAAGGGCGATCTTTCATTGCTGGTGAAAATTGCGGGTCCAAATCAATGACAGTGCGCTTCCCCTGGTGAAGATTTAATTACAGAGATGTAACTACATATGTCGGAGATGTAACTGCATATGTCGGAGATGTAACTGCATATGTCGGAGATATAATGTGTATCATGTAAATACTGAACTGCATTGTAAAGTGTGATGGGGGTGGGAGGTGGTGGCGGGGGCGCAACTTCACCTTTATTATTGATTCGTAAATGTGCTTATCTTTTTTTTTATTTTTGCTCCTCGGCGCCCGTTATCGATCTGCACTTGTTGGGTGGAAGCCCCCAAGAATAGCCACGCGATTGACCATCTATTTAACCAACGATCTAACCATCCAAACGATCAACAAACCAACCATTCTACCAACAATTCAACCAACCATTCAACCAACCATTCTACCAACTATTCAACCAACCATTCAACCAACCATTCAACCAAACATTCAACCAACCATTCAACCAACCATTCTACCAACTATTCAACCAACCATTCTACCAACTATTCAACCAACCATTCTACCAACCATTCAACCAACCATTCAACCAACCATTCTACCAACCATTCAACCAACCATTCTACCAACTATTCAACCAACCATTCTACCAAATATTCAACCAACCATTCTACCAACTATTCAACCAACCATTCTACCAACCATTCAACCAACCATTCTACCAACTATTCTACCAACCATTCAACCAACCAATCTACCAACTATTCAACCAACCATTCTACCAACTATTCAACCAACTATTCAACCAACCATTCTACCAACTATTCTACCAACCATTCAACCAACCATTCTACCAACTATTCAACCAACCATTCTACCAACTATTCAACCAACCATTCAACCAACCATTCAACCAACCATTCAACCAACCATTCAACCAACCATTCAACCAACCATTCAACCATCTATTCAACCAACCATTCAACCAACCATTCAACCAACCATTCAACCAACCATTCAACCAACCATTCAACCATCTATTCAACCAACCATTCAACCAACCATTCAACCAACCATTCAACCAACCATTTAACCAACCATTCAACCAACCATTCAACCAACTATTCAACCAACCATTCAACCAACCATTCAACCAACCATTCAACCAACCATTCAACCAACCATCCAACCAACCATTCAACCAACCATTGAACCATCTATTCAACCAACCATTCTACCAAATATTCAACCAACCATTCAACCAACTATTCAACCAACCATTCAACCAACCATTCAACCAACCATTCAACCAACCATTCAACCAACCATCCAACCAACCATTCAACCAACCATTGAACCATCTATTCAACCATCTATTCAACCAACCGAGCGACCAACCAATTTTATCATATTTAATGAATCAATCAAATATACTTCCACTGTTGCTTTGTCATTACAAAAAAAATGTTCAAGTCCAAAATGACCTCGTAATGGACCTGAACACAAGAAGCTATGCTATCGATTGACTTTTGTTTCACATCTATTCATAGTCCTTGTTTTTAAAATTACGTCACAGTTGATTAGACATTCTTCTTCTTCTAGCCAGCATTTTGCTACTGAGCTGTCAGCTCTTTTGCAGACTGTGCCAAGGAAAAAAGTGTGCTGCTTTCTTCAGTTGTTCAGCACTGCCGTAAAGGATGTTGGTTATGTTGACCTGTAGTAGTAGACATACAAAATAAACCGAAACTTACCAAATTCCATTATCATTGACATTTTTTTTTTACTTTGTTGATTTAGTTCAGAATCTCTCCTTCTCTTTCTCTTTTCATTGTCTGCCTTTTTCTTTAGCCTCCATCATTACGCCACCACATTTCCTCATATTAGTTTCTCTTCTTTTCCTCTGTATTTTATTGTTTAAAGAACGTAAGTGGAATCTTAAAAACGATAGAGTAAATACAATGTAGGTGATTGTGATTAACTATTAGTGCAAACCCCCCAAAAAAGAAAAAAAAATCAATACATATAAAAAAAAATTTAAAAGACAATACCTCCTTTATACAAAGATTTTTTTCTAATGATAGACATTTAGATCTAAACAACAGACATATATTCTACCTAGACTGGACATGGAAATCTTTACACTACACAAAATGTGAAAAAAAAACCAATATTTTCTCATTCTCTAGTTAAATTAAAGTGTAATTCTTTTTATACTTTGTAAAATTAAAACGTCACAAACTAGAGTTTTCCCCGTGTGGCGAATTCGCTAGTGATTATTTTACTCAACGATATGCATCAACTATCAAATTTCTAGGAAAATCGTTGGAGCCGTTTTCGAGATCCGTACTTTAGGTTCCACCAAGAAAGTTTTTCCACGAAGGTGCGAGTTGAATAGAGGAATTGTAAAAAAAATGCAGATATTCTTTGTCTTAACAGACGAACAAGTTAATTGTCAATCATATTGTCCGGTTGATGACTTGCTTAAGAGTCCTCCCGCTAGATCCCAGAGCGCTGGACATTCAGAGCTCATAAATCAATATGCGCTCGCTGTATCCGTATTGCCTCAATACAATTGTTTAAAACTTCATTAGAACAATGAGTTTCGCTTTGAAATCCGGATGTGTGCGTTAATTTGCTCACTGCCTCAAATAAAAGAGGCACAATTCCCCCTTACTTCCTGGCTAGGACAGGCACTAGTTCACATCGCGAGCATAAAAGGTAAAAAAAAAAAAAAAACTCAATTAAGAAAATATTAAGCCGCCGAAGACATGTGTTTTCCCTTCAACGTGAGTTTCCATTTTGGTTGACTGTTAGAAGATTTCCGCTTTGTTCCGTTTCATGAATTGACTGCAGTGAAAGTTTTTGCTCTTACCGGAACTTACTACAAAAGGGTCTTGTAAAATATAGAAATGTTCATGAAAGAACGAAACAAAAAAAAACGCACTTTAAATTTCAAAGTTTAAAACTGAGTTTTGCTAAGAAGGTTTTGTTTTTTATTGGTGTGCGTGTGTTTTTGGGCTTTAAGGGAGTGTATGTGTGTGATTGAGTGTGAGTCTGTTTCGCATATACTCTCACCACATAGGACACAATGCACTTTTTGTTGACATTTTGATTTTTTGTTTTGATAAAGTTTTGGAATGGGGTGGTTGCGTGGTAGAGCGTTTACTTCATAACCAAAAGGTCTTAAGCTCAAATTCCCGTGAAAATTTTTGTTTTCGGATATTTATTTAAGACTTTCCAAAGTAGAGCCAGCTATGACATCTTTTGTCATTAATATTTGTTGTGACTGACATTTCTGATACTTGTCATTCGTTCTGTTATTCGTTCTACCTGTCATTTTGTTTTACCTATCATTCTGTTCTACTTGACATAAAGCTCTACCTGTAATTAGTAATATGTCATTTGTTCTACTACCATTTGTTCTAACTCATTTGTATTACCTTTAATTTGTTATACCTGCTTATTTTTTTCTACCTGTCATTTGTTTGACCCGATAATTGTTTTACCTGTTATTTGTTTGATCCGACATTTGTTCTACCTGTCATTTGTTTGACCCGATATTTGTTCCACCTGTCATTTGTTGACCCGATATTTGTTCTACCTGGGCGGTAATTTAAAGGCGGTTGATAGGTGTTCTGGCTCCATGATACCCTCGTTAACCGTCAGTACTAAGACAATATGAGCTTACATTATCTGCACAAAGGCAAAGTCTGAACTAAACTTTCCTTTGAGTCTCAAACATCTTTAGCCAGAGTTCTCTTTCCCTCTATTTGTCTTCCCTATTTCCTAGAAGCCCCCCCCCCTTGCAAGAATGTTCTAAGCACGATTTCAGAAGTTTGTGACATGACATTAGACTCTAGCGGAGCTGAGAAGAGGCAATATAGAAAAGGGTCGAATGATGACGCCACCTTAATCTACCAATGGCAGGATGACTGCCTGCGCCCCATCCTGCACGATAACTTTTATATAGCGTTACTTTCACGATTATAGCATGCTCAGATCGCTATGGTCCAATCTCATTTGTGGACCAGTGGGAGGAGGGGGTATCTGGGAGAATGTTTTCCGTGCTGTCTTTCGAACTCAAGCTAGAGCTTCCTTGAAAGGTAGCCAGGTCCTCTTGATAGGTAGCCAAGCCCTCTTGATAGGTAACCAAGCCGTCTTGATAGGTAACCAAGCCGTCTTGAAAGGTAGCCAAGACCTCTTGATAGGTAACCAAGCCCTATTGATAGGTAGCCAAGCCCTCTTGATAGGTAGCCTAGCCCTCTTGATAGGTAGCCAAGCCCTCTTGATAGGTAGCCAAGCCGTCTTGATAGGTAGCCAAGCCCTCTTGATAAGTAGCCTAGCCCTATTGATAGGTAGCCAAGCCCTCTTGATAGGTAGCCTAGCCCTATTGATAGGTAGCCAAGCCCTCTTGATAGGTAGCCAAGCCCTCTTGATAGGTAACCAAGCCCTATTGATAGGTAGCCAAGCCCTCTTGATAGGTAGCCTAGCCCTCTTGATAGGTAGCCAAGCCCTCTTGATAGGTAGCCAAGCCGTCTTGATAGGTAGCCAAGCCCTCTTGATAAGTAGCCTAGCCCTATTGATAGGTAGCCAAGCCCTCTTGATAGGTAGCCTAGCCCTATTGATAGGTAGCCAAGCCCTCTTGATAGGTAGCCAAGCCCTCTTGATAGGTAGCCAAGCCCTCTTGATAGGTAGCCAAGCCCTCTTGATAGGTAACCAAGCCCTCTTGGTAGGTAAGCAAGCCGTCTTGATAGGTAGCCAAGCCCTCTTGATAAGTAGCCTAGCCCTGTTGATAGGTAGCCAAGCCCTCTTGATAGGTAGCCAAGCCGTATTGATAGGTATCCAAGCCCTCTTGATAGGTAGCCACGCGGTTTAAGCCACTCGGCCACACATCCCACCTTATGAAGGAAGTCCCCTAATCAAAATCAATATAAGGGTCACTAACATAATTAATTCCTCAACTTTAAAAAAAAAATGTTTATATTAGGCTTATCTAAGAGGAAGAACTGTACATTTATAGCCATATCTATCAGTACTGTAAGATTTATTTACCTTAATAAATTAATTGTCTTTCGAGCTCAAGCTAGAGCTTCCTTGATAGGTAGCCAAGCCCTAGCTAGTAAATCAATTAATTAACTGATTAAATTTTCAATGGCTCATAATTTTTAGGAACAATGAATAATTGTTTCAACTTAATCCCAGAATTGTGTACGATAATTTCGCCAGACAGACAGACAGACAATATAATATATATGATATAAGCTTTGTAAAAAAAATGTTCTGTTCAAAGTCGCAGTGGTGAAAAAAAAAAATTTTAAGTTCAACTTTTAAAGCATGGTGGAAATAAATATAATACTTAGGAAGAATTAGTAGGACTAATTCGATGCTAAGACACTTCTTCATTGATCTAATTGCTCCTTTTTCTGTGCATAAATATATATATAAAGCGTATGCCTCGGATAGTCGTTCATTACTGGATTAAAGAAACTCTTTTAAATCACATCGATTTTACACGTCCTATTTTTGACGGGCTGCAGCTAGTTCCTCGCAAATTCTTAAAAGCTTTTTTAAAAGTCTTTGTTGAACATGTTTATTGTGTGTGTTTTATATGCGTTTCAATGAGTATCTTCACGCTTTAGTGAGCAACTGCGCACGCTGCGGGCTGAATAGCGTTCAGGTTTGAGCGTAAAATATAAAAGCATTTTGTGGACCGAAAGCCCGCGGATTAGCGCGAACAACAGTTCCGCGTCTGTTTTTACGACAATGAGTAATTCAAGAGCCTGCATTTTGAATTCACGGCCACATCTCGGACGAGTGATGACGAAGATTTTGGAAACAGTCCAAATGACCTCGAGTTGCGCGAACACCTGGACCAGGTGCCTGGTTTGTTCTCGGGTAGTGCTTTGTTTGACTGTGTATGTCAATGGAAATCTATCTACAAGTAACTCTTTCGAGATTAACTCATTCATATCAAGATGCTCTGATATTATTTTATGCAACTGTATGTGTCAAACCAAGAGATTAGAGACAGGGTTACTACAGCGATTTTGGTCCTCACGAGGACCTGCTAACTATCGTAAAAAAAAACGCAAGCTAGAAATCTATGGCTATATTGCAAGGTCTTCGGGGCTGGCAAAGAACTTCCTTCAAGAAACAGTACCAGGAAAAAGAAGAGGCGGACAGAGAAAGCGATGGGAAGACAACATAAAAGTATGGACGAGCCTGCCATTGAAAGAAGTTCCATCTAAACTAAAAGACAGGGAAGAATGAAGAAAGGTAGTCGACAAATCTTGCATAATGCCCCAACGGTCCAACAGACTAAGGGATAGGTAAAGGTAAGTAATTCATTCGAGATCAACATTTATATTAAGATTAAGGAAAGAAGAATCAAAGCGTGTCAGCTGCTACTTACTACTTGTTAGGTTTTTGTTCCTTTACAAAACTTTTATCAAGTCACTCCGTCTGTCTGTATGGTAAAAATCTCGTATAAGTTTTTTCTTCCATTTCCCATATTCGGGTCAAGTTGAAACTTTGCACACTTATTTAGTTTCGATGACAACACTTGAATCAATCAAAAAATTTAACAATTTTCAAACATTATTAGACGTCATTAAATAATTTTGTATTAGATGTAAAATGTATTCAGGGGAGATAAGCCTTGTGTAGAGAATTAGGTCGTTAGTTAAAAATCTTTAACTAACAATAGACACTAAAACCTTTTAATTTTATGAATACTTAAATAGCTCAGTGGCAAACGTGTTGGCCTTCCATCATGGAGGTTCATGGAGGCCAAAGCGGAAACATTCTTCCATAGATCTCTCCCCTCTCCCCTTACACACATACACACACTGGTTCACAAAAGTGATTGGACCATAGCCTACAGAGCAAACAAAATCAATTAATTAAACAAAAAATTTACAATCGCACAAGATTATTCTTGTTAGGCTAGACCTGTTAAAAATTAATTACGATCGGTTGGAAATGATTGGAGCAATGTCACGTAATATAAGCGAAGCTGTTGATAAATAATAGAGTATATTTTAAACTTAATCCGAGAAGTGGGAGAAATAACGTGTACAAGGTCCCACCCAGACAGACAGACAGACAGACATACAAACCGACGTAGTGAGCTGATATAAGTTGTGTAATACATTTCTAAAAATTTTAAACTTGTTTGAAAAAATACTTTTAAAAGTACTTTTGAATAGGAAAAAAAAACTCTAAAAGTACATGCCAAGTGAGAGGCTTAGGACAGCTTTGTTATGTAGATGTAATGTCTGGGAGGTCTTGTCCTAAAGGTCCTAGTTGTCCTAAAGGTCCTAGTTGTCCTACAACTGGCGATTCCTAATATTGCTTTAGACTTAAATCACTTCTTCCTTGATTTTCTGAACTCAAATGTTTGCAGTTATCGTTAAATTAGCTTTGGTTTAAAGTTAACAAAAGTGTTTCCTCTGAGCTGTTTAATCTACTCTACTAAGAACAGGTCATCTTGAATAGCTGAATGCAAGTGGTTGAATTCATGGACGATATTTGTTTAACAAATATTCATCAAGGAAGATGGAGTAAAAAGTACAGTTCCCCTTTCAGACCTTGTGGTCTATAGGGTAGATGATGTAAAGGCCATATGTTTCTGTGACGAGGGTGTCATGTAGCCAGCACAACGACCAAACGCCTTTACTTTACCCCAACTAATGTCAGGTACCCATTAGAGATGGGTGGACTCAGAGGCGCCCAAAGATCCCGAAATTTAAAAAATCCAAGTCTTCACCAGGATTCAAACCAGGGACCCCCAAGGGCTTTACCCTCAGCGAGATGGAGAGTGAAGATTTTTTATGCTGCAACGCTGCCTCTGCCCTCCTTCTGTTTCCCTTACACATCTTATTTCATACATATCTTTTATATTTTTATACATAGCTCCTCCTTCAGGATCCAACATGAGCACATTTCTCATACGCCATGAACTCAAAGATGACTGTAAATTCCAATCCTCGCTTTAAAAAGCCTGCGGCATAAGTGGCATGGGTGGGTTTGGTCAGTTGCAGATAGGCCTGCTACTTCTCTCAGCTTTTTGTTGGTTCGGCGCTCTTTCACGGTGGCCATTCTCCTTGCTTCACATCTCGTGACTCCCACACACCGGTTTCTTATTTCTATATATCTTCTTATCTTCTTATCTTATAAAATGCAGACGTTACTTCAAAAACGAAGATGATTACATCCTACGCGTCATGCATCTAGTCATGCATGTTAACCCTAACCCTAACCCTAAATTCTGCAAAGTCATTGTTTTTCGTGGCTGGCTCAGGTTACCCATTCCATGCTCTAATAGCGCTAGGGAAAATAGAGCACTTGTACAAATTTGTCCTAGCATATGGAACTAGGAATGTGTCTTTATCTTTGTGTCTTTCTGAGTATTTTATTAGATTTTGTTTTTGTATTTGGAGATTAAGGTTCAGTGTCTTATGGTTAATTGCTACTTACTTTTAAGTCTTCTGTCCTGAAGGCTTTCTGAATCTAGTGATTTTTCTAAAGTTGTTAGTAAAGTCCAGTGATGCCCAAAATACGGCCCGGGGGCCACATCCGGCGCGCGACGTGGTTCTTTCCGGCCCGCAAAAACGTCAGAACAAAGTATAGACCCCCCCCACACAGACACATTTTTCATTTTAAAAAAGGTTGAAAATGCACCTTTTCCTACTTTAGAGCCCTCACTATTAACCTTTTAACACTTTCCTGAAATGGGACTCTGAATGTAGAATCTACCAGAAGAAGTGAACGAATCTTTACATTTTCTGGTGGAACATAATAATTAGCCAACATATTTAATTTGTAAAGAAAGTGGGCTTGTTAAATAAAATGAACATACATAACGGCCTTGTTAAACTATTGTTAACCTTGTTAAACTATTGTTAACCTTGTTAAACTATTGTTAACCTTGTTAAACTTTTGTTAACCTTGTTAAAATATGACGGCATTCTTGGTTTGAGCCGCGAATAAAAGATTGTTAAAATACGCATAAAGATTGGAGGATTGATGAGAATATTTACCAAAAAAAAGGAAAATAATCAATGGTAGAGCTAGCTACAATATTTCTCACATTTTAAATGAAACCACTTTCCGACGCGTAAAAAAAAAAAAAAAAAAACTTCCAATGTCTCATTAATTAATGTAAGTTCCTAATCAAATAGTTTTAGGCCGATTTCATTTCGTCTTTGAACCTTTTCGGTAATGTGGCCAGCGATACGTATGTTGGAAATGAAGATGGCCCACAGGTCGAATTAGGTTGGGCATCACTGCTCTAGTCAAATGTGAATATTTTTTTTGTTATAAATTTCACTGCTCTATTTTGTGTCTGTTCCAGCTTCTTAATGTTTTCTTGAGTTGAGGGGTCTCAAACAGAGGACGCTTATTCTATTATATATATATATATATATATATATATATATATATATATATATATACATATATATATATATATAATATCAGGTGACCGAGCCTCGCTCGGATGAATAATTTGTTAAGGAAGGATATATACCCGAAGTCATTTTGAGAATATTTTTGTACCAGGTGGCCGAACCTCGCTCTGTTAAATAATTTCGGAAGGTTATATACCCGAAGTCATTTTGGGAATATTCTTGTAATTACGAAAATGAACGATCGGATAAAGACTACTAATCTGAAGAGTTGTTTTAGTGTTCTGTTAGTTCTAATTGTAGGCCTAATTGTACATGTCGATTAAATTTAAAGTCTTTTAAGTCCTCCTACAGTCTAGACAAACTACAGCTCACGTCCGTCTTATAGTTTTACAATCTATCTTTTGCGTAAAACTATTGTAGGCTTACTATTATTGGCTTGGAAGAAAGTCTTTGCAATGTAACTTCTCTACGTTATAGGGTAAAACATGCACTTAGTGACAAAGTAAAATGGCGCATTTTTTCTTATTAGACTTAAATCATGGCATTAGTTTTCTAAAGAAACGTTTCCGTGGGGCACCTCTGTTACGCCAAACAATATGCTCGTTACCCATACGGGATACGTGCCCTGCCCAGCCTGACAGTCGGACTATAGGAAGTTCATACCGGCTTTTGCCATCCATCCATCCTTGTGGTACTATGGCCTGCTTTTACACATCCATCCATTCAGATCTCTCCTGGCCCTAACTCCAAGCTTTTTACCGAGGTTTATAGTTAAATCAAAAGAGGCTGCAGTGTACTCAAACTCGTTGACCGCTAGATGGATATCATGTTTAGTGTGAGCAAGTAAGGCGTAGAGAAGCTGTGTTATGACCAGTTCCTTTGTTTTGGTACAGGAGAGGTAGACACTGAAGCATGAACACATGGTAATAATTCACCAGCAAAATAATAATAATAATAAGGCTTGTCTTAGAGTCCGAAAATTAATGAGGATTGCAGCTGTGACCTACATATCTTGCCACATCCAGGGCAAGCATAACCATTGTCCGCGATGCTCGATTAAGATTTTCTTTTAGCGTCTGCGTCTGTCCTCGGCAGCAAATTTTCTTTTGGTCTCAAATGTGTATCCGAGGCCTTTGTATAGAGGGAATTCTTTAAGTCCGACAGTTACGCTGGACAGAGCAGTATCCTATATGGGAGACGAATCTTAGACGAACGCATGCCAAAGGCAGTGTTTTTTTTGGTGAGCTAAAAAGTGGTTGACGTAACACCGAAACCCTTAAAAGACCAGCTTATGGCGCAAACTTGACTTAGCTGACATAGAAGAGAGCACATGGTTGCATGCAACCTCAGAACGAGACAGCTGGAGGTCACCAGCAAAATAAACAACAAAGTAAAAGGTATCTACACCGCTCTACACAATTAAAGTGTAAACAACTTATTAAGCACTTAAAACACAATAACTAATCATATATCGGCACATTTAATTTCATTACTTTTCTTTCATAGTTCTATAATAAATCAATCTACATTAAGATGGTGCGCAAATGTTTCATTAGGTCTATTGATTCTTTAGAACTCGTTATTGTTTGCAAAGAAATATTTTAGTGTACTGCGGTAAGCCTAGTGACGTAAGCAGCGTTTTTCCCGTTTACGTCATGGAAAATTTTCATTCATAAAACATTCTAGCCAAAACTAATTTTTCGATAATGAGGCATTTTCAAACCGATATAACGGTCGACCTCGAGTTTTCCCGATGTGGCCAATGAGTTGAGAATTTTTTTCTCACTATTATGCACATACCATGAACTTTTAAAGAAAATCGTTAGAGCCGTTTTCGAAATAAAATTTATATATATATATAAATATAAATATATATACATACATACATACATACATACAAGAATTGCTCGCTTAAGAGTATAGGATATATATATATATATAAGTAAGCCTACGTATATATTGTTCTAAACCTGGTGGTGACACAAATGGGGGTAGTGCTGTGTGTTTTTAGCCTACCCAAATCGCCACAGTCCAGCGCAGGAAGAGCGGTCAACTGTGACCAGTGACAGTACACGCCAGTACGGCAAGGACCAGTGTCGTAAATATTACGCAAGCAAGTCACGGGCGAAAGTGATCAACTGGAGTGGTCAAGAAGGTTCGAGGCCAGTAGAGACACTATATAAGAGCGAGTGTGTCAGAATCATAGGACTTCACGTTACCTCGCAATGTGACCAGACGAGGCGAAGTTAGAGACAGACGGTGTTTGAAGTCAGGCGGAGCAAGGCTAGGTTTTGGACAGCTAGTGTAGTAATGATGCCAACTGTACAGTGTTGTATTGTATTTGAAATTAAATGGCTACTGTTACTTTAGAGCCCTGAGTTGTGAGGTTCTTTAAGTTCGTTGTGTCGTGTGGTGCAGTTTGAAGAGAGCCTGGATAGCAGGAGAGGGGATCGTAACAATACACACACATATATATATATATAAGTAAGCCTAGGTTCAAAAGCCAGTATGGACATATAAACAGTTTCTTTTTTTTAAATCCGCCGAAATGATCTAAACATTAAAAGAGACGGCATTAAACAGTTCCCGCCTTGTTATACCAACACACACACACCAATTAAACACAGAATAGCAACAACAACAAAAATTACGCAGCTTGTCATGCTCGCTAGAGGCCAACAAAGAACCAGTATAGTGTCATGTACAGTGTCTTGTAGAGTGCCTTGTATTGTGTCTTGTCAATAGACAATCAACTCAGCCCAAACAAAGACTCAAGTCTCTGACGTTCACAGCTACACACACCGACAATCGAACTGCCTAGAAGAGTGTGCTTTTAGCACTAAATTATTGGAATGGGCGATTTACCTGATAAGCAATCGATGAACCGTAAACACCCGATTCTTTATCTCAGCCCCCCCCCCCTTTTTTTTTCCTCTTGCCATTCTCTGAGAAGAAAAAAAAACACAACTCGTCTTATTAATTTGAATGTGGTACGTCCTTGGGTTTGGCGGTGAGGATAATTTCGGGCTAACGGTTATCAAATCCTACGCACCATTTAAAGCAGCGGTTCTTAACCTTTTGAATTCCTCGACCCCATAATAAAATTTCCCACTAGGCGGCGACCCACAACCATAATTTGTTTTTTCTTTTACAGATAAATATATTTGTGCTCATAATTAAATAAAAAAAAAAGGCCTTGCATTTATTTACTTTTTTTTATTGCGTATTCACATTATATAGGTTACATACTTAAGTGACAGTTTGACAAATATGTTGAAGTATGGAGACCAGTTTTTGATACAGTAAACTACAGATATAGTGTTTCGACAGTATTTACAAACTAACAGCAGAAAAACGGAATGCATGGTGTGATGTTGCTTGTTCAGGCTGTCTTGAGGTCAACTATGGATGACTGTTGAATTTCAACCAATTACTCTGCAAGCGTTTGGGTGTTATTGTTCGGGTGTATTCCGTGTAGTTGATCAACAATCCAGACAAAACAAACACATCGGTTTTAACTAGTAAAGAGATGTAGTCAACGCTGAAGAACAATGTAACATGTATTTATTCTAAGAAAAGGCCACAGTAAAAGTCTCTGTCACTAAACACGTCATTACCCTAGAGGATTCTATCGCTAACTGATTTTCCGGTCTCTAACCCAACATATCCCAAACGTCACTAGTCCCGTTCAATATGCGTCTTCTATGGTGCGTCGCTAAATAACTAACCTATATAAATAAGGTGTCTAACAATAGAGACAGACTGTGCGTGCTGGGACAAGCCTTGCTGAGAACAAAAGAATTGAAGCGGCCTTAATCAAGAGAGAAAAAAAGAAAGCTGCCCTGTCCGCTAGCCCTAAATCAGAGGCATACACGTGTACGAATTGTGGCAAAGTTTGCCGTTCTAGAATTGGCTTGAATAGCCACACCAGATTCTGCCCCGTCTCAAGATTAAGCCAAAACCAGTGACTCATTTGGGCGCATCCATTGCCTTTCGAGACAAAAGGAGCCATATATATATATACAAACACCCCAATGGTTGTGCGAAGGTTGAGCGTTTCTGTTCCACAAAATCAGGAATTCAGTAGTACAACGAATGTCATCTTCTGCTTCAAGTCTGCTTCTGAATTTGGACTTGATTAACAAGCTGGAAAACTTTGTTTCACAAACATTTCTTCTTGGAAATGGAAGAAGAAGGTGCAACACAATCTCAAACAGAACGGGATATGAAAGAGATTAGTAAAAAATAAAAATATTTAAAACAAGGTTTCAAAGACAGTTTGTGTGGAAACGCAAACTCGAAATCGGCCCACCCAGGCAGGTAAAAAGGCAGGTTTCAATATTTTCAGAAAGAGCATCAGAATTAAATTAGATCAAAGACAAATGACAGAGAATGGAGAAAGAAGGTTGACCAGCTGTCCAGCAGACCAAAGGATAGGTGAAAGTGAATGTGAAGTTCGATGTGAACCTGGCCAAACGGATGTCTTATAATGAATATCTAATTGATCTAATTGTTTTGTAATGGGTCAATCTCTTATTCAAATCCTCAAGAAAAAACTTTTTCGTTTTAATTTTTTTTCCCTGTAGGCAAGTATTATATATTGCTCTGCCTGTGCTGCGGTTCAAGTGATAACATATGGAACTACTTATTAATTGTTGTTTTACATTATGTCCAACTTATATGTATACTAAATAGATTTTTCTCTTTAAAAAAGTAAACTTTTTTTTTGTATGTGTGTGTAAATGTAGTAGTTAGTATGACAGAACTTACTTAACTTAACAATACAAATGTAAAAAAAAAATTGACAAAAAATCTAAAACCATTTGCATAAATGTGTTAAAAATATGGTTGATGGTGATTTCCCCTACTAAAGTGCCTCCCTTGTTTGTTACTATTAATAGTGAATAGTTGTAATAGTGGTGTATTTTTATGAAAAATAATTCTTGCATAAGTAAAAAAAAATAGATTTTTCGCTTTCAGAAAAGAAAAAAGTAG
This sequence comes from Biomphalaria glabrata, assembly GCF_947242115.1. Classification (NCBI taxonomy): domain Eukaryota; kingdom Metazoa; phylum Mollusca; class Gastropoda; family Planorbidae; genus Biomphalaria; species Biomphalaria glabrata. The sequence continues at coordinate 7,307,108 of NC_074714.1, forward strand.
CCGTTGCATCAGAACTTTGAATGGTCTAAAATATTAAGATGTCGGATTTTCAGTATCCTTTCTAGTTTACGAGATCTAAACGGGACGGACGGACAGACATTCCTCACAAAACTTATAGCCTCTTTTACCCTTTCAGGGGCCGCTAAAAATCAATAACTAATAAGAATTATATAGGTCAGTGAGAAACTGTGGGGGCGCTGGAGAAGGGGCGAGTTTTAAGTGTTATATACAAAGATTAACATTTTCTTAAATTGGACTTTCCCCCACCCCTCCACACACACACAAAAGCACACACATACACACACACACAGATCCTATTTTTAAAACCTTCTCAGTTCTATTCATTACCTTTTAAACTAAAACTGAAGAATGGTTCTATATGTCTGCATGGCCACTTCTATCTCGAGAGGAACTTGATGCAGCTCTCCAGTTCTCTCCCTGTGGAGTTTTTCTGAGTTTCAGGTTCAAGGGATCCTTTGATGCCCATTTGTCATGCTTCATTCTCTCGACCATGTCGGTTCATGGTCGGTTCGCTGCGAAAGAATGCTAGGGATTAAGTGCTGGTTTCAACTCAGTAGCATGGGCTTAAGTAACGTCATAGCTAGTAATCCCTGCGCCTTAGGGGTGCTCGGCTTAAATTTTACCCAAAGCATTCTTCTTAAGTCTTAACACAACAGATCAGCAGAGTGGACCTCACTCCCACATATAACGATTCACATTCGTGGCAAGCTCTATTTGTCCAAAGCGCCCAGTTGTAGAGGCGCCAGGTATCCTGCCTGACACCTTTTATGTCAAGTAGTTTGGGGCTTATGCTAATCAAGTTGTCAGAGGCTGTTTCAAATGCATGTCATTTAGTAATATTAGATAAACATTTGAAGTTTATCAATAAAGACATTCCTGGTTATGTCACCCTTAAAAAACGAAATAGATTTAACCCGGTTGAATGATTATATTCATTGGCAAAGAAATTTTCAATAGTTTTCTTCTATAGCAGATTTTTATAGAGGCAGGTAGATCCATAAATAGCTTTTTTTTTGGTGTTTCCGGTGTGCTGAATAGAGAAACATGGCACTGAACCATATAATAATTTGTGTGCATGTTGCACTGGCGGATCCAGGGGGGGGAGCGGACGAATTATAGTATAGAATTCACACAATTTGTATGCGAATTTATTACTTATGTTAATAATATATACTAATTATTTATATTTCAACCTATTTTTAGATTATTTCGCCCCCCCCCCCTTTCTAGTATTTTGGCCGATTTGGTAGGGTCGGGAGGGGGCGATGGCATCAATCCGCCCCCCCCCCCCCTACCATAAACTTTCGAGTGGAAGGGCGGTCCTATTTATTGGTAGAAATCACAGCTTGCTAACAGAATCAATTATTATTATTATTATCTATATGATTAAAACTTGTTATTGGTATTTTAACCGGTCTTTATATAATTTCGTTCACCTGTTGGCCGATTGGAAGGGGAAGAGCGAATACCTCCACCACCCTTCCCATCTAAACCCTTTGAGTGGGGGGCGGCGGTCCTACTGTTATGGAGAAATCATAGCAAGTGAACAAAATTAGTCGAATATCTATATAATATAAACAGGTGGAAGTGCGATACATGCAATCCCCTGCCCCCCATCGGACAAATCAATACTTTTTCTTTTTGTATTATAGTAAGAAATTACAAAATTTAAAAAATCTGTCACTAATATAATTTATATATGCTATAAAGTAAATTCTTATATCGAGTCGCCCAACCCCTATTCTTTAATGCAAAATGCAATCAATAGCAGAAATTAGTAAAGGAGCGAGGATTAATAGTTTTCATTTTATCGCCCTTGCCCTTTCCAGACAGAGTTGGTGTAATTTGACATGAATTTATCATAACTATTTTAAGAAAGACTTTGCTTTGGAAAAGTTATAATTCAATGAAATTTTTCAATATAACAGTCACGGTTGAGATGAGTTCAAAAGCCAGATAATCTTTTCCTAGTCGACTTTTCCCAACCTTTACTCTATCTCATATTTTTCTAGTTAAATACATTTAAGACTATACCTCACAATTTATGCTAGAATTGTATTGAATATTATTAATCGAATTTTTTTTTTCGGCGGCGATCCTCAAAAACTTAATCTAAATATGTGGGGTATCTAATCTTTTCAAAGAACAAATCGGTTTTATTTGCAATGTATTAAGGGATTATAAATTCCTATTAGAATATATTTTTCTCATTATTCAAAAGGCACTTTATAATAAAATGAATAATGAGCTGTAGGGCACGAGAATGCGTTACTGCAGTGAAGAATGCCAGAAAACGCTTTTAGCGTCAAGGCTTCGAACCGAACCTCACTGATGAATAATAAGCTGTAGATGTCAGGAGAATGCGTTTCTACAGTGAGAAATGCAAGAAAACGCTTTTGGCGTCGGGGCTTCGCCCCGAACACCACTAATAAGTAATGAGCTGTAGATGTCAGGAGAATGCGTTTCAGCCGTGAAAAATGCAAGAAAACGCTTCTGGCGTCGGGGCTTCGCCCCGAACACCACTGATAAATAATGAGCTGTAGATGTCAGAAGAATGCGTTTCTGCAGAGAAAAATGCAAGAAAACACTTTTGGGCGTCGGGGCTCCGCCCCGAACCCCACTGAAGAAGCTTACAGCGCTCTCCCAGACCCCCAAGCTTGCAAGAGAAAGACTGTTTTTTTTTCTGTTTTTTTCGCCGAAGATTGAGAAACAGTCTTATTTTATTCTCATATATTGAATATATTATATATATGCTGTACGCACGTTTATGCATAGGGTTAGGGTTTACCGGGCGTTAGGGTTAGGGTTTGGAAAAAAATCGCCCCCCCCCCCACTCCAAAGTTCTGGATCCGCCAGTGGCATGTTGCAGCGCAGCAGAATAAAAAGTCCAATTTATTTTGAACTTTTAGAATTGAGTTGGGAACAGTGACCTTTCAATATGGCGTCCTAGACATGCCCAACTTTGTCAATCTTTCCAAATCTACTTCTTTTCACATCCTGACGTGTTTTTTTTCTTTAGGTTCCATTATAAGCATTATAGATGTTTGAGAAATATTTTAAGAATGCACTCTAGAGATTGGGGAGATGGACTGGTCACACCCCAGAAATGATGCCAACAACAGAGCTAGACAGACCTTAGATTGGAGACATAGATTTGTCACACCCCAAGAAAAGATGCCAACAGTGCTAGACAGGCCTTAGATTGGGGAGATGGATTGGTCACACTCTAGAAAAGATGCCAACAACAGAGCTAGACAGGCCTTAGATTGGAGACATAGATTAGTCACACCCCAAGAAAAGATGCCAACAGTGCTAGACAGGCCTTAGATTGGGGAGATGGATTGGTCACACTCTAGAAAAGATGCCAACAACAGAGCTAGACAGACCTTAGATTGGAGACATAGATTGATCACACCCCAAGAAAAGATGCCAACAGTGCTAGACAGGCCTTAGATTGGGGAGATGGATTGGTCACACTCTAGAAAAGATGCCAACAACAGAGCTAGACAGGCCTTAGATTGGAGACATAGATTGGTCACACCCCAAGAAAAGATGCCAACAGTGCTAGACAGGCCTTAGATTGGGGAGATGGATTGGTCACACCTTAAGAAAAAGATGCCAACAAACAAGGCTAGACAGGCCTTAGATTGGATACATGAATTGGTCACACCTTAAGGAAAAGATGCCAACAACAGAGCTAGACAGGCCTTAGATTGGAGACATGGATTGGTCACACCCCAGAAAAAGATGCCAACAACAGTGCTAGACAGACCATAGATTGGAGATATGGATTGGCCACACCTTAAGAAAAGGTGCCAACAACAGAGTTAGAAAGACCCTAGATTGGAGACATAGATTGGTCACACCTTAAGAAAAGATGCCAACAACAGTGCTAGACAGACCATAGATTGGAGATATGGATTGGCCACACCTTAAGAAAAGGTGCCAACAACAGAGTTAGAAAGACCCTAGATTGGAGACATAGATTGGTCACACCTTAAGAAAAGATGCCAACAACAGAGTTAGACAGACCCTAGATTGGAATTCCTAGGGCGCAAGACTCGGAGGAAGGCCATAAAAGAACATGGTGACGCAGTTTATAAATGAAGCTAAGAGAAATGGAAAGAGTTAAGAAGCCATTAGAGAAACTGGCAAGAGACCGTGGAGAGTGACCTCGTTTGACTGAAGAAAGCCACAATTGAAGAGAGACGGAAAGAAAACTGAAATAGATCGCCGGCGGACTACGGCTTTGTCTGCGTGAGATGTGGAAAAATATGCAGGTCGCAACTGGGTTTGCGTAGTCATGTGAAACATTGTACTCATCCTTGATTGAAGACATTACCATAAGCTCCATTAAGGGAACAAAGAACTAATCATGGTGATAATAATGATGAAGATGATGATGATGATAGCGATTATGATATCACCATATTTTTTTTTCCTCCTCGCTTTTAATTTTGTTACTGAATTTAATTTCTTTAAGAACCTAAACAAGATTTTTTTAAAAATAACGTTTTAGTGCCAACATTCCTACAGAAAGTTAAAAAATTTGTAATCCTTAAAAATGATGTCATAGATTTCTGATTTCGTTTTTATTGAATATGAAACTTGTGAAGAAAAACTTCCGGTTCAAGATACAGGAACCAAAATGGGCAATGAGAGAAAAAGATTTTTAATTTGTAGAGCTCTTCAAAATCTAGGACGTCTGGCACAACAAAAGATCACCACTTCATTTCACCTTTAAGGTGAGTTACTAGACAAAAAGATTTTGAGCTCCTCTATGAATTAGAATGTTTACCACTTGGTGAAAACTTTGAGACCTTGAATCAGACAGCTAGAAGAAGAAAAAGTTTAAATAAGACAATGTCTTCCATTCCGAAGATGATGGACGAATGCGGTGCACATGACGACGTAACCACAAGCCCAGTTGCGACCTGCCTATTGCAAACAAAGCCGTTGTCTGTAGCGAATCTATTTAAGTTTTCGTTGTCTGTCGCGAATCTATTTACGTTTTCGTTGTCTGTGCCTGTCTTTGACAAGGGCTGTTTATTTTGGGTCTCAAATTCTTTTCCAGTGACCCTCGTGAGTGCTCTACAGTGGTCTTTTTTAGAGGCCATCTACTGTCAATTGCTCACAGTTAGTGAAAAAGGGGGCCTCCTTTGATCTTTATGTCGCTTCCAACGAGGGGTGGGAAGACATCTGCTACGCCGTACTCCTTTAAGCTCGCTATTAGATCGCCTTTGGTGTGCTGTTATCTGCCTTGATGGATAACTGTCCGACTAACATAGTTGTAGAATGGTAAGTATTGTTTACTGCTCACATAAAACTCTGCCTTATGCCCACAGCGTTTTTGGTTGCCTACAAATGAGAACATCATGGTTCTCACCACATTTTTGTATGTCTCTGGAACCTGGGTACTTTATATGAGGCATCAATGGCACCTCAAACAACTCCATCAAAGGTGCTTTTGCTCCATAATGAGAATACGCTGGCAAGACTACCTTACAGATAATCACGTACAGTTAGATAACTAATATACTAGATAATTAGTTGTATGCAAAATAAAAAAGTTTCAGAATTACGATAATATACTATTTTTATCCTTTAAAAAATACAAAGACACTTCAATAAAAATCTTGTTTCTTATGCTGGGACAAAGACCACTAAGTCTACATTCTTTCCCTGTGTTATTTCTAATTAGTCTAAGAATGACTGCGTGTAGACTTTGAAAAAAAAATAGAAGTGTAGGATTTAAATTACCAGCCTGTGCAAAGGGTGAGAACCTACCAGTGGAGTAGATAGGGATTCGGGGGCCCCGGGGGGCTTGACCTTTTAGGGGCCCCTGCATTTTGACATTCGACATCATGACATGAGATAATGTACTTAATAAATATATAAGTCAAAATTCCAATTAGTACAGTATATAAATAACATTAAAGTTAAAGCCCAGTGTTCGATCTATGGGACTTATGGGAACTAACAATTACATTGTATTCTTCTTTGGCTGCCAGCAGTTTTCCTTTTGCATATTCTATATTTGTATTAATTAATTATTTTAAAAAAAAAGAGAAATAAAATATGAATCTTTAGTTTACTATATTATTGCAAAAATATACAAGATATTGATTTCTATTGATCTTGTTTTTATTCAAACCTTGAGACTGATACGATATTGATGAATACCTGGCTTCAGATATATATAGCATCTAATTAGCATTCGGAGGCGCGGTGGCTGAGCGGTAAAGCACTTGGCTTCCGAACTGTGGGGCTCGGGTTCGAATCCTGGTGAAGACTAGGATTTTTTTCATTTCGGGATCTTTGGGTGCCTCAAAGTCCATCCAGCTCTAATGGGTACTAACATTAGTTGACATTAGCTTACATTAGGGAAAGTAAAGGCAGTTGGTCGTTGTGCTGGCCACATGACACCCTCGTTAAACATAGGCCACAACAAACAGATGACCTTTACATCATCTGCCCTATAGATCGCAAGGTCTGAAAGGGGTTGTTGTTGTTGCTTTTTTTTTACTTTAATTAGCATTCACCATCGTATTGCTTGTTTCTACTTCCAGGAATGAGTATCTGCACACAGGAAAGTATTCTGGTCAACAGTAACGACAGCGCCTCGAGCTACATCCAGATGAAAAGCATGAAGCTTCTCAACATGGTGCTCCTCGTCTCCGTGCCCTCCGTATTCATCGTCTTTGGCACCGTGGGCAACCTGGTCAACCTGACGGTCCTGTTCCGCAGGGCCTTCTCCAAGAAGATCACCTGCACGGCCATCACGCTGCGCTTCCTGGCCTACGTGGACCTTGCGGTCCTATGGACCTCGGTCAGCAGGCTGTTTATCATGGGCCTCTACGACTTTGACTTCAGGTCGACGTCACTTAACGTCTGTAGGTGAGTAGGCAGGTTGGGTTAGCCATAAACCAGCAGGATGTTTATCAGAGGCATCTACGACTTAACGTCTGTAGGTTAGTAGGCAGATTGGGTTAGTCATAAACCAGCAGGATGTTTATCATAGGCATCTACGACTTAACGTCTAGTAGGCAGACTGGGTTAGTCATAAACCAGCAGGATGTTTATCATAGGCATCTACAACTTAACGTCTGTAGGCTAGTAGGCAGACTGGGTTAGTCATAAACCAGCAGGATGTTTATCATAGGCATCTACGACTTAACGTCTGTAGGCTAGTAGGCAGACTGGGTTAGTCATAAACCAGCAGGATGTTTATCATAGGCATCTACAACTTAACGTCTGTAGGCTAGTAGGCAGCCTGGGTTAGTCATAAACCAGCAGGATGTTTATCATAGGCATCTACAACTTAACGTCTGTAGGTGAGTAGGCAGACTGGGTTAGTCATAAACCAGCAGGATGTTTATCATAGGCATCTACAACTTAACGTCTGTAGGCTAGTAGGCAGACTGGGTTAGTCATAAACCAGCAGGATGTTTATCATAGGCATCTACAACTTAACGTCTGTAGGTGAGTAGACAGATTAGGTTAGTCATAAACCAGCAGGATGTTTATCATAGGCATCTACAACTTAACGTCTGTAGGTGAGTAGACAGATTAGGTTAGTCATAAACCAGCAGGATGTTTATCATAGGCATCTACAACTTAACGTCTGTAGGTGAGTAGACAGATTAGGTTAGTCATAAACCAGCAGGATGTTTATCATAGGCATCTACAACTTAACGTCTGTAGGTGAGTAGACAGATTAGGTTAGTCATAAACCAGCAGGATGTTTATCATAGGCATCTACAACTTAACGTCTGTAGGTGAGTAGACAGATTAGGTTAGTCATAAACCAGCAGGATGTTTGTCATAGACATCTACAACTTAACGTCTGTAGGTGAGTAGACAGATTAGGTTAGTCATAAACCAGCAGTATTTTTGTCATAGGCATCTACAACTTAACGTCTGTAGGTGAGTAGACAGATTGGGTTAGTAAAAAAAAAACAGCAGCATGTTTATCATAGGCATCTACCACTTAACGTCTGTAGGTTAGTAGGCAGATTAGGTTAGTCATAAATCATCAGTCTGTTTATCATGGACATCTATGACTTTGACTTCAGGTCGACGTTATTTAACTCTTTTTCTCCAGTAGTTATGAAATTATTCATTTTGCTCATTTATGTCATTATTATGTATTCTCTTTTTATATAACGCGAATTCAATTTTATAAAACCACAAAATAATTTAATTTAATATGGTCAAATTAACGTTGGTATCGTCAGTTAGGAGAGGAAGAGCCAATATAACTGTAGGTAGGTAGGCAGATGGTGTTAGTCATAAACGCCAGCCCTTTTAGTACTAATAGTAGATTTATCTTTTCGTAAAGGATACAAGAAAAATACCATTCATTTGGTCGCTGGAGGTGAAAGGTGAAATGGTTTCATGTTTTAGGTACCTCTCAGCCCTGTCTTAGAAGATAAATGTCACTGCAAACACTGACTATATCACTGACAAGCAAAATTTAAAAAAAAACTTTTTAAAAAGAAAAACAAAGTTTATCTAAAGGGGAAGAACTCCGTCCTTAAAACTATATAAATACCAATAATGTAGAAGTTATTTCTCTTATTCGATATCATACAACATAGTTCATTATCAATAACTAATTAACTAATTAAATACTTTATTGATTCATGTTTTGTTAGGTGCAATAAATAAGTAGGCCCTATCAACCTGATCAGAGAATGCGCTAGGGACAAATAGAGTTAACAATTATTTAAGGGGACTAAACCAAACAAATTTGAAAATATCTGTGAATGCTAAAGTATATTTAGTCTCCCTTAATGCTATTAAACAAAATAATGAATCGACAGTAATTAGTTGTCTAAATGGTTAGTTGTTGTTTTTTTTTATTCATTCGTGTCTTGTCTATGTCGATGACTAGGCCTACTTGTGCAAAGTTTCAGCTTAATCTGAGAATGGGTGTGGGAGAAACACACTTTTTACCAAACAGATAGAGTGAGTTGATATAGGTTTGTAAAAAAGCTACAACAAAGATTAAGATAACTTTGAAAATTGTTTTTTTTTAATTGTTGTCAAAAAAAACCTTGTCTACGTTTTACCAAGCTCGCAGTCACACCTGCAATATTTTAAGTTTCATTATCTCTGCCTGGTTTGTGGCATCCGAGATTGGTTATGGACATCAAAGGATAAAGGGCTTACTAATGAACTCCTGTGTGTTAACAAGCAGGGTTTATAAGCAAACACATGAATTGCTGATTGTATAATTTGTTCTTGATCTCTCGTGCTTCAGTGAACAGAATATTTAAATATTACAGATGAGAAATTACTTTTTTTTTAACGTAACCCTAGCAATGTAACACTAGCTATAAAACTGCATTTCTTGCAACGCGCAGAGTCTTATGTCATCTGCTGTAGCAGAAGAAATACAACCAGACCTTGACCTTGTAGGTGGATGTATTCATTGGTCACACAAATCAACAACCACACTCCACAGTCTAGTGCGATGTTAGAAATGTCGTTCACAGTTTTCTGTCCACATGTGGATTAAACCAAACCATCTCAATGGAGGTCACAATTTTTTATTGGAAGCTTTTATTAAGCTTCCATTAAGATACTTCTCTGACATTTAAATATTCGCTGGATAGCTCATTCGCATCCGTTAAAGGCACTTTTGTACTTGTATTTTCCATAACAGTTAGTTTTCAATCCATTGAATACACTTTAAAATTACTTCAAAATGTATGACCTAAAATTCACATGTGCAAGAACCAAATTTGAAGCAATCGTTACTAAAGGTTTGGCCCCAATATAAATAAAATGAAATTATTTCCAGCTTATGATACAATTTCTTGTTGCACCCGTCTATGGAAATCTTTTTTTTTTAAAAAGCAAATTCGTCGATTTAGAACATAACAGAATTTAAGGCTATGGAAAGACCTACTGATTAGCTTTAAAGCATTTGGTGGGGAGACTATTTTAATTTTATCCTGCTTTGAAAACATATTTCTTTCCAAAAGAGAAGCGCCAGGCCATAATCAAAAGCTTCTTTGAAGATCCGTATTCTGAATTGTGGCTGCATTTTGTACATAAAATTGAGACTCTGTTTCATGCAGAAGTTCATTGTATTGAGAGACAGAATGTCAGTGCACTTGAAGTATCTTCTGCCATTATATTGAGAGACAGTATTCCAGTGCACTTAAAGTATCTTCTGCCATTGTATTGAGAGACAGAATGTCAGTGCACTTGAAGTATCTTCTGCCATTGTATTGAGAGACAGACTGTCAGTGCACTTCAAGTATCTTCTACCATTCTATTGAGAGACAGACGTCAGTGCACTTGAAGTATCTTCTACCATTGAGGACATATGGTTCAGAAATTCTACGAAAAGAAGCATGAAATCTTGAAAAGGTTACACCTCAACGAAGTACGCTTGAATGACGCGAGGTGGTTAGAAAAAGTAAAACAACAACAATTGTAAACTTTAACGCCAAGTACCGGGTATTTCACAGAGAGCGGCCTATTGACAGTTTAACGCTTTTAGAAAGATAATCTATCTTGGAAAAAGTTTGAGTTAAAAGTCTTTCAAATGTTGTATACGTAGGCCTACACTGTGTGTACAATGTGTAGTGTGTACATTGTTTCTGTTGTGTGTACGTTGTTTCTGTTGTGTGTACGTTGTTTGTGTAGTGTGTACATTGTGTGTGTAGTGTGTGCATTGTGTGCGTGTGTTTACGTTGTGTGTGTAGTGTGTGCATTGTGTGCGTGTGTTTAAGTTGTGTGTGTAGTGTGTACATTGTGTGTAGTATGTACATTGTGTGTGTAGAGTGTATATTTTGTGTGTAGTGTGTACATTGTGTGTGTAGAGTGTATATTTTGTGTGTAGTGTGTACATTGTGTGTGTAGTGTGTACACTGTGTGTAGTGTGTACATTGTGTGTGTAGTATGTACATTGTGTGTGCAGTGTGTACATTGTGTGTGTGTGTGTGTAGTGTGTGCATTGTGTGTGTAATGTGTACATTGTGTGTGTAGTGTGTACATTGTGTGTGTAGTGTGTACATTGTGTGCGTAGTGTGTACATTGTGTGTGTAGTGTGTACATTGTGTGTGTAGTGTGTACATTGTGTGTGTGTAGTGTGTACATTGTGTGTGTAGTGTACATTGTGTGTGTAGTGTGTACATTGTGTGTGTAGTATGTACATTGTGTGTGTGTCTACGTTGTGTATGTAGTGTGTGCATTGTGTGTGTCTGTGTGTCTACGTTGTGTGTGTAGTGTGTGCATTGTGTGTGTGTGTCTACGTTGTGTATGTAGTGTGTACATTGTGTGTGTAGTGTGTACAATGTGTGTGTAGTATGTACATTGTGTGTGTAGTGTGTACAATGTGTGTGTAGTGTGTACAATGTGTGTGTAGTATGTACATTGTGTGTGTAGAGTGTACAATGTGTGTGTAGTGTGTACATTGTGTGTGTAGTGTGTACATTGTGTGTGTGTAGTGTGTACATTGTGTGTGTAGTGTACATTGTGTGTGTAGTGTGTACATTGTGTGTGTAGTATGTACATTGTGTGTGTGTCTACGTTGTGTATGTAGTGTGTGCATTGTGTGTGTCTGTGTGTCTACGTTGTGTGTGTAGTGTGTGCATTGTGTGTGTGTGTCTACGTTGTGTATGTAGTGTGTACATTGTGTGTGTAGTGTGTACAATGTGTGTGTAGTATGTACATTGTGTGTGTAGTGTGTACAATGTGTGTGTAGTGTGTACAATGTGTGTGTAGTATGTACATTGTGTGTGTAGAGTGTACAATGTGTGTGTAGTGTGTACAATGTGTGTGTAGTGTGTACAATGTGTGTGTAGTATGTACATTGTGTGTGTAGTGTGTACAATGTGTGTAGTGTGTACAATGTGTGTGTAGTATGTACATTGTGTGTGTAGAGTGTACAATGTGTGTGTAGTGTGTACAATGTGTGTGTAGAGTGTACAATGTGTGTGTAGTGTGTACAATGTGTGTGTAGTATGTACATTGTGTGTGTAGTGTGTACAATGTGTGTGTAGTATGTACATTGTGTGTAGAGTGTACAATGTGTGTGTAGTGTGTACATTGTGTGTGTAGTGTGTACAATGTGTGTGTAGTATGTACATTGTGTGTGTAGTGTGTACATTGTGTGTGTAGTGTGTACATTGTGTGTGTAGTGTACATTGTGTGTGTAGTATGTACATTGTGTGTGTAGAGTGTACAATGTGTGTGTAGTGTGTACAATGTGTGTGTAGAGTGTACAATGTGTGTGTAGTGTGTACAATGTGTGTGTAGTGTGTACAATGTGTGTGTAGTATGTACATTGTGTGTGTAGTGTGTACAATGTGTGTGTAGTATGTACATTGTGTGTAGAGTGTACAATGTGTGTGTAGTGTGTACATTGTGTGTGTAGTGTGTACAATGTGTGTGTAGTATGTACATTGTGTGTGTAGTGTGTACATTGTGTGTGTAGTGTGTACATTGTGTGTGTAGTATGTACATTGTGTGTGTGTCTACGTTGTGTATGTAGTGTGTGCATTGTGTGTGTGTCTGTGTGTCTACGTTGTGTGTGTAGTGTGTGCATTGTGTGTGTAGTGTGTACAATGTGTGTGTAGTATGTACATTGTGTGTGTAGTGTGTACAATGTGTGTGTAGTGTGTACAATGTGTGTGTAGAGTGTACAATGTGTGTGTAGTGTGTACAATGTGTGTGTAGTATGTACATTGTGTGTGTAGTGTGTACAATGTGTGTGTAGTGTGTACAATGTGTGTGTAGTATGTACATTGTGTGTGTAGAGTGTACAATGTGTGTGTAGTGTGTACAATGTGTGTGTAGAGTGTACAATGTGTGTGTAGTGTGTACAATGTGTGTGTAGTGTGTACAATGTGTGTGTAGTATGTACATTGTGTGTGTAGTGTGTACAATGTGTGTGTAGTATGTACATTGTGTGTGTAGAGTGTACAATGTGTGTGTAGTGTGTACATTGTGTGTGTAGTGTGTACAATGTGTGTGTAGTATGTACATTGTGTGTGTAGTGTGTACATTGTGTGTGTAGTGTGTACATTGTGTGTGTAGTGTACATTGTGTGTGTAGTGTGTACATTGTGTGTGTAGTATGTACATTGTATGTGTGTCTACGTTGTGTATGTAGTGTGTGCATTGTGTGTGTGTCTGTGTGTCTACGTTGTGTGTGTAGTGTGTGCATTGTGTGTGTAATGTGTACAATGTGTGTGTAGTGTGTACATTGTGTGTGTAGTGTGTACAATGTGTGTGTAGTATGTACATTGTGTGTGTAGTGTGTACAATGTGTGTGTAGTGTGTACAATGTGTGTGTAGTATGTACATTGTGTGTGTAGAGTGTACAATGTGTGTGTAGTGTGTACAATGTGTGTGTAGTATGTACATTGTGTGTGTAGAGTGTACAATGTGTGTGTAGTGTGTACAATGTGTGTGTAGAGTGTACAATGTGTGTGTAGTGTGTACAATGTGTGTGTAGTGTGTACAATGTGTGTGTAGTATGTACATTGTGTGTGTAGTGTGTACAATGTGTGTGTTGTATGTACATTGTGTGTGTAGAGTGTACAATGTGTGTGTAGTGTGTACATTGTGTGTGTAGAGTGTACAATGTGTGTGTAGTATGTACATTGTGTGTGTAGAGTGTACAATGTGTGTGTAGTATGTACATTGTGTGTGTAGTGTGTACAATGTGTGTGTAGTATGTACATTGTGTGTGTAGAGTGTACACTGTGATGTATTGAAAAAAGTCTATGTCGATGAAAACAATATTTCTCAAAATAAAAAGTTGGCCTGTTCTTTTTATGTCCCAAGGTTGACATGTGTCCCGCTTGCGTTCCCCAAATATCTGGTCACCTTATTCTAATTATTAGCTAGTGACTAGTGTGGAGTCACAGGTCAAATAAGATTAGTTAAAAAGATTTTATTAAAAAAAAATAATACACTTCAAGATTAGCATACAGAACTATCTAAATATTTCATAGATCACCTTCATCTTTTTTCATCTATCTCTTAGTCTGTTGAAACATTGGGGCACCACACAAGATCTGTTGACCGTTTTTCTCCAATCCTCTTTGTCTTTTGCCTTGGAGAGAATCTCTTCCAATGACAGGCCTGTCTATTCATTTATGTTGTCTTCCCATCACTTTCTCTGTCTGCCTCTTCTTTTTCCTGATATTGATCCCTGGAGGAAGGTCTTTGTGAGCACTAAAGACCCGTGTAATATTTTAGCTTGCGTTTGTTGGCACTAGTAAGTAGGTCATCGTGGGGTCCAATTGCTGTAGTAATCCTGTTTCTAATCTCTTCATTTGTGCTGCTGTCTTTGTATCTTTCACAGATACTCCTTCTTAATCTTAGCATACATCATTTCCCCTTACATATATACAAACTCTACTCTCGTAATCTTTGAATATAAAGTTGTAATTACCCTATTTACTGTTAGAGCAAGGGGGGATTAGCTCATCACCAGATTGCCTGCCTGCATTAAGCAAAGCAAGAAATATTTTTTTTATTATTTAAATTTTTTCGATGGACAGGCGCAGATAAGCCAGGCGTAGCATGTCTAAATGATTTGTGTCCCTTGCCACCCTGTCTGATCTCCGCTGAGGTCCCCAGGGGCCATCAGGTAACGCGGCGTAAAGTTTGACCGACGTTATCATGAGAGGTCGGAAACTCGAGCTTAGATATTTCTCCAAACTCTTAGGCGTATGTCGGTAGATCCCTAGATATACGCCTACCCAATGCCGGATTTAAGTACGCGGCGCCCCTAGGGAAGATTTTGTCAAGCCCTCTACTCTCTTTCGAAACTTTAATAAAATTAGAAAGATCTTAATGAATGCTACAGCAATGCTACGTTTGAGAACTTGTGTATTTAGTATCGTATGCTTTCTCTTTTTTTTTCTTATTTAGTATAAAGATGGGGGAGGGGGGTGTTGTTGTTTGGGGGGGGGGGGGGTTAGGCCCCCTCTTTCGAATGTGAGACCGTGGACATCTGCACTATATGCAGTGCCTTACATCCAGCCCTTTCGTCATCTAAGAAGAAAATGTTTCTGGACATGACTGTATCAAATAAAAAGTGATGACCAACCTACGGCCAGCGGGTTAAAACCTGCCCATGACGCAGTGCTATCCAGATCCTCAAAACGTCTACCCACAGTGCATAATAGGGCCGCTCGGCGCGTGGAAAGTTATATAGCCTCCCACCAAGTCAAAAACTAGTTGATTATCACGGAACTATGTAAAGCGTAACTCTTTGAAGTTTGAAGATAGTATTATACAATGGATGGGTTCTGATGACAGATGAGAGTAGGCCTATGACTGAACTATGAAAATTGTATCTCGTTGAAGTTTTATAGTTTCAACATGCAGGATACAGTTTTGATAAATTCGGCATCATTTTTATGTATACATTTTTTTGTGGGCTATTTTTATTGTTTTTGTTTACGACTGAAACCAAAATGTATCTGGTTATAATCAAAGACAAGGTTGGGGAATTGTATAATAAACATTCAAATGATTAATTTTCAATTAATTTATATTCAGTATTGATTTGAAATTTAAGTATTGGATTCCTATCCATCATTCTCGAGCTAGATTTGTGTACGTCATTTTACTCAACTTCAGATTTGTACCTCCACATGTGGCTGGCGAGACCACTGTGACCCCCGGAATGTTCGGCTGCACACTGGGCAGGTTATTCCAGCTGGAGCTAGTCTCATTGGCCTTGCTTTTCTTTTTTTTTTTTTTTGTGACGCTTTTTCTTCTGCCATCGCTGTTTTCTTGTCCATCTGCAAATTGTGCGCCAGTTTTCACAGCGCGGCGCCATGATGCTCTATCATGTGCTTCTGTCTCTCAGGTGGCTGGGTTAATGCAGAAGTCTTTCAGAGAAGCTTTGAGGGTGTTCCTTGAAGCGTTTTTCTTTTTGTCCATCTTGTGAGCGCTTCCTTTCCATTAATTGGCCATACAAAAGTCTTTTAAGGATGCGAGAGTCTTCCATTCTGCAGATGTAGCCTGCCTATCGCAGCTGAAAAATGCATCAGGATTGTGTGGATGTTTTGAAGGACCGCTCTTCGAATATATCTGGTATTATTTCTTTCGATTTGAAATTCAGTATTTTGTTCTGAGATAGGTCATGTGGAAGTGGGTTCAGTTTTTTTGCATGTTTTCCAAATACTGCCCACGTTTCTGAGGCATAGGGAGGACGTCATCTCGGTAGACCCTAGCTTTGTGCTTGTGGTTATACCTCGTCTGTTCTAAATATTTTTAGACAGTCTGCCATAGGATGCACTGAGGTTTTGTGTCTCCTGGCGTTGCTAAATCTTTTATGAATGTTTGTATACTTTAGGACAAACGGTATGTAAGTAAAGAACCATTTCATACAACAGGGCAGATAATGTCAACGCCATCTGTTTATCAGGATTACAGTTAACGAGGGTTCATGTGGCCAGCACAACAACCAACCATCTTTACTTTCCCCCAACTAGTGTCAGGTCACAGTCAGGTACCCTTCAGAGTTGGGCTAAGTAATAGGGGTCTTAATGATCCCGAAATTTAAACTCGCCTGGATTCGAACCTGAAATACACAGGTTCAGAAGTCAAGCGCTTTACCATTTAGAAATGAACTATAATTGTTTTCTATGAAAATGGGAAGTTAGGTTTAAAATTAAATAAAATTACGTTTAAAATCAATAGGAAATTTTGTATTTTATGAGGTGTTTTATCTCAACAAATCTGTTGTTGTTTTTTTCCTTAGATAAATAATTAGTTGTTTTTTTTTTTTCTCATTTCTCCTGATAATCTGAACAAGTGACATGACTAATCACCTCATTACAAATGTTGTGAGTGCCTGGCGTGACAATACCACGCTAATCAATAATGTATTTAACCACTACAAAGTCGCAACTAGATGTGCCTGTCAGATGACGAAGTGACAAGAGTCAAGGACGTTTTCAGTCTAGTAATTATCGTCTGCCGTTAATGGCATGTTACGGTCGATTAATTCATCCCTCTGTGCCGCGTGACTCAGGCCAACGACTTTATCCCTAAAGACAAGGCGTTGATGCTAAAAGCTGGTAAAAAAGTTCTCAAGTTTGAGTGAAATGAAATCAAAACAATTATTTAAGCAAAAGTATACAAACCTAACAAAGAACAAGAATTATGTTCAGATATGGGAGGCGCAGTGGCTGAGTAGTATAGTGCGGCCCCCTCAAATCACAGGTCCCGGGTTCAAATCCTGGTGAATAATGGTTATTTTTAATCGGATTCCTTGCACGCCTCTGACTCCACCCAGCTAATGGATACCTGACATTTTTTGGGGGGAAAAGTAAAGGTCGTTGTGCTGGCCACATTACACTCTCGTTAGCCGTGGGCCACAGAAAAAAATGACCTTTACATCATCTGTCCCATAGATGGCTAGGTCTGAAAGAGGGGAACGTGTTCAGATATTCTAATTTTTTTTTTTTTATTTTTCTTCATTAATTTAATGCAGCGTTTCTCAAACTGGGGAGCGCCCCTAGTTTTTTTGTGTGGGTGTGTGCGTTGAGTCGAAACCGGTCCATACCAATTCAATACCAATTCAATACCAATTCAATACCAATTCAATAACAATTTTTCAAAAATATAAATATTTAAAGAAAGAGAAGTTGTCTCATCTTCTTCAAAGTTCACTTACTTGACTTATTCCTGTGCACCCCCAAGGGGGGAGTATAGGGCCGCAACCACACATCTCCACCGAACTCAATTTTGAGCTATTTTCCTCATCTGCTCCCATGCTCTAAGTAAGACATTTAAAAATGTATTCAGTCAAAAATGCAAAAATATGGGACACTCCAAAGACATTTTGAACCACGACTTTAGCTCGACATTTGTTATGTGAGAGGGTCGAATTTACCCCTCCTCCCCCCCTCCTCTCTAGTTCATCATTATCTTGTCTACGTTTACCTAGCACCCGGTCAACAACGTCTTACTTGGCACTCCATGACAGACATACGTTCGCTATATTTACCTCGAATGTGACTCCCATATTGGCCAGTGCTGTCTCCTTCTTTATTAAATGTATTTTGAAATACGCGTAAGCCTTCTCACCCCTTTTTGAAACAACATTTTTTAGATTAAGATTACTAAGGCATTATGTCTATCGGTGTACACGATAGGAGTACAACCCTGTGACCCGCCACGGACCTCCATCTTCTCCAGATCATTGCTTGCTAGGAACTTGTTGCCTCTCAAATACCATTATTTTTCTTGTATACGAAATATTTTACAAGCAAACTACAAAACAAGCAAAACATATAAAATACTTTTTAAAAAAAAGCTTTTATTAAGCGTACTTGTATCAATTAGTCATGTAATTAAATTTAAAATAGGTCCAGGCTAACAATAAAAAAGTATTAGTAAAAATAAATTTTATAAAAAAAGGGAACGACCTGAATTCGAACTTGTTGGCTAAAGCCTTCTCAGGATTCCTATGCAAACGCGCTAACCACTCTTCTAGCGTAGTCTATGAACATGGAAGATTGTATAGTTATCTATTGTTTCTATTTCATTTGCGTGCCTAAGACGACAGCCTAATATAAAGGGGGCTAATTCCGATTATACCACCAGTTCAGTCAAGTGCTATTTCATTCCCTTGTTTGAAATACCAAACAAAGTAACTTGTTAACTAATTGGTTAATTTTTTAAATTGATTCTTGTGTAGTCAGTTAAAAGAAATAATTGTGTGAAATTTCAGCTTGATCCGAGAGTGGGTGTATGAGAAATAACCAGACAAACAGACACACTGACAGACAGACAGAGTGAGTTGATATAAGCTTTATAAAAAATAATTTTAATAAGAAAAACAAAAGGTTGTATTACGTATATCAATTAGTTTGGATCAGTCATTGCGGCCTAGAGTTCTTAGTTTCATATCAAAATTAATGAATAGTATATAGCCTATGTATATATAAATAATAATATGAATAGTTTAAAAAAGGAAATAAAAAACAAAAACTTAGTTTTAGATTTTTTTAAAGTAAGATCATTCTTGTAACGCATTGTAAAGCAGATCCACTTAATATACCACGTATCATGGAGGCTGACAATTATATTCATTCATTAAGAATATGGGTCAGAATGTTGGTCATTATGGCGCCGGCTCGTGTCTCGTACGTTGACGAGGCATGATGGTATTCAGAACTTCCGGCTGCTGCACTGTTTGTCATATGTTTTCCATGTTTCGGATGTTCCTTCAGAGTTGAAGATAATTTACTTCCTAGTTCAAACCTCCCGCAGGACGACAGGGGATGAGAACTGGCAGGGTTTGAACCCGGGACCATCGATAAGTCCGAGCGACAGTCCAGCGAGCAAACCTCACTACCACTCAGCCATCCGCATCTGAGCCACTTGGGTTTTACTAGTTGCAGCAATGTCGAGTTCCTGTGACCGGCAATGTGATTCCTTGTTGTAGTCTCTACTTTGTCACTTGTAATGTTTGTATTCAGTCTGATAACGTTGTGGGTGGGCAACACGAGGCGCCACGAATCTCCGCCTTTGACTGCTGCCTATCAAGTGTCACTTTCAACACTTATATTTGAAATATGAAACCTTTTAGGAAGCTAACAAAAACAGAGCCTTGACATCTAATGTGACACGACAAGAAAAGACACACAGCAACATAAACCTGGGAGGAAAGAAATCTCTATAGAAAGTATTAAATTAGATGCAGTTGTTTTTTTTTTCAACCCTTAAAAGCAATACAAAAAGTTTCGAGCTTTGTATTTGACTGTCATGTACTGTGCCAAATGTACTGTGCCAAATTTAAGGCAGATTTCACAAAGCATTAGCCTAGGACGTCCGCTATTTTTAAGGCCATTGACCTATTTATCTAAAAGATATTTTTTTAACATGCATTAATAGGGATTTGTTACTAAAAGAGTGATTATTTTGCTCTCAATAACTAATAGATGTTAAGAGTTCTTTTTTTTTTAAAGGAAAGTATAAATCTACAACACTTTATAATATTCTAATGGTAGATTTCTCAACTAACGAATTATGTCTGCGTCTAATAGAATTTGTGAAGTACAACAATCTCTTGCTGGCTAACTCATTAGGATGCCACTAAAAGTCGCGAGGATGGCTGCCTGGTCGTGCTGTTTGCGCGCTGGACTGTCGTTCGGATTTATCGACGGTCGAGGGTTCAAACCCTGCCAGCTCCCATCCCCCCGTCGTCCTGCGGGAGGTTTGGACTAGGAAGTAAACTATCTTCAACTCTGAAGGAACATCCAAAACATGTCAAACATTTGACAAACAAAACAAACAATAACCACAAGGCACAGTCCCAAGGGACAACCACCACAACCAGATCGACTATATCATGGCGCAGCAGCGTTTATAAGGCAGCATCCAGAGATGCTGAAAAAAGAGATTATTAGAGACATGGTTATTACAGCGATTAGACCCCACGATGGCCTACTAAATATTATTTTTAAACAGCGCTAATTAAAACTATATGTTCAGGGCTCGCAGAGACCTTCCTTCAGGGGCAGTAGCAGGAGAAAGAAGAAGAGGCAGACAAAGAAAGTGATGGGAGGACAACATCATAGAATGGATGGGCATGCCATTAAAAGAGGTTCTATCTAAGGCAAAAGAAAGAGAGGAAAGACGGTCGACCAATCTTGTGTGGTACCCTAATGGTTCAACAGACTAAGGGGTAGGTGAGGTGAATGAAAGACCTTTAAAGTTAGATCTGGAAGAAGATACGCCAAATGACCAACGATGACCAACAATGACCAACCAATATTCATTTCCCAACGATATACATCAACTGTCAAATTTCTAGGAAAATCGTTAGAGCCGTTTTCAAGAACCGAGTCCACCCATTCAGTTTTTTGTTTCCACGAAGTTATGAGCTTGATAGAGGTATTGTAAAATACGAAATAGCTGCGTGAATGCACGTCTTTGTGTGTAGAAAGAAAAGTTACTGAATTTTTAGTCCATTAATCTGGTACATTCCATTACAAAGTTAACAGTGTTAAAACACTGCCATCGTGCAGTAGGTCTGTAAATCGAAAGCCCCCGTGGAATGTATTATGGCTGATGTCACGGTTGCCAAGGACGAACCAATGGAACACATTTTCATCTTGATGCGTCTAGATCTAAGTACAAGCACTCAGCAATCTGGCAGGTATAAACAGGTCACTGTGATCTAACCCACACGACTCAACAAACCTGATAGGTTTAAATGTTTCGATTACAGATGGCGCGACGATTCAATTACTGCTGACGATTTGTAAATGCAGAAGTCTAGTGATGAAACAAAGGAAAAACAAGCAAAATGTGAAAATACTTTAAAAAAAAAAACAAATCTCATTTACAACTATCTCTTTCAATATTTTAGCATTTATTTCCCTTTTTCGTTGTTAAACATTAAAAAATAACAATAATTAATTGACTAATTGGTAAAAAGTGATTAGTTCGTGTTTTGTTAGTTAATAAACGGTACACTAAATGATTGTGTAAAGTATCAACTTGATCCGAGATTTGGTTGTGGCCAAAATAACGTTTTCTAAATGTTTACCAGGCAGACAGAGTTGATCTAAGCTTTGTAAGAATCTCAACCATGGCAGTTGTCAGGTTCTGGGCAGCTCGTTTCGCTACATTGACGAAAGCTGTAAAAATCTCAACCATGGCAGTTGTCAGGTTCTGGGCAGCTCGTTTCGCTACATTGACGAAAGCTGTAAGAATCTCAACCATGGCAGTTGTCAGGTTCTGGGCAGCTCGTTTCGCTACATTGACGAAAGCTGTAAGAATCTCAACCATGGCAGTTGTCAGGTTCTGGGCAGCTCGTTTCGCTACATTAACGAAAGCTGTAAGAATCTCAACCACGGCAGTTGTCAGGTTCTGTGCAGCTCGTTTCGCTACATTGACGAAAGCTGTGAAAATCTCAACCATGGCAGTTGTCAGGTTCTGTGCAGCTCGTTTCGCTACATTGACGTAATAATTCAACCATGGCAGTTGTCAGGTTCTGGGCAGCTCGGTTCGCTACATTGACGAAAGTTGTCATAAGTTACGTCGTAAAATCATCTTTTCGTAGCGGTTGTGTTTCGTCACAAATAAGACGTCATCAGAATAATGGTACGACAATCTGGAGAAAATAGATAGTTTTTACGAGAAAAAGACGAGTTGCCGCTCTGTCTGGGCACTTGACACATTGACCGCAGATGGATTTTTGAAACGATGAACTTTGTTCAATCTGACAAAAAAAGATCATCCTCACATGGTCCAGGAACTGAACACCTTGCCACCTAGGTGCCACAGAGGCTCGGTTCCTTTTGACTTTATAACTTTTTTAATAACTCTTGCTGTTAACCATACTTCTGACTTCTGGCAGCTTCAGTAGTCACGTCCACTAATTTCTCCCAAGGATGAGAAGATCCCCTGTGATGTTTGAAACTTCTATGACAGGACTTCACCAGTGGTGGCCCCTTGCATGCTCCTCGTAGCTTTTCTGATTTCCAAAACTTCTGTTTGTACCGCGAATAAATTCCAAGATTTTGAGCGGTATCCGATGTGTCGGTAGACTCGTCAGCGGCAATAGTCAACATTTCGCTATCCGATTTGTCTGTTAGTTTTGAAGGGATGCAAATTTTTACCCATATCTTTCACTCGCCTTGTAATCGTCATGAGAAAGCATCCAACAGCATTCTTCTTTGCCGGAATCATTTCTTCCATCATTTTTGCTGTAAGCATTTTTTTATGCATTCGCCCTTGGAAAATGGCTTCATGTCTCCACATACAATGTGAGCAACTCTGTAGCTAGCATTAAAGCCGACTCATTTTCTTGTCTCTTTTTGGTAAATATTCTCGTCAATCCTCCACTCCAGGCGTAATCTATTAGTTGCGTCTCAAACCAAGAGTGCCGCATTATTTATTTATGTGTTTGGTTTCATCAAGCTCTTTGATGTTCTGCTGTAATAAGACCCACTCTTTCTTATAAAACCAATATGGTGACTTGTCGGTAAAAATTCGTTTACTTAGAGAATTTTTTTTTTCAAACTTCTTTTTTAGTGGATTGGGGATTTTAACACTTTGTGCCGACGTTTTGGCGGGCCGGACGGAACCACATCGCGGTTGGATGTGGACCGCGGGCCGTATTTTGGGCATTGCTGTTTTAAACAAACAAACAAATATTAATGAATTTAAAGACACAAACATGAAACAGAAAAAAAATGTTTAGCCAATAGTTTCTTTTACACGAGTCTCGGAAATTTACTGTCGGGCCAAATAATAGCACAGTTGTAGGCTATTTGTTTTTAATGATCATTATTTAAGTGCTGCTAAATCTGGCTGACACACATCCACTGTTGTTATTATATCAATATAGTTTGAATATTTATTTTACTTGATAATGACAAAACAGATGGGCGTTCTGAAAAAATTGTTTATGAGTTGGGCGCTCAAAATAGATTGACAGTATCGCCCATCTTTAATGTCAAGGAAATTAACTTGAACTGGTGTCTGAAGTCAAGACTGGTCTAGTCAGGTTTAAGCTTTTAATAAGTGGGTTGTAGCCCTAGAGATGAAACATTAAAATTAGTTATTATGCGAAAATTACAGTAGAATGTCAACACAGACAACACTTACACTGAATTTAATGGCTAAAGCACTGTTTATAAGTGTAACAATACACTGGGGAAAAAATGAATTTGTAAAGAAGGATCTGAGAAGATCAATGTGTAAAGAAAAAAAAAAAGATTGTCAAAAGCGTTGTCTGCAGGAAGTCTATTGAAGTTCACTCTTCGCCATCTACGCTTGACTGTTGCAGTTGCAATTCTTTTGTTCGGAAATATTCACCCCGCGTCCTTAGTAAGAGATCTTCAGTTGCCTCTTTCGGAAGCCGTTTGTTGGCGAGTTAAACCAAGTTGGCGTCTTTTTTAAAGCGTTTCTAGGGGAGGGAGCTATATCCTTTCAACTCGCCTTCGTCAAACTGTGATCTCCCAGAATGATAGATGCGCTGCCCAGCTGTCAATAGTATTCACTAGAGCATCGCTATCTCTAAATGTTGACTTGCCATCGTATGTCCATGATGGAGCTCTGGTCTCTTTGGGAAAACGTTCGTGGAGCTCTATGTCTCTGAGACATAGAAAGGCTGAGAGATCTACCCATGTCTCAGAGACATACAGAAGGGCTGAGAGATCCACTCATTTGTAGCCTATGGATGGCAGTATTTTTTCTTGGTGAACGTAGATATCAAGTCCGAAGCATGGTTGCTTGCTGACGTCCAAAATCGCTGTTAGCTACATTTGTATATGTTACCGGTTAAGTGCAAAATCCGGCAGTCTAGAGAATGCCTAGGTATCCTAAATGATTTCTTCATTTCCTTCTTTGCCTAGACATTGTATAGAATAACTAAAACTGCTTAAGGCAAAATGTTAAGTGATGATTGGAAGCATTTCATTAATACTATTTCTATTCGCCAATAATGTCTAAGTTTGCATGCTTTGTACAACTTAATTGTACCAGGTCAAAACTTGATACAAAGGATCTTGCACATTGTGTTGTATGAAAGGCGAAAGACAATAGGTCTATTATGTAATCAAGGCAAATACTGAGAAGTAAATCACTTGACGAGATATTGATCAAGCTGACAACACTTCATGTTGTGATGTTCGTAGAAAACACAAGGAGTTCATTTATCATATCAAACTAGTAAAGTAAAGTAAAGTTCCTCTTTCAGACCTTATGGTCTGATGATGGTCATCTCTCTGTAGCCTACGGTTAACAAGGGTGTCATGTGGCCAGCACAACGACCAACCGCCTTTACTTTTCCTTAACTATTGTCAGGTACCCATTAGGTCTGGGTGGAGGCGCCCGAAGATCCCGAAATTAAAAATCCCAGTCTTCACCAGGATTCGGTCCTCGGTTCGGAAGCCAAGCGCTTTACCGCTCAGCCACCGCGCCTCGCGTCAAAGAAGACTTCAATGCAATTCTTTTTTTTTTTGTCTCAAATATATACACACATATTTCGTCATTAAAAAGAAGTATTTATAAACGTAATAATTAATTTGACAGCCTAGGACTTACTAACATTATTCATTACATACTTAGTAAGTCTAGTGTTTAACGTTCACTTTGTCTGGGTTTTATTTTCTGTTCTCCTTGGTGAAGTCTTCTCTTATATAATACAGACGTTACTTCAAAAAAGAAGATGATTACCTCTTCTCTCTTTTATTGTCCTCCTATGGGTTTGAACGTGCCTGATAATTTCAGTCTCACGGCGTTTTGTTCTCTACATAAGATAATTTAGAAAAAGTTAGAAATGCATTATAAACGCGTACAATTAGAATGTGTAGACCTTTCTTTGCTTTATCGGCAGATTTTTTTAAATTTTTCGTTTCATAAGTTAAGAAAACTTCTTAGATCATTATTATATTTAATATGTATTTAAAAAGAAAATAACAGAAATATTTCAAACTAAGAGAAGCATTTAAAAGTTGATGAATTACTTTGATTCTCTTTTGCTGTTGCGTGTAGACAGTTTTACCCACTTTAATGTTTCGGCTTTTTTAAATTACAAAGCTTATATCAATTCACTCTGTCTGTCTTGTAAAAAAGTTTGTACACGTTATTTCTCCGACACCCAATCTCGGATCAGGCTGAAATTTTGCACGATTATCTCTTTTAACTGACAACATAAGAAGAAATTTAAAAAAAACAAAAAAACTAATTAGCTCATCAACTAGTGGTAACAATTTTTTGTTTGTTTTGGTATGTCGAACAAGGGAAAGAAATAGTACTTAACTGAGGTGGTGGTATAAGCTGAATTAGTCCCCTTTGTAGGTCGCGGGCTTTAAATTAAATTTGAAACAAACAATAGATAACTATGCAAACTTCTTTTTCATACCTCCCTAGCAAGCTGGTAAGGAATATCGGCCTGAGCAGGCTTGTCATGAGTTTGAAATCTTTCCACATTTTTGGTTAATAAATGCTTTTAAAAAAAAACGGAAAATTCACCCAGCTATCCCAGCTACCCCAACTACCCCAGCTATCCCAGCTATCCCAGCTACCCCTTCTAGCCCAGCTATCCCAGCTACCCCAGCTATCCCAGCTACCCCTTCTAGCCCAGCTATCCCAGCTATCCCAGCTACCCCAGCTATCCCAGCTACCCCAGCTACCCCAGTTACCCCAGCTACCCCAGCTACCCCAGCTATCCCAGCTACCCCAGTTACCCCAGCTAGCCCAGCTAGCCCAGCTACCCCAGCTATCCCAGCTACCCCAGCTATCCCAGCTACCCCAGCTGGTATCCAGCTAGCCCAGCTACCCCGGCTACCCCAGCTACCCCAGCTATCCCAGCTACCCCAGCTACCCCAGCTATCCCAGCTACCCCAGCTATCTCTTTCTTTCACCCTCCCCTCCCCTATTTTCCCAACTGATCCGGATACATGATAGGATCGTGGCGAATTGAGAAAGCTCAAAGCATAACAAAAAATGTTGGTCTACGTCATTGGTCTTCCATGGGGACGCTAGCGACGCTCCGGGGGGAAGGGGACGATTACATTAGATTGGGGGGGGGGCGCTGATCATAGCGTATTGAGAAAGCTAAAAGGCATGAATATTCGCTATGGTTCAAATATGTCTAATCGCACAGATTCATTGGTGTTAGTCTAGAAAAAACTAGATCTATTAGAAACGTAATTACATAACTGACTAATTGACACAAATCAATTCGTATAAGCATTGCTTTTTTTTTTTTAATTATGTCAATGTATTTCACGTTTATCATTTTAGTCTGCTTAGAAGAAAGTAAATAATTTGTATTTACTAATGTATTTTAGGCCTACTGTTTTAAAATACGATCTATACATTAAAAAACAAATTTAAAAATTTAAAGATAGAAATTGCACCTACCATGGGGTATTAAGACATGGGCCTACAGAGGGAATTTTCGTAAGAAGAAATCCTATTGTTTATTAAAGTTTTTTTTTTCCCACTCATTTATATTTAATGTATTGATAATATCTTTCTAAATTAGACATTTTTTAAATAGGATGATATGGTACCGTTCATATATTTGTCACTTGCCGGTAACATATACTTATCCATTCATCTCTAAGTTGGTGTCTGTTTCAGAACACATAAATTCTGGCACTTCTTCTCTTTGACCGTTTCGAACTGGACGATAGTGCTCCTGGCCTTCACCCGTTACATCCGAATGACCTACCCATTTCGAGTCCACATTATGTTCTCACAGTGCCGGATCTACCTCGCCCTGACCGTCATCTTCCTGCTGGCGGCCTCAACTTGTTTGGTCTACTACAAGAACTACACCGAGTAATGTTCTGATTGCCCTGTGTGTCTCATTGTGCATGTGTGTCTCAATGTATGTGTGTCTCAATGTGCATGTGTCTCTCAATGTGCAGGTGTGTCTCAATGTGCATGTGTGTCTCAATGTGCATGTGTGTCTCAATGTGCGTGTGTGTCTCAATGTGCGTGTGTGTCTCAATGTGCATGTGTGTCTCAATGTGCATGTGTGTCTAAATGTGCGTGTGTGTCTCAATGTGCATGTGTGTCTCAATGTGCGTGTGTGTCTCAATGTGCATGTGTGTCTCAATGTGCATGCGTGTCTCAATGTGCGTGTGTGTCTCAATGGCCTTCACCCGTTACATCCGAATGACCTACCCATTTCGAGTCCACATTATGTTCTCACAGTGCCGGATCTACCTCGCCCTGACCGTCATCTTCCTGCTGGCGGCCTCAACTTGTTTGGTCTACTACAAGAACTACACCGAGTAATGTTCTGATTGCCCTGTGTGTCTCATTGTGCATGTGTGTCTCAATGTATGTGTGTCTCAATGTGCATGTGTCTCTCAATGTGCAGGTGTGTCTCAATGTGCATGTGTGTCTCAATGTGCATGTGTGTCTCAATGTGCGTGTGTGTCTCAATGTGCGTGTGTGTCTCAATGTGCATGTGTGTCTCAATGTGCATGTGTGTCTAAATGTGCGTGTGTGTCTCAATGTGCATGTGTGTCTCAATGTGCGTGTGTGTCTCAATGTGCATGTGTGTCTCAATGTGCATGCGTGTCTCAATGTGCGTGTGTGTCTCAATGTGCATGTGTGTCTCAATGTGCGTGTGTGTCTCAATGTGCATGTGTGTCTCGATGTGTGTGTCTCAATGTGTGTGTGTGTGTCAATGCGTGTGTGTGTCAATAGGTGTGTGTCTCAAAGCGTATGTGTTAATGTTAATGTGCCCCAATTTGTGTGTGATAATGTGAGTGTGTCTCTATGTGTGTATGGCTCAATGCTTGGGTGTCTCAAATTGTGTATCTCAATATGTCTGTCTCAATGTGTACGTCTTAAAGTCTGTGTGTCTAATGCGTGTCAACGTCATGTGTTTCAATATATGTGTGTCTCAATTTCTCTGTCTCAATACTCAATGTCTTTGGGTCTCAATGTCTGTGTGTCTCGATATGCGTGTCTCAATGCCTGTGTTTAATATACGTGTGTCTCAATGTCTGTGTGCGTGTGTTTCGTATCGCTAAACTATCTTTCGGGCTTAGCATGTATCATCTGTGTCGTCATGGTTAAATCAGCGCTAAAAAAAATAATTCTAAATAGGCAATACGTTTTAAAATATCTGAAGGACAATAGAATTTCTTTTTACATGACTGTGACAAAGTGATAATAGATAGATAGATAGATAGATAGATAGATAGATAGATAGATAGATAGATAGATAGATAGATAGATAGATAGATAGATAGACAGTCCGACAGGCAAACAGATGATAGATAGATAGATAGATAGATAGATAGATAGATAGATAGATAGATAGATAGATAGATAGATAGATAGATAGATAGATAGATAGATAGATAGATAGATAGATAGATAAACATTCACGACCTTTTCTTCCCCCAGCACAGGAAGAGTGTACTATAATTGTGAGGCCTGTGTCCTGGTCCCCGGGGCTAACACTGTAGTCTTCAAGATGGTTCAGCTCATGCCTGTCTACGTCATCCCTGGGTGCCTGATACTCTTCTTCCATTGGAGAATCATTGTCAACTACCAGCAGATGCTTCATAGGAGGGACAGTTTGCGAAAGCACTACCATGAAATAGGTTATTCATCGATCCAATCAGTTTCGGAGGGGATAATTATATCTACTGACTTAATTTTTCAAGAGAAAATTGTATCTACTGACAATTTTGCAAGAGAAAATTGTATCTACTGACTTAATTTTTCAAGAGATAATTTTACCTACTAATCTAATTTTTCAAAAGATAATTTTATCTACTAATCTTATTTTTCAAGGGATAATTTTATTTACTGATCAAATTTTTCAATGGATAATTTTATTTACTGATCAAACTTTTCAAGGGATAATTTTATTTACTGATCAAACTTTTCAAGGGATAATTTTATTTACTGATCAAATTTTTCAAAGGATAATTTTATTTACTGATCAAATTTTTCAAGGGATAATTTTATTTACTGATCAAACTTTTCAAGGGATAATTTTATTTACTGATCAAACTTTTCAAGGGATAATTTTATTTACTGATCAAACTTTTCAAGGGATAATTTTATTTACTGATCAAACTTTTCAAGGGATAATTTTATTTACTGATCAAATTTTTCAAAGGATAATTTTATTTACTGATCAAATTTTTCAAGGGATAATTTTATTTACTGATCAAATTTTTCAAAGGATAATTTTATTTACTGATCAAATTTTTCAAGGGATAATTTTATTTACTGATCAAATTTTTCAAGGGATGATTCATTTTACTGATCAAACTTTTCAAGGGATAATTTTATTTACTGATCAAATTTTTCAAGGGATAATTTATTTTACTGATCAAACTTTTCAAGGGATAATTTTATTTACTGATCAAATTTTTCAAGGAATAATTTCTTAATATTACCAAAAAAGAGTTGTATCTGTTGAGAAAATAAAACAATTTCTTCTTACAAACGCAAAGTTAGTAAGGGCTTCCTGGTCGTGTGGTATGCGCTCCAGATGGTCTAGACAATGGTATGAGGTCAAGCCCTTTGCCTGCAGTCATGCAGCTGGTTTTGGGTAAGGACGAAATAATCTTTATTTCTTAAGAAACCCCCGAAACTTATTACATAGCTTATATAGACGCGGGTGAATCTAAGTCAGTAAAAATAGCACATATGGTTTTTTAAATAAAATTTTTTAATAGCAGGATATATGCATTTTGTTGGCTTTTAATACCGGAAATATTGCTTGGCGGCCGGGCTTCGCCCCGCGCTGGGGGAGCTACGCCCATACGCTAGCGGATATATTTGGATACTTCTATCCAATTCTTACAGTCAAGGCGTTGCCTGGGGGCTTCAATGGACCTTTCATATTTCCCAAAGCGTGTATTCTTTTTGGTGAACAATTAGTTGACAAGACGCTGACTCCAGCCTCTATGACGTGGTACTTCTGTGACTTCCGTCAGTCGTACAACGACTAGGATTCATCTCTTGGAGACTGGACATTGGGTATGGTTGGAGCGTTGACGCCCACATGGCGTTCTCCTTCTCAACACACCTGTTGCATCCTAATGAGCGGCAGTGGCCGATACGGTTTTGGGTCATCTGCGTCGCAGTCTCTGCCATAGTGTAGCAAAGCGTTCTAGAAATTCTGTGTGAGGAGATTTGCAGCAATATGCAAGAAGGTAGCTTAATTAATAGCCATAAATAAATGTTTTAAAACAGAAAATATTGCAATGTTTTGTATTGTTTTTTTTTTTTTACAGCCAAGAAAATCTTAGACTTGAAAAGCAAGATTGATGTAAAAGAGGAGCAGGAAATGCCGATAATGACAAATGCTCCTAAAGATGCGCCAGTAAATAATTACAGCAATGTAGATATCCCAGCCATCACACCTGACGAAAGATTTCATCACCCGTCTAGCATGAAAGACTTCAATACAGTCAGTAAACAAAAAACTCCTAAAAAAATCCGATTCTCTCACGTGGTGGACCTGGAAACCGCCAAAGTGGAGATCCTCAGCTGCTGCTCCAAATTGTCAATGGGTTCGTGTTCGAGCGTCGACCCTTCTATGGACATTGACACCACAGAAGTCAAGAGAATCATGCTGATCAAAGAGGAGCGAAACCTTCGCCGAATCCGCGCGTCCTACGGGATCCTGTATCTCGCCGCGCTGAGCGACGACTACATTGTTTGGGACGACAGCAACAGGGTCCGCAAGCGGAAAAGGCACGACACGCTGGACGTTATTGGTCGCAAAGGGCTGCAAGGCTGCTGCATGCTGAGAACTCCGACGCTGCGCGTGGTGGTGGCCTGCGCGTCGGTCATCTTCATCATCTTCCACACGCCCTTCTGCGTCTGGTATTCCATATCGCACATGTTCCCTGGCCACACCATGTACGACACGGCCAAGAAGAATTTGGCCAGCACCGTGGTGCTTCTGTTGACATTTTGCTGCAACGCCATCAACTTCCTCCTGTACAGCACGCTGACTTCCAAGTTTCAGGCTGAGCTCTGCAGCTGCTTGATGTGTTACCACGACGTGAGACGGAAGCAGCTGTCGCCCAATGACAGTGCCAACGTCAGCGAGATCTCAGTGACTGAAGAAGATTAGAACTGAAACCTTTACTTACCAATGTCAGTCGCCCCCGTCATTAAACTTTGACTAAGATTCAGTGAGCAGGAGCTATGAGTTGTTTGTTGTCGCTAATCTCTTTGTTTTTGTACACCTGTTTTGAAACAATAAAATTCATACATATGAGAAAGTTAGTACTAATCTAGCGTATCGCAAATGCAAACAATATGCTGGAGAATTCAAATAATTAGTGTGTTTTGGGGCCATTGTCTTGTTCGGGTCTCATGGTAAAGAATGCAGTTTAGAAGGACATGATCAGCATTCTGTGGTGACGTTCCACATGGACAGATTTCACTGGTTCCAAAATGGAATTCTGCCCTTCTAAAAAAACTCTGCACTGATAAATTGAATTAGTTGATTTCCAAAAGTTTGTCATTGCACGAGGTGTTAACGAATATAAACACTCCACTACCTATGAAATGCTTCCAATTGCATGCGTCTCAATAGCCTCTGACAACCAGTCCAACTCTTGACCTTAACATGTTGCTCATATTGTGTCTAGCAAAAATGTTACTGACTGGAGTAGAAGCAGAGACGAGCAACTTGCGCCTAAACCCATTAACTTCAGGCAGGAGGGGTTCCTTAAACTTGGCTGGCTACCCAACTAGGAGAAGGAAAACTCTAAATTCAAACCTCTTAAGCCTTTCGGCAATATTCAAAAAATGAGAAAGATTCCAGGAGTAAGCCCCTGAGGAAA
The DNA here is from genome assembly GCF_947242115.1 of Biomphalaria glabrata. Lineage (NCBI taxonomy): Eukaryota > Metazoa > Mollusca > Gastropoda > Planorbidae > Biomphalaria > Biomphalaria glabrata. The sequence continues at coordinate 7,339,434 of NC_074714.1, forward strand.
ACTCTGGAGCCGCTGACCCCTAAGTAGTTTGCTGTACCTTGGCAGAACCTGCCACGCCGCTGATTTGAAATTATTTCAGCAGCTGTTTATTTATTTATTTTTTTTTGTAAAGAGGTTGGAGCTGCTATGCTGGCAGCATCGTTCCTACCATAGCTAATGGTCGTTGTGCTGGCCACATCACACCCTGCCCTTTAATCGTTGACCAAAGAAAACGATGACCTTAACATCATTTGTCCTATAAATTGCAAGATCTAAAAATGCCACCGGGCGCCCTTTTGACGACATCACATGTACACATTTAAAACTTTAATAAAATCAACTCTAAAACGGTGCCGTAGTTATCGCATGTCATGTCTGAATTATTTCTAAATTCCCTCAAGCCATTGGGATCATACTTATTTTCTTCCATTAGTTTTGAATAGTTTATATGTGTCTGTTGGTGTCTGTTCCGTGTTCTAGTGCTGAGGTTTACAAATGTCAGACGTAACGTTGCACTTTGGGAAACGATATGACATTTTTTTTTACGACATGAGGGGGCGAATGAGATGGAAATAAAATGTAGGCAAGACAACTAGTATTTAATATGTGAGGTCAATTTATGTAAAGTACATTTATGTTAGGGTGTTTATTTAAGCGAAAAGATTTAAGTTATATGAGGGGTTCCCGGGCAATGCTTCTCAGCACCACCGCTTCGCTCGAAGCGTTAGAGGAGAAGATTAGGTCAGTAGGGAAGCCAAAAAGAACCCCCATTGGGGTGCCTAAGGACCAAGTCCATTGCACTGGCGTGGATGGAAGAAAGCCCCAACAAACATGTCATTGTCCACATACTGTTCCTTAAAGGAGCGTTCTTTTGGCGGACGACTGATGTGGTACAGAGAAGGAATAAGGGGAATTTTCCCCGGTGCGCTCGGCCATTGGCCTCGCTTCTAATCTGAGCCCCTTAGGATATGAGCCATCAGTAATAGGGATGTAATAATTTACATCTGCTTGGAGCTTTCCCAGATAGAAGTTTGTTCAGACTGGCAGATGTGAGGGGGATGATTCCACATAAACAGCTCCATCTCTCTCTTTCTTTTTAAGTAATGTTTATCTCCCTTTTCCGGTACCAAACAAAACAAATTAATTATCAATAAATAATTAACTAATTGGTTAATGTTTTAATTGGTAAATGCTTTGTTAGGTACAATAATTAATTGTCTTAATTTTCAACTTGAGTGACAGAGTGATTTGATATCAATTTTGCAAAAAGTAAACTATTTTGATAACATAGGATCAGATACTAGAAAGATTTTATAAATAAAAATCTGCAGTACTGAATGTGCGGATGAGTGATGCATAGGCGTAGTGAGCAATATGTGCGCCCGAGGCAAGGTATCTTATTGGCGCCCCCACCCCCATTCTCCACGAACATCGCATAGAAATATAGGCAGCGTGTGACGCCTCTCCGAGGGTGGCGTCCGGGAAATCGTGCCCCCTTGCCCCCCCCCTTTCTACACTCTCCAGATGCCTCTTATAGAGGCCATCCGCTGGAAGTTACTTTCATCTATGCAAGTGAGGACTAAAAAGTACCTATAGCATTCTGTGGTTGGGGCCGCCTCTGTTACCACGTTCTCCTTCCAGCTCGCCAGAAAGGATAGACTTTGGATTGCAGTCATCTCACAGACAGGATAGTGTCCCACTGAGCGAGGCTGTTGAATGGTATGTAAAATAGTGCTTCTTTAGTGAGTTAAATCTAATACAGAAGAGAAAACGTAGCAGCATTTAGGTTTTTTTCTCACTTAAATTGAGCAGGCATTAAAAAAAAAAAGGAACAGGACCCAATTAGACATAATATGAATAAAGAAAATTGAATCTAGACAAATAAAGGACATGCGCATTGATACTCGTTGACAGTAGTAAAACAGTTCATTGAGGAGCTCTTCCCTGTGGAATCAAGAAAAGTACTTCATAAAAAGGAAGTAATCCCTATCTAGGTCATAGAACGGAAGTGAAACATTTCAAGATGGAGAGTTCACGTCTTGCGGTCTGTTTCCTGATGCTGTTTGTTTTGCCAGTAATTAAATCTCATGGTAAATATAATGACTTTTAGGTATAGGTATAGGACAGAGATATTATAAATATAAACATTCTTATTAATTTAACTAATTAATACAAGTAAACGATCTAAATCTATATCAAAGCGCCGTTCTTAAATCACTAGTCCTCAGGAAATCTAAATAAATGATGAAGCGCAAGGATTTTTGGTGAAAACGTTCAAGAAGTCTTCGTTGTTTTCTCGGCCTACTTTCTGTATAATATTCATGTCTCGGGTCCATATAGAAGGGTTGAAGGAACCACCGCTTGGTAGACACTGATTTTTTTGTAGGCAGGCGGAGCGATTTACCTGGTGGTGTCCAAAAGCTGTACTAGCCCTGGCCAGACTGTTATTAACTTCACTAGAAATCAATGTCTCGTTTGATATTATGCTTCCTAGATATGTGAAGTGGCCTACCACGTTAAAGGGGATGTCCATTTACTTTGATCTTTGACTTCTGTTGGCGGCAGCGTATGCAAACTCATTGACAGGCGATCTGGAGTTATGAGTTATAAATCTCTTTTCTAATACAGTGATGCCCAGCTTCCGGACCGTGATGCGGTACTATCTGGACCCTAAGACCATCAGTCCACACTGCATAAAGAAGCCGCTAGGTTTTTACAATTGCGTGGCCCTCCAAGTCAAATAGTTTGCCGTCCCCTGTCCTACTGTACCGATGTTTCAAATTTTGTTTCAAGACGTAATCCTGTCAATATTGTCCGTCCACACTTCTTAGCATTAAAGTTTTAATGTTTACAACGGGAGTTCGTTCCCAGGCTGTTCATATCACGAGAAATAAATGAGCTTGTTCAGGTCGTGTGCTATGCGCTCTGGGCCGCCGTGTCGATTGTCCTGGGTTCGAACCCTTCCGTCCTGAGGGAGGTCTGGGTTAGGGTGTAATGATGTTCAGCTCTGAAAAATCCTCCGAAACACGTGCAGCAAACTAAAAACAAAGAAGCAAAGAGCATCAGCAGCTAAACCTTTTTTTTTTCCCCACTCAGAATGTAAACTGGGATACTATGGACACACATGTGAGAATAAGTGTGGGGAGTGCGTCGGTGGCCCGATCTTTTGTGACCCTGGAAGTGGACATTGTTATAATGGATGTGCTTGGGGCTACAGAGGAAAGACATGCACAGAAAGTAAGTACATCCTACTGGGAAGTTAGAAAGACAAAGATCGAGAGAACGAGAAAAAGACAGTGACAGGTAGTAAAAGACAGTGACAGGTAGTAAAAGACAGTGACAGGTAGTAAAAGACAGTGACTGGTAGAAAAAGACAGTGACGGGTAGAAAAAGACAGTGAAATAGCCAGGAAAAGAAAGAGCGAGAGAAAGAGCGACAAAGACAGAAAGAAGTAACCAAAGAACTAGAGAGAGACACCGAGATTACTCTCATATCTCTCAGTACTGCAAAATTTAAGTACTTTTTTTTTCTATATGAAACAAGATTAATTATTTGCCACTAATTAATCAACAAAATGATAAATTTTGTTTATTGATTCGTGTATTGTCTTTGGCAATGAATAGTTGTGCAAAGTTTCAACTTGATCTGAGATTAGGAAGTGGTAGAAATAACGTGTACAAGATTTGTACCAGACAGAGTTAATATAAGCTTTGTAAACAAAAATAAAGAAAAAAGAGAAGTAAACTATGAGAGCGAGTAAGAGGGGGACAGCTAGGAAAAATGGAGAGAAAGAGAAATCGAATGAGAGAGACTATTTGTGTCCTAATGAGAGAGAGAGAAGAGAGAAAGATATAAAGAATATTTTTGTTACACATCTATAGTTGTTTTTTTTGACATTGTGAACATTATAGGATTCATAGTGAGATGTACTTCCCAATTCGATTGCAAAAAAAAAAGATTTTTTAGTTAGTTATTAGATAGATAGATAGATAGATAGATAGATAGATAGATAGATAGATAGATAGATAGATAGATAGATAGATAGATAGATAGATAGATAAGATAGATAGATAGATAGATAGATAGATAGATAGATAGATAGATAGATAGATAGAGATATCTTTCAACTTCTCAAGACTAAAATCACACAACATTAAACAATATTGGCGCCTCTGCCTGTTTATATCACCTCTGTTCACTAAATAAAAACCCAGCCAGAAATCATCCATCCAATTCGTTAGACCAGAAATCAATAAAGCTGACCAGTTTGTCTCTTCAGGGAGTACTCATTGAGAAATTTGACCTGCCAGATTGTCACTCGTCTTTTTTTTTTTTTTCCTCATTTCGAGATTCTCTCCTCTTACTGTCGCAAAGCCATTTACACACATAAAAAAAAAAGAATTTTCAATATTTTAGATTTTTATGTTTCAGGATTTAAAAATAATAAAAATGAAAATAATTCCAAAATATTTGTGTACAAGGAGATAAAACTCTTGGATTTCATTTCTCCAGAGGTTAACTGATATTGGAATGGCTGGAGTCTGAGTGTGCAGCCTGAGTTATTGCGAGTTATCGTGCTTTGAAAACAAGGTCGTTCACTAGATGTCGCTTGGACTTGCTTAAAAATGGCGATGCGCTGTAAACAATAGTCTGTCTCGAGGTTTGGGTAACCGAGTGCGGGGCCTTGAACAATGTCAGGACATAGATATATTCATTTCATTTGACACAGATGCGCTTTGTTTTTGGACAGTTTTATCTTTCCATAGTATCAGTTTGACACATTAGCGGTGTCAGTTTGACATGTCAGATATTCTTTTGACACATAAAGTATCAGTTTAGCAAGTCAGTTATCCATTTGACAAGTCAGTTAACAGTTTGACAAGTCAATTATCAGTTTGAAAAGTCAGTTATCTGTTTGACAAGTCAGTAATCAGTTTGATAAGTCAGTTATCAGTCTGACAAATCTACGGACAAATCACATCCTGTATTACTTGCGTTTTGTTAATGTTGGTCATCATTACTTACTTTTTAAAAAATCTAAATATTAGATGGGGGGGGGGGTATAAGGATATGAAAAATATACAATGGAGAATATTCAAGTAGACCTATCACAGTAATGATTTTTAAGTCAATCCTTTTATGCGAATCCTATTATTAGCTGGCAAAGTGTTCGTTGGTTCAGAAAGGTGTGTAGACACTTGGTGGTATCGGATCTTGAAAACTGCTCTAACTATTTCCCTAAAAATTTTACAGTTTATGTATATCTTTGGGGAAAAATGACTAGCTGATTGGCCACACATGGAAAACTCTGGTCTGACCATTATACTTTTTTCAAAATATAATCATCTCAAAATAAACTCAAACTCTAATGATTTTTATCTTGAACACACGTCAGTGGAAATTCTAGCAAATATTCCTAATTAGTTTATAGAAACATTTAGACGGTCAGGAACATTTATCGCACAGTCTTATGTAGAAATCAGTGTAGACAACTGTCTTCCTATATTTGTTGGTCTGGATCTATATCACCGAACTAGAATTTTAAATACTCTGAGTAGATTTATACAAGAATTCTTTTCGGGGGAGGGATTCGAAGGGGCTAAAAAAGTTCCACATTTTTTAAATCTATCAATCATTAGTTATTACGAGCAACAGAATCACTGGTAGAAACAATCAACTTCATAAAGGAAGAATTATATTAAAAAACAACATTGTTTTCCTGCTTCCCTAGTGCCTTTACTGAATGGAATGGGTTGCCTGAATCAGACAGGAAAAGCAATGACGTAGTAGAGTTTAAAATCTCTAATTAACAAGGCAAGACTAGATTAACACGACTTTTGATGGGGCGTCTTTCATTTATAAGATAAGATAAAGGTGGAAAGACAGGATGTTTACAAACATTTTTTAGTGGATAAAAGAGAAGTCTCTAATTAAAAATCTGAGTAATCTGTGTGCACATAATCCTTCTCTTCAAACCCCCGTCACACACACACACACATTTTTTCACACATAATCTCAGTCTTTAAAACAAGTGTTTCTGCGGTATTGGAAGAGGAAGATATGGACGGGGACACACACACACACACACACACACACACAGACACACACACACACACACACACCCCTACTTGGCTATTTTGTTCGACTTGATCCTGTTTCTTGGGTGTGACTTGGTTTTACCACTAAAAACCTCCCCCCCCCCCTTTTCCACTCTCAAAATGGATGGCTGCCTGGTCGTGCGGTTTGCGCGCTGGACTGTCGTTCGGATTTACCGACGGTCGAGGGTTCAAACCCTGCCCGCTCCCATCCCCCCTTGTCCTGCGGGAGGTTTGGACTAGGAAGTAAACTATCTTCTACTCTGAAGGAACATCCGAAACATGTCAAACATTTTACAGCAAAACAAACATAATGTCAAGTAAAGAATAAGTAGCTAGACTCTGGAAGTAAGGATGTGATTACGTCTAATAACCAACCCCCCAAAAAAATGATATTAACTCTTTCTCTCCTAACTGACGATACCAGCGTTGATTCAATCAGAATGTGGTAAATAATTACGGAGAGAAAGAGTTAAGGATCATGGTAGGGTACCGACCGTTCTGGAAAGGTTTGGATTTAAGGAAGCCTCCAGGGGCCTCAACTAGAAGGGGGCCTTCCAGGAAAGTGGGGGGAAAAATCCATATTTCGACGAGTCATCATTTTGTATACGAATTGATGCTGTGTGTTTCAGAATGTCCTCCTGGAACTTATGGCGTCTCTTGCAGTAGTACATGTTCCCCCAACTGCTTGGACCCGATCTGTGACTTCAGGAGAGGCAACTGTACGCAACGTGGCTGTAAGGCTGGTTACATGGGTAAAGACTGCACCAAAGGTGATTTTTTTTTTTTAACGTTAATGTCACGCGTAGTGTTTAGGTATCTATCGAAGAACTTGGAGGTGTGATGGAGTCATGTAAACCTCTTGGGGGGGGGGAGTGAATTATGGTCCTGGGGAATGATGGAGTCATGTAAACCTCTTGGGGGGTGAATTCTGGTCCTGGGGAATGATGGAGTCATGTAAACCTCTTGGGGGAGGGGTGAATTCTGGTCCTGGGGAATGATGGAGTCATGTAAACCTCTTGGGGGGTGAATTCTGGTCCTGGGGAATGATGGAGTCATGTAAACCTCTTGGGGGTGAATTCTGGTCCTGGGGAATGATGGAGTCATGTAAACCTCTTGGGGGGTGAATTCTGGTCCTGGGGAATGATGGTGTCATGTAAACCTCTTGGGGGAGGGGTGAATTCTGGTCCTGGGGAATTATGGAGTCATGTAAACCTCTTGGGGGTGAATTCTGGTCCTGGGGAACTATACTTGACTAAACCCTTCTACGCTTGTGTACCGCTGATCCTGTAGTGATGAAGCATTATAAGAAATGAATAAAACAAGAAATTTTTGAACAGCTTCATAAAGCATGAACTTTTAAAAATATTTTTATGTTTTTCGATAATATGTTTCTTTTTTTTCCCTCCATTTTTTATGTTAGTAGTGAGTGTGTGTGTAGATAACAGATCTCTACCAATATGTTCCACCATACTGTGACCATAGAGTGTCGTTCATGTTAAAGTTGTGTGCTCTCTTTACGCAGCTTGCCCGGTGGGTTACTATGGGGACAAGTGTGCGTCTCGTTGTGCCTGCGTTGAGGACTGCGGATGTGACCATGTCAATGGCACCTGTTTCTCTCTAGATCAATGTCACACTCATGACCCTAAGGCTAAGGCAGGTCAGTATTTAGTGTGATCACTCTGGAAAGTTTATTATACCCCCCGGCACTACATTTGAATATATCTATATCTCTATTGAAATGTGCTGATAGAGACTGTGGTCGTCCGCAGCCCCAGACAACTAATCCAACTTTCAGGCGTATTTTTGCATTATTTTATCACAAATCTATACTCTAAGCGCATTAGGCTCTGATTGATTCATTCATGTACTGACTGACATATCACCGATTCTTCCATTTTCCGGGGACGAACAAATACGAACATTTAACCGGTTACTACTTTCTGTGTGCCTAGAACAACACAGCAGCGATCGACACAGCAGCGGTTAAATTTAAGGAACACGATTTTTTATTCACGATTTCGACCGAACCTTTTTTTCTCATTTGTAAATCCTACATTTAAAATTGTTTTAAAACATTACAACCTTATACTTCCGCTTACTTTTTGTGCGTCATTTCCGCTGATTCTAAAAAAAAATTGTTAAATTTCCGTATTTGTCCACACTGAGAAACCTTAGTTTGACCGTTATAAGTTTTCAAAGTAAAAAAAATTAATTTGGCTAGAGCAGGGGTCGGCAACCTGCGACTCGCGAGCCACATGTGGCTCTTTGGATGTTAAGCTGCGGCTCTTTAGTTTCATACTCAAATATTATTTATTTTATCGAAAAAAAAATTGAATCGATTAACTAAGATTAGGCACCGATTCTATCTCTCAGCCACTTGTACTTGCACCCATCCCCGTGTCTTCAAATGTAACATATTTGCAGGTGGAAGATATTCAACCTTCTTCTTCCTTATCAATAATATAGATAAATCTTGCGACATAAAAGACAGGGCACAAGTTGGCTTTCTGTCAGGTATATGTCTTCTAGTGACAAACTAGAGGAGAATATTTAGCGAATGCCGAGCAAAAATGCCTCGAAGACAAGCTCTATTTAAATTAACTCGTTTCAATAGCAACTGATGGAGGCACAAGTGTGACAGGAAAAAATAAAGGAGAATCTGCGATTCTCCACGAATTTCTTATACCAAGAAGCGCTTGTCAAAAGCACTCTACCAGCGTCAGTTTAAAGAATTTTTAAACGAAATGGAGACTCATTATTCCGACCGTCTTCTTCCCAATAAAGTGCGATGGCTTTCTACAGGTATGGTGTTGAAACTTTCAACTTTGTGCTTGAATGAAATAAATACATTCCTAAATGAGAAGGGTATTAGTCACCCAGAATTAGAGAACGACAAATGGTTGCAATAATGTTACTTTATGATGGATATTACAGCAAAAGTAAAGGAGATGAATCCATAACTACAAGAAAATGAAAACCCAGCCGATGTTTTGGTAGAAGATAAGAGCGGCGTCTGAGCAGTAAAGCGAGTTAGAATCTTGGTGAAGACTGGGATTTTTAATCGCTGGATATTTTTTGGCTCTTCTAAATACACCCATCTCTAAATGGATGCCTGACATTAGTTGAGGAAAGTAAAGGCGGTTGGTCGATATGCTGGCCACATGACACCCTTGGTAACCGTGGACAACAGAAAGAGATTACCTTTACATCATCTGCCCTATAGATAGCAAGATCTGAAAGGGAAGCTTTATTTTACTTATTCATAAATGACTTCATCTTCACTTTCTAAAGCAATATCGCGATAAAATTATTGACAGGAATTGCTTAAGCACAGTTATTTTTTTAAAAAATACAGATGAATTTGCTGAGAGATTTGAGCATTTCAAAACCAACAAAACCATTCTAGCATTCATAGTAAATCTCCTCAACACAAATAGTAACGAAATCCACATTGAGCCATTTGGAATTGATACTGAACTTTAAAAAGTAAAGCTTTCTGGAGCGGAAAATTTGCAGATTTGAAAAGCAAGTTTGAAAAGTTGGATGTCCCGAAATGTATGTACGTAACGCAACAAAAGTGGACAGGTTTCAAAGAAATGCCGCGAGATGAGGCACTTATATTCGACGCATGGAATAGTCTTCCAGATTGCTACAGTGAAGTGAAAAGATTGGCAATTGGAGTGCTGACTATATTCGGATCGACATATTCATGCGAGCTAGCGTTCTCTTGCCAACTAAAGAATGAAAATTTAGAGTCGTGTTTGAAACTAAAAACAAATGTATTCCAAACTTTCTAAAACCAAAGCCATTTATTGAATTTGCTCAAGTGTTTTGTTATTGAAGTACAAGTTAGTGTTGTATGTAAATGTTTAATTCTGTTGGTATATTTACTTACAATAAGTAATTATCTAATAATGCCATATATAAATTATCTAATTTGTTGTGAAAAACACTAGTCATATATAAATAAATAGATATTTTTCTTTTGAATAAATAGATTCATTTTTATTTATCAAAGAACTTTATTTATGCTAGTAGGCATACTATTTAAAGTTGGCAAGAAAAAAATTTGTGGCTCTTTAAAAACTTAAAAATTTTGTAAATTGTAATTTTTTGCTCTTCCGACTCTAAAGGTTGCCGACCCCTGGGCTAGAGAACGTAAAACCATCTTGAACGGACGTTTTAAAGTATTTCCTCATTCGTTGAAGAGTTTCATAAATTAGTGTTTATGAACAAAATTGTCGTCGTCTTCTAAGTCTAGATCTCAGGTCCTATCATATGGAGTATTATTAAGTCTAGTAGATCTATACATTCACTCAACCAGGTTTCTTTCTCACGGGGGAAGGGGGATTGTTGTTTAATCTAACCTTTATTAGTTATTAAGAGAAAAACAATCGCTCTATAAGCTATGTTAAGGTTGTATTGTCTTTTTTGGAAAAGTATTTTTAATGTTTTTCTTGTGAATCATCCAGTCATTGCATCAGGCAGTCACTTTCAAAGTTGCGATGTGTACAAGTTACTGTAGAATCTCTAGGACACAAATCAGTTTGGCTTCACTCTCCATTGAGCGAGAAACAACAAAAGACCCACTTACGAAATTGGATGTTGATATCCATGTATAAGAACAGAACGTTATAATCGTGTGTGTCACAGTTCTGTTTATTCTGTCGCCTTCAGCTTACAGAAAAGGAGCCCATTATATAATATTCTTGAATCAGGGTCCGCGGATACCACGCCATACCATAAGGTATCTCTTATCTTATGCTTGGGCTATGCCTGGATGCAGTGGACCATAACAGTAAGACAAACGTTGACTTTTCTTGAATCAGTGGCTAGTCCTGTAGTTCACTAATTATAGCTAGTTGATACTTTGACATCGCTGAGTATCTCAACATATATTATGTCTCTTACTCCATTTGTTATGCCCTTGACCTCATTTTTTATGTCCTTACCCTCAAGATGAACTTCTCTATCGGGTATCTTGCTTCTACAGGTCAATCCCGCTGGCAAAGAGCCGAGTCTATAGAGAAGAGAGAGGCACAGCAAGAGACAATTGGTCAACAGACAAACACTGTAAAAACACCACAGGGTCCAGCAGATGACGAAGGAACGGCAGGCGAGACTAAAGAACGCGAAAGTAAGTTCAAATCTCCGCCAGACTATTTTTACAATACCTCTATTCAAGTCACTCCTTCGTGGAGGGTGGACGCTTATCTCGAGTACAGCTCTAACGATTTTCCTAGAAATTTAACAGTTGATGTTTATCTCTGAGAAAAAAAAATTCCTAGCTCGTTGGCCACATGGGGAAAATTCTAGCTTGACGTTATAATTTTCAAAGTAAAAAATATATAATTTGGCTAGAGACAAATCAATCTAGGCTTATCGACAACTCCATAAACTGTAACATATTACCGTAAGTATGCGACAACATTAAATTTAAAGTTGCTTCAATTTTATTGAAGTTTAAAAGCGTTGCTTGTATTTTTACGTAAATCTAATATAAATAACATCTACATTCTAGATTCTAAATCAGAGCTTTGTGACTTAGGTCTAGTGTTAGACGTAGATGTCCATATATAAACATACACATAAATAACCGCATATCTTCCCCCTGATTAGAACTTCCCCCTTTCAGACCTTGCGATCTATAAAGCTGGCCGATTCAGAAAATGCGGACCAGTGGTTCAGCGTTCTGTGATTAGCTTTTACAACCAAATGAGAGTACTGGGACCACTAGCGAAGAATACAGTTTAAATTTTATTGGGAAACTTATGTTACTCTGACATATTTTCCACACTTTGCTCATGGCAGCAGATGCCAATCATAAACGGGGGTTTTATCACTTTTATTGATTCTCCATCTCTTGTTATGTTTGACCCTAGGTATTTACACTTCTATTGTTTAGCCATTCAAATGTATGCAACATAATAATAATAATAATAATAATTATTATTATTATAGAGGGACCTGGTACTACAGTCCGTGGAGGGCCCTGGCACTACAGTCCATGGAGGGCCCTGGCACTACAGAACATGAATGGCCCTGGCACTACAGTCCATGGAGGGCCCTGGCACTACAGCCCATGGAGGGCCCAGGCACTACAACCCATGGAGGGCCCTGACCTGCTCTAGCACATCTCTCCATTCTGATCTATCCTGTGCTCTACGTCTCTTGACGGTAGGAGGGGCTTCTCAGCCACAACATATGCCCAACCTGTGACCGCAGAGGATTGTCCTCTTTAGACACACAAGAAGCTGCAAAGGGAAAACATGGTCTCTTGAGACGTCAAATGCCACAGAACGTCTCCAGGCCCGGATTATCAGCTGTTTTAGATCTGCCTCTACATCATCAAGCCACGCACGAAGTCCTGTATGGCACCATACATTTTTCTGAAGATTTTTCTTTCCCAAGTATTTAGCAGATTTTCTGTTGGGTTTTGTCAGCGTCCTGGTATCACTGACATACATAACAACTGGTCTTAGGATTGTTTTGTAGACAGCTTTCTTTGTTCTCTTAGATATCAATTTGCTTTTTAAGTTTGTGTTGTGTGTTATTGAAAGTTCTGTTGCCTGTCGCTAGTCGTTCCTTTACTTCCGAGATTTTGACGTTTTTTTCATGTCTCATGCTTCCTAAATATTTAAACGTTTCTACGTTTTCAAACGTGTGGTCCATAATTTGCATACATTGTTCTTCTGCCTGATTTTCTCTTGTTAATAGAACAAGCTTAGGTTTGTTGTCATTTATTTCAAGTCGTGCTATTAAAACAATTATTTCACAACTGTAAAAAAAAAAAAAGGATTATTGATTTCTATATGGATATACGTAAATAGTCCATGACTGAAGCTATCACTATGTTGAAAGAAAGAAAATATTTCATTCGTAATCATTAACCATAGTTTAAAAAAAAAAAATTTAAAGCATTTTAAACAATTAGTTCAAGTCAAATAAAATCAAAGCGTTCAAAACTTAGACATATCCCATAGTCGTAATGCCGCAATCATCTCGAATGTCGCTAATCTGGAGGTAGAAACTCAATCTTTAGTTGACTGATTTACTAAACTTCCTCTCCATCTTGTTCAACATCGGTGGGGGGGGGGGGATGTTTATGCTTCGTATTGTTTATTTTAGCTCTCAAACTCTAATGAAGATAAATAGAAAACTTTAAAATGAACCACACACTGAAACCTGACGCTGTGCGGTGTGTGTGTGTGAGAGAGAGAGAGAGAGAGACGAGTTCAGTTACAAGCAATTAGCCTTGTTAATATAAAGATTAACAAAGTATTATATTTAAACAAAAGTTAATAAAATGTTTATAATCGTCTTTATAGTTTGTCACGTCTATAAATTAGTATAAGAGTCTCTTCATTTTTTTTTAAATTATATTATACTTTAGTATAAAATTGTATCCATTTTCTAATCCCTTTCGAGTTATAGTCAGGGGCGGACTGACTATATGGGCATTCGTGCTAATGCCCGGTGGGCCGGTACCCGAATGGGCCGATAGGGCCGCATGAATGCCAACATGACATTGTAGGAGGTTCAATCCCTTTTTGGGCCTAAACACTGATCGATCAAAAGCAACATAAGGCCTATGTTTCTTCTAAGATATAGAACTCACTGTGTGCATGCGTACAGTTATCGATGCATCATCAAACTTAACATAATTGATTTTTAGGTCAGTTGGTTGTAAAAAGAGGCCCATCATATAAAATATAATTAATGGGCTGGATTGTAGGCCTACAAGAAATGCCCGGGCCGATATTAACACCCAGCCCGCCCATGAATATAGATAATTGTATGTTTGAACATTGGTTTGTTTGTTGTTGTTGTTTTTATCAACTCATTCTGTCCGTCTGTCTGTCTGGTAAAAGGTTTGTACAATTTATTTCTCCGACACCCAATCTCGGTCAAATTTTTCCCCGAGTGTCCCGTGCCATCGTTCTGACAAACCAGCTACAAAATGTTTAGCTGAACACGGGATGATCAAGTCCGTTACAAACATATCAACCCTTCTTAGCCCTTCTTAGTCCAGCTTTATATGACCTGCGCTCTTCAAACTGGGTCAAATTGTGTGCTGTAGACGCCAGGAGAATGAATGTCTGAATCTTTGAATGAAGCAAAAGGTTTGCGACGCTTTTCCAGAAATTGACTAAAGGAGGCACCAACGTCATTAACTCTTTCTCTCCGTAATTGTTTTCCTCGTTCCGATAGAATTATTTATTTTGCTCATTTGTATTTCACTACACTGTTATGATTAGACCTCAATAACTTTTTAATATCAGAAAATGTTATATTTGGTGTCGAGTTATAGGGAAATGCACGCGCTCTTTTTACACAACACAAATTAAAAGTTCATACATCCAAAATTCAATTTAGTTTAATGGGGGTCAAATCAACGTTGGCATCGTCAATTAGGAGAAAGAGTTCATTTTGATCGGAATCGAGGTTCACTAGTAAAGTTTAAGAAATACTGTTGCATTGTATTAACAAGACCTTTGATATTAATATCTGAATTTAATAAAAATGTTTGTTTTTTTAATATAATAGAGTTGCAAAAAAAAGGTAAATAGATAGACCTAGAATTCTAGAAAAGCGCAGCTTAACCCACTTCCTAAGAATACCATGATGATTGGAAGAGTGCCATTTGTTAAAAGTTCAAAATTTTGTGATTGAGCTATACGAAACAATTATTCTAGACTTAAGTATTAACATTATATCTTCATGTTTCTGTTTCCAGGTGCAGGCACACAGATGATGTGCTCAAAGTTGGAGAAAGAGTTCTCTGATTTAAAGGAGAAATGTGAGAGAATTGTTTTGAGACATAGTGCATAGATAGGGTGATATAGGTTAGGGTGATAGAGATAGAGTGCCTAGATAGGATGATATAGATTAGGGCAGCGGTTCTCAACCTTTTAAGCTCGGAGACCCCTTTTTACAATATACCACTCTGCCGCGACTCCCCCCCCCCAATAGACACACAGAGCAATAGAAGAATAGACAATAACAATCCTTATTTTTTGATGGTATTAGGCGACCCCTGGCAAATCGCGAACCACAGGTTGAGAACCACTGGATTAGGGTCATATAGATATAGTGCCTAGATAAATTATATAGATTAGGGTGATATAGATAGAGTGCCTAGATAGGATAATATAGATTAGTGTGATATAGATAGAGTGCCTAGATAGGATAATATAGATTAGTGTGATATAGATATAGTGCCTAGATAGAATAATATAGATTAGGGTGATATAGATAGAGTGCCTAGATAGGATAATATAGATTAGTGTGATATAGATAGAGTGCCTAGATAGGATGATATAGATTAGTGTGATATAGATAGAGTGCCTAGATAGGATGATATAGATTAGGGTGCTATAGATATAGTGCCTAGATAGGATGATATAGATTAGGGTGTTATAGATAGGTGCCTAGATAGGATGATATAGATTAGGGTGATAGAGGTAGAGAGCCTAGATATAGAAATTGAAATTTAAGTAGAGTCATTTTAAGATTTTAATAGAATGCCTCTTGGGGATTCACAGTCTGTCTACATATTTTATCTTGGCCACGATCTCTATCGCTCCTCTCGTAATAATGTTAAATAATCAAAGCCTCTCACGAATTTTTGTTTTATCCTACTTGGCGCGTGACTCGTTTTTGGGTCTCAATTTTTTTCACCGTCCTTTCCCATGTCCACCGCAGGGGGGAGGTGGAGGGGTCAAACGACTCGTCTGGGACCCCTACTAGGAGCATTTCTTGCCTTTTTTGTATACACCTTGTAGCTGTAGACGTGTGTGAAGTTTTTTTAGCATGTGTAAGGAAGGCAGAAAGGAGTACTCGACGTTTCGGGGGAGGCATTTTCGGCGCCACGGTCGTTTTGGCGCTATGGTCGTTTCGGCGCGATGGTCATTTTGGCGCAGTTGTTTTGGCGCGAGAACTTCTGACGATCATATATACAAACAAATTTTTTTTTATAATAAACATTTTTTTTCCGCTGGACTCTAGGGTATATAGAGTGTATATTCTCTCCCCTTTCCCTTTTTAAAAAAAGTTTTAATAATTTTGACTATTTCATGAACTTATATTGCAAACTATTGGACGGCTTCCTGGTCGTGTGGTATGAACGTCTAGAAGTTCCCGGGTTCGAAGAAATAGACGTTTAGAAATAGTTTGCGAATCGTGTTTTATGGAACTCCGCCTTGACTAGACAGTCCTTGACCTCTAGGTATTTCAAAGAATCAACTTCTTCTAATGCTTGGACTCTGGTCTTTTTATGTTTCTACGCCTGGATCTATACCGTTATTACCTTCATAACGGAGGCATTGTCTTTGAATCAAACGGTTGTTATGTTTCTTTTTAATTTTTTCTAGTAAGATATTTTTTTCTAATTCACATTTCACCCATGAAACCTTGTCTCACAAAAGAGATTGGACCATAGCGCACTGAGCATGCGATAAATATGAAATGCGCTCTGCAAAAGAAATCTTTTTTAAAATTCCGGCTCTGCACATCATAGCGGCCATTATGTACTACACTAATTGGGGCGCTGTCTTAAGAACTGGAATATCAAAGATGTTCTCAGTCTAAAAGCAGGGGCATAGCTAGGAATTTTCCTTCGCCCGGGGGGGGGGGCTTAACTTTTCGGGGGCCCCTGGATTTTGCGTAATATTTCATTTTCAATGTAAAAAACACTCATTAGTGTGCCCCCCGCAAGTGGGGGCCCGGGGGGAATTTCAAATTCTCCCCCTCCTACCACACCCTAGATACGCCACTGTATATAAGAGATAAACTTTCGTATGTAAGTTCTGTATCACGCAGATCTAACTACGGCCAAGACTCTACACAATACTAGATCTATTATCTGACTGACCACTTGCTTTATGCTATCTAACTTGTTGTATGCTTATATTTTCTCATTCAAGTAAATAACAAAGTGGACATCCCCCTGTGGCCACTCGTGGTATTACTAGCCATTATCTCAATCATACTCATTGCTATTGGACTTTGGTAAGAAAACTTAATCAGTGTTAGAATAAAATTGCTTTCGAGTCTACTTTTCATGGGGTGTATATTGTTTTTCTATATTTTGACAAAGCTTGTATCAATTCACTCTTTCTGTCTGGTCAAAAGTTTGTACACGTTAGTTCTCCCACACCCAATCTCTGGTCAAGTTGAAATTTGTCAAAATTATTACTGACAAAACAAGAATCAATAAAAAAAAATTAACAACTACTTAATTAACTATTGGTAATTAATTATTTTGTTTGGTATCGAACAAGCGAAAGAAATCGTACTTAGCAGATGGGGTGATATAAGTTGAATTAGTTCCCTTGAGGAGGCTTGAGCCCTGAGTTCGATTTCAAGTCGTACTACTTTACTTTTTTTTATTTGTTATTTATTTGTTATTTATTTGTTATTTATTTGTTATTTATTTGTTATTTATTTGTTATTTATTTGTTATCAGTTGCTTGATAGCATACACCTGGAACAAAAATAGTATTACCTTTAAAAACAGGCCTTCTAACCTTTTAACCGCCCTCTAGAGCCCCAAAAAGAGTTGCTGAGCATGTCAAAAACTTGTTTTTGTTGTTTATTTGTTAGTTTCTACAACATAAATGGGTTTTAAGTGGTATGCACTCTGGACTGTAGTCTTAATGGCCCCAGGTTTGGGTCCAGCGAGAGGGTTGGGTAGTAAAAATAGAAAGCTTTTATTCTGCAACTTATCATAGGATATCTTATCATAGGATATCTTATCACAGGAGTATCTTATCATAACAATATCTTATCATAGGAGTAGCTTGTACTTGTGACATTAGTCAAGTCTTACCATCATAATAAAAACTTTACGGAGTACCCAAATCTGAGACCTCCAAATCGACCACCCACACTGCCCCATTTGATCAATGCCCATATATTTGTATAGTTCTCTCTCTCACACACACACTTAGTCTTTCTCTCTCTCTCTGTCTCTCTCTCTTTCTCTCTGTCACTCTCTGTGTCTCTCTCTGTCTCTCTCTCACACACACTTAGTCTTTCTCTGTCTCTCTCTGTCTCTCGCTGTCTCTCTCTTTTTCTCTCTCTCTGTCTCTCTCTTTTTCTCTCTCTCTTTCTCTCTCTTTCTCTCTCTGTCTCTCTCTTTTTATCTCTCTCTGTCTCTCCCTGTCTCTTTATCTGTCTCTCTCTGTCTCTCCCTGTCTCTCTCTGTCTCTCTCTTTCTCTCTCGCTCTGTCTCTCTCTCTGTCTCTCTCTGTCACTCTCTCTGTCTCTCTCTGTCTCTCTCTCCCTCTCTGTCTCTCATCGCCTTTCGTCTCCTCCATCTGAGTTCTTTCATTCATGAAACCTTGCCACCAAGCAGCACCATGTAATCAATGACAATGCACTAAATGAGGTCACAACTTTTAATTTAAGTGGCACACGGACACGCTGTCACAATTAAACGATAACCTACATTCCATTCAAAAGAGAATGTACGCCTAAAATGTTTAGGTAACGGCACGTGTTTTGCTTGGAAATAATCGTGATTTCCTGTAACGATGCAGTCCCAAGGGACAGACCAGACGTGGTGAATGACTTCACGCCCACTTGTGCCTGACTTCCTTGTCTTGTTTGTATTTCCCCCCAGGGACATGCTACAGCAGTACAAACGTGAGGTCTACATGGCGCAATGGGAGAAAGAAAATCTGGACAAGCCACTGGAAGAGGCTGCCCTATTAGCCCAATCGGTGGATTGATTCAAGTGCAGTCACACACTTGCTTGCTCTCTTAGCACTGACTGATGATAGATTGATGCTCTGTCCATTGCTCAGCTTTGTTTAGGCACAGCCTGGTGATGAATTAATGTGTCTCTTTATCTCTATACCTCTCTCTTTCTGTCTCTTTATTTCTATACTTCTCTCTCTCTCTCTCTCTCTTTCTACCTCTTTTATAGACCTATAGACCTCTTTCCATCTCTCTCTCTCTGTCTGCATTTTTCATCTGTATACCCCGCTCTCTCTCTTTCTCTCTCTGCCTCTCTCTATACCGCGCTCTCTCTGCCTATCTCTCTATATATAGATATGACTCTTTTTTTCTCTCTATGCCTATCTTACTTTTACTCTCTATGTCTCTCTTTCTATGCCTTTCTCTTATGCATCTCTGTCTACGTCTCTCTCTCTCTCTCTCTCTCTGCCACTTTCTTTCTTTCTCAGTGTTCTTGTTTCTTTTGTTCATCTTACCTGCCATTTTCCTTCACTCTTCACTTGGACAGTTCACATCTAAATTCACATCTGGATCACTTCCTACGTGAGCCCAGTGAGTAGATAATCACGTGATAACAGACTGCCCTACCACCCGCCAGTCTTGCTTGGTGAATGATTTGTCACCTGGGTACTTTCCTGACATGAGATCTGACCGTTTACTCTGTAGCACACCCTTGGATATAACTATGTTGAGCTTTGTATACTTATTATTTTATTATTTAGAAATCAGATTTAATAATTACATAAATTGCTTCATTGTCTATTATTTGGGCTATTATTTGGGCTATAAAAAAAAAGAGAACTCGCCGTTTAGTCTAATTACCGAGTTAATGGAATGAGATATAATCTGCACAGCTGGTGTGCATTGCAGCTGGCTCCGGTGTTGGTGGAATAAGTTTCCTTTACTTCAGTAAGCAGAAGTTGTCAGTAAAAGGGCCAATCAAACCATTTTTTTTTTTGTTAATTGTAGGCTTGTTAATAAGTTAACATGTAAAATAAACTTTTTGATTATGAAAATGACGCTGTGTTTCTTAATTAAACGTTCTATTTGATTACACATACATCCTTTTTTTTTATTATTATTGGCATCTAAAAGGTGGTCTCCTTTTTGTCGTCAATTGATTTTCAGTTAAAATATTTAATTTAACTATACAATCAGCTTCTTGTACAATCTGTGTTTAGCAAGTTTAACACTAGCTCATAATAATAATAATAATAAATAATAATAACAACAATATACCCCATTGTTATATCAACCGAGGGGATAATAACAACTGACTTACAGATACCTTCAAGGCCCTTAACATTCCTAGGAACATCCTTGTTGCCTGTCAGAGGGCGGTACTGCTGCAGACCTGCCACATCACCAGAAAATTCCTCAGTGGAAACTGTTTAAGGGACTACGATGAAGTTTGTTTCTCTTTAACGAAAGTAGACACTGGCAGCGCCAGAGAATGACTACTCTTTCGTTTTTAAAATGATAATAATAATAATAATAATAAAATGAAAGTAAAAAAAAAAAGAGTTGTGAGATTAAGCGACTTCAGACTATGGTACATGTAGAATTGAAGATCTGCCCAGTGGTACTAGTGTGGTTCTGTCTGAAGACGTTCCATTCGGAATTTCTGACGTATTTTTCCGTTCTTGACGACTGGAAGTCTTTTTTCTACTATCTTACATGCTTCGTATATTCCTTCATAATTGAAGGGTTTTTTTTTACATCCTAGATCAAAACCTACCGCAGGACGGAGAGAGATGGCGAAAGGCAGGGTTCGAACCGGGGACCATCGAGACGAGAATCCAGAGCTCATACCAAGCAGCCATCCTAGATGTCCAACTATCGCTAGATTTCAAAGCCGGTTTAATGCGGAAAATACTACGAGTGCCGAGATTTCAATTCAGTAGCAATAAGAATAGACAGAACAGATAATAGCATTTCCAAGAAATGTTCAAACAAAATTTAGTGAAACTCGATGCTAAGGCGATTTCGACTCTGTTACATTTCGGCTCGACCTAGTATTAAAACTAGGGGAAAAAAAACTATACTTGAAACACGAGGGGGGGAGGGGCTCTGTGAGCACACTTTCTTCATGGATCCAGAGCCTGAAGGCAAAGGAGCAAAAGTTCGTTTCGCACTTAACACAGCAATAAAAGTGTTATGGGGTGTATGCAGAGGCGTAGCTAGGGTGGGGAGAGGGGGGGAAAATTTGAAAAAACTCCGGGCCCCCACTTGAGGGGGGCTCCAAAGGAGTTTTTTTACATTAAATATTAAATATTACACAGGATGCAGGGAGAGGTAAATCCCCCCGGACCCCCAAATGGTGGCCAGTTCCTAGCTACGCCACTGGCTGTATGTGTGTGTTTCTAGATAATAAAATCATGGGGATGATTCTTGGGTAGACTAAAGCGTTTCTGGTGAAACCATAGGCTGGTCTGTCATAATGAATGCTAATTTAAATCGTGTGGTTGATAGTTGATTGGAGGTAACGTGAGACAAAGAAAGACGTGAAGCAAGTTGTTTTAAATCTCATGTCCCTAAAGTGTGCCGATGTGCCCAAAACTCAAACTCAAATCTCATGTCCCTAAAGTGTGCCGATGTGCCCAAAACTCAAACTCAAATCTCATGTCCCTAAAGTGTGCCGATGTGCCCAAAACTCAAACTCAAATCTCATGTCCCTAAAGTGTGCCGATGTGCCCAAAACTCAAATCTCATGTCCCTAAAGTGTGCCGATGTGCCCAAAACTCAAATCTCATGTCCCTAAAGTGTGCCGATGTGCCCAAAACTCAAATCTCATGTCCCTAAAGTGTGCCAATGTGCCCAAAACTCAAATCTCATGTCCCTAAAGTGTGCCGATGTGCCCAAAACTCAAATCGCATGTCCCTAAAGTGTGCCGATGTGCCCAAAACTCAAATCTCATGTCCCTAAAGTGTGCCGATGTGCCCAAAACTCAAATCTCATGTCCCTAAAGTGTGCCGATGTGCCCAAAACTCAAATCTCATGTCCCTAAAGTGTGCCGATGTGCCCAAAACTCAAATCTCATGTCCCTAAAGTGTGCCGATGTGCCCAAAACTCAAATCTCATGTCCCTAAAGTGTGCCGATGTGCCCAAAACTCAAATCTCATGTCCCTAAAGTGTGCCGATGTGCCCAAAACTCAAATCTCATGTCCCTAAAGTGTGCCGATGTGCCCAAAACTCAAATCTCATGTCCCTAAAGTGTGCCGATGTGCCCAAAACTCAAATCTCATGTCCCTAAAGTGTGCCGATGTGCCCAAAACTCAAATCTCATGTCCCTAAAGTGTGCCGATGTGCCCAAAACTCAAATCTCATGTCCCTAAAGTGTGCCGATGTGCCCAAAACTCAAATCTCATGTCCCTAAAGTGTGCCGATGTGCCCAAAACTCAAATCTCATGTCCCTAAAGTGTGCCGATGTGCCCAAAACTCAAATCTCATGTCCCTAAAGTGTGCCGATGTGCCCAAAACTCAAATCTCATGTCCCTAAAGTGTGCCGATGTGCCCAAAACTCAAATCTCATGTCCCTAAAGTGTGCCGATGTGCCCAAAACTCAAATCTCATGTCCCTAAAGTGTGCCGATGTGCCCAAAACTCAAATCTCATGTCCCTAAAGTGTGCCGATGTGCCCAAAACTCAAATCTCATGTCCCTAAAGTGTGCCGATGTGCCCAAAACTCAAATCTCATGTCCCTAAAGTGTGCCGATGTGCCCAAAACTCAAATCTCATGTCCCTAAAGTGTGCCGATGTGCCCAAAACTCAAATCTCATGTCCCTAAAGTGTGCCGATGTGCCCAAAACTCAAATCTCATGTCCCTAAAGTGTGCCGATGTGCCCAAAACTCAAATCTCATGTCCCTAAAGTGTGCCGATGTGCCCAAAACTCAAATCTCATGTCCCTAAAGTGTGCCGATGTGCCCAAAACTCAAATCTCATGTCCCTAAAGTGTGCCGATGTGCCCAAAACTCAAATCTCATGTCCCTAAAGTGTGCCGATGTGCCCAAAACTCAAATCTCATGTCCCTAAAGTGTGCCGATGTGCCCAAAACTCAAATCTCATGTCCCTAAAGTGTGCCGATGTGCCCAAAACTCAAATCTCATGTCCCTAAAGTGTGCCGATGTGCCCAAAACTCAAATCTCATGTCCCTAAAGTGTGCCGATGTGCCCAAAACTCAAATCTCATGTCCCTAAAGTGTGCCGATGTGCCCAAAACTCAAATCTCATGTCCCTAAAGTGTGCCGATGTGCCCAAAACTCAAATCTCATGTCCCTAAAGTGTGCCGATGTGCCCAAAACTCAAATCTCATGTCCCTAAAGTGTGCCGATGTGCCCAAAACTCAAATCTCATGTCCCTAAAGTGTGCCGATGTGCCCAAAACTCAAATCTCATGTCCCTAAAGTGTGCCGATGTGCCCAAAACTCAAATCTCATGTCCCTAAAGTGTGCCGATGTGCCCAAACTCAAATCTCATGTCCCTAAAGTGTGCCGATGTGCCCAAAACTCAAATCTCATGTCCCTAAAGTGTGCCGATGTGCCCAAAACTCAAATCTCATGTCCCTAAAGTGTGCCGATGTGCCCAAAACTCAAATCTCATGTCCCTAAAGTGTGCCGATGTGCCCAAAACTCAAATCTCATGTCCCTAAAGTGTGCCGATGTGCCCAAAACTCAAATCTCATGTCCCTAAAGTGTGCCGATGTGCCCAAAACTCAAATCTCATGTCACTTATTTCTTTGTACATTTATCGTCATGTGAAATGTTAATGAAGATTTGTTCAAGTCTATTTAAAGTAGGCCTACTTATATAATATGCCTACATCGATTTTATTGTACTCAGGGACGGACTGGCTATATAGGCATTCGGGCAAATACCCGATGGGCCTGTACCCAATTAGGGCCACCTTCTTCTTCTTCTTCATTTTACATGTCGGAGGGTTCAGATCAGTAATCTTATATCTGAGATTAACAGCGCAGTAATTTCCAGATCAGGCAGTTCTCCATATAGTTTTTTTGTTCTATAGGAAGGTTTTGGAGCCAGAGTCTTGTAGGGTAGGGCCACGGAAAGGGTCTCTTTAAACACTTTGAACTTCGTGATATAAAAAATCTTTTACACTTTTAAATCTCATAGTAATCTAAAGCATTGTCGTAAATACCCTACATCAGTATATAGTGCTTCTAGTAGACGTCAATTCCTTATACTCACTAAACGATAAACAAGAAACTTAAGGCCATTATTTCTTATAGAGGTCGACGTTTGTATGAATATATTTGGATGAATCTATAAAGAAACCAACAACGATCCACGTCCTATAGATAACATGGTCAGTCACATACGAATTTTTATTGGTTTGGTGGAGTTGTCGCATGATCTCAAGTAGCCGCTACGAAACCACAAATCATAATTATCATCTTGAACAGTGTAGAAATGTGTTAATTGGAATTCAAATGCAAAAGAATCGAAAAAGAAGGAGCAGAAAATAAGTAAAATAAGGGGCAACTATTTCTGGTATCCTGTGAAAAAAATAATAATTATGATAAAATAAAATGTAGTAAAATTGTGTATGTTTTCTCGCAAGCACGAGAGATTCAACATTTATGAATGAGCAGGCTCAACGCTTTAAGACTACAAGGATATACACTTGGGTTGAAATACAGAGAGGATTTGGTAAAATATGAAAACAAAAAAACGAAAGGTCATTTCTTCAAAGGTAAATATTGTTGGAAAAGATATAATCTATTTTTAATTTATGAAAGTATTACTAAATTTAGAATTTTTAAGGTCAACTATAGTGTTAGTATTAAACGTACTCTTTCTTTTTAGTAATACTATTTTAAAATATATTAAATGTTTTCGTACCTATAAAGTTCAACATTTTAAAGCAATATTTACAAAATACTGAATTAATTACAGAAAGAAATTTAATTCAAAGTACGCATAAATAAACTCGAGTTTCCTTGACCTTATTTGTCGTGTGGCAGTTACGTAGAACATTGGTACAAAGGTACAGAGTTCGATTCTCTGATGCGATTTTTTCTTACATAAAGTTTTTTTATACTTATTTTTAATTTAAAAAAAATAACTATAAATTGTGGTGACCTATTTTATATTTTTTTACTAGTTTTATCACCATCCGTCCCATAAAGGTTAGCCGCTCGGTTAGCGTAACAAAAATTTCTTCACTCTTCCCAATTAGAAGCTATCCTTAGCAGAGATCAAGACAAAGGCACGTCCATTGTTTGACTTCAATCATCTAGCTTTTCATTGTAACTTTGTATTACTTTTGTACCTTTATTAGAGATGATTTTGACAGCGAGTCGTGTCAAACAATATGACCGAACCAGCGTTGAATGCCTTGAATGTGTATATGTTAATGTTTATGGTAGTAGAAATTTTTACACAAGAGATTCACTATTCCAAGTGTTATACTTTATTCATTTAGTTAATAGTAGGCCTACTTATAAGATAGTTTCAAAATCATTTAATAAATTATTCATGTAGCAAAATACTTTCGATGCATTTAATTTACAAAATGCTCTTGAGGACAAATATGGTTGGATGCCCATCATATGCCATACAATTTATGGGCCGCATTGTACAGAAATGCCAGGACCGATTTTGACACCCAGTTCGCCCCTGGTTGTTTGGAGATACAACCCAACGACTGCGTAACAACAAAGAGAAAGTAGATGTGATAATGTATTTAACATCTGATATAAAAAAAAAACATTTAAATTGTTTCTGGTGACCTAGATTCGGACTTTTGATAATCGTTCAAATCGCACATTTTTACATGAATCCCTTAATAATTGAAGTTTAATTAGAATAGGCCTAGATGAATGACATGAGATCCTAATCTAGTAATTAAAACAATGACTTTTCTCTTCAAAAGAACACGGGTGAATTCAAGAAGCTATTGAAAATGGTACTTCAGTTGTTCAAGAAGTTTAATTCTTAAAAAGTGGCTCTATGACAGAGCCGTAACAAGCATCGCAGTTCATTACTTATAGGATTGCATGCCACTGTACAAACCCCAGTCACATCATCTTTTATCGTAATAGGCTCATTACTGAAAATAATTGCGACACTTTCTTGACCTTTTTCTGTTCAGTCGCACCGAGTGTCGTGAGAAAAAGGAACCAGGACATGACAATCTGTGTTCCACACAAGAAATGCAAAAGAGCACTCGTCTTGACACTTTCTTTTTTTTTTTATTTGCATCGGTTTTTACTTGGCTGTCTTACATTGGAAGGATTGTAATTTAAAATTAGAAGTCTTACAGTCAAACTAAGTGTCACCTTTCGTTGGCTCGAATGAGGATGATACATTCAAGATTGTTCCTGTGATTAATATGTCAAGAGTTTCTTCTGTCACTTTCTATAAACTTTCACTGTACTGACCATTCTGGTCCTGGGAACACTCTGACATTTATGAACATACCTGACCTTATAAATGTATTGACCATTAAGACCACGATGGTCATTTTGAGCACTCTGGCACCTATTGGCAATTGTTTTCCTTTGTAGACCCTAGATCCCTCTTTCTATTCCTCTTTCTTTCTCTCTCTCTCTGAACTTTATTAGCCACATATTAGTAATAATGACTCTGGTTCTTATACTAGCCACTTCATATTGACCACTCTGACCATATTGACCACCATACTTCATATTGAGTGATCTGGCTTTTATAGATCGCTGGTAATATAAACACATTGACAAAACGCCAAGTTTGAAGTTGGCAATCACAAAAACTGAAACAAACATTATGAGTGTCAAGCAGCCAACTAATTGGATTTTGAAAAAAAAAGAAGTTCAAACGATAGAATCAAGTTTTAAATTATGTTTTTATCTAAATAGAAGAAAGGTGTATTTTTGCCTAATTATTTGAAACAAATGAATTTTATTTTACATTTTTTAAAAACCATTATTGTCATGTTAAAGAGACAAAGCCGACATCAGTGCCTTTATTTTTTTATATATAAAATTTATTCGTTTTGGTGACAGTAGTGGACACAAACGTGGGTTTCCGTCAATCAAATGAAGCTAATTACAAGTTTAATTAGACTTTGTGTTAAATAGTTGACCCAATGCGTTGAGGTTTTCTCTCTCATTTTCTCTTTTTTCTCTCCCTTTCTCTCTCTTTCTTTCTCTCTCCTTAGCCCTGTATCCTCTATCGTACATTTTATTTTTTTTAAAACATTATCATTTGTTTTGCCTTTTTTTTTTCAACAGAATTTTGTGTTTATTTTTATTTCCCTTAAAGTTCATAAAGGTTGAACTAAACCTTCACACTAACACAAGCGGATGGAGTAAGGATCGTATAATTTGTTTTGGGAAGAAAAACAAGCTAACCTTAGTGCTAGACTGAATATCGTATTCAAATGGAAAGAAAGAAAGAAAAAAAAATTCACATTATTCTAGCTCACGTGTTTAGAGTTGGCATGTCTGTCATTACGATTTTATCTCAACTTCTTTACAACTCAGAAACCCAGATTTTAACTTTTGAAATTTAATCTCTATATAGCCGAAAAAAAAAAAATAAAGAAAATGTTTAAAAAACGTTACGATTTCATGGAAACTTTCCTTTGTAATCTTAGAGGCTTTTTTTTTTTACATTTATTTTTTGTTTCCGATCTTGACATTGTCTTAATTGGATTCTTTTTTTTTTTTAAGTTACAATTACGTAAATATCACAAGAAAATGACATTAATTATACTTTTCTTTCCCCTTTTTTTTAAAAAAATACTTCATCCTTGACACTGTATTTCCTCGTTTCCGAAACACAAGAACGACAACTCTTGACGTGATAATAATGGATTTCTATTTCCATGCTCATTTCGTTTGCTTTTTTTTTTCCCACAACCCCCCCCCCCCCCCCCCTCATTCTCCAAACTTCAAAGTTTAAATTTGTCCAATCTATTTTAAAGTTGCCTTTTTTTTAGATAAACTTTACGTAGATCTTTATGGTAGTATAATAAATGGTAGCCTAAATGCTGAGACAACATCTAGAGTTTGGACTATAATTAAAATCAGGCTTCTACTAATACTTTTGCTTCAGTTTAATGCTTTCAAACTTCTCTGATGTTTATCCACAAAATTGAACAAGGAAAGGCTTTTGTTGGCTCCAGGGTTTTGCTACGAACTAAGAAATATAGATCTAGTCCATGGCTAGCACTGCCATAGTAACTTTTAGAACTCTTTTGGCTAACACTGTAAGTTACACAGTTGTTCAAAATACTGGACACAGCAACAAAACAGGAAGAGTTATTCACATTTAGCATATCACTATCAGTTATGACTCTTGTCACAGACTTTTTAAGATGTAGGACTTAAGACCACAAGGGTTAAGATATTTAGTGTATCGTACGATAGGCGTAACTTTAATTAAACCACTGGCCCCTATTGCGTTTCAGTTGCTTCCCATGCATGTTGTATAATAGATGTTGACCTAATAATCAAATATATAGTGATAGTTGTTTAAAAATTAAAAGAGGAACCTTGAAAGTATCCATTAAATTGTCCCCCCCCCCACCCTCCAATATGTAAGGCAGGCCCTTAAATTTTTAAGAATTGGAAAACTTCTTGAATTAATATTAACTATGTTCTTACGGAATGTATTTCACTGTTAAAATGAAGTCTGAAATTACATTAGATATTTAAAAATAAAAGAGAAAAAAAACATACAAATACTTTTTTGTAAAAACAAAGCTTATATTGAATGTGATTGTATCAATTAATTTGGATCAGTCATGTAATTGTGTCTATGACTGACCATGACCTAATAAATCTGTGTGATTAGAAATATTCTTACTAATAGTTTTTATCTTTACAAGTCAACTCACTCTGGCAAAAAATGTGTACACACCCAATCTCAGATCAAACTGGAATTTTGCATTCAACTTATGCCACCACAACTGTCAAATACAATTTCATTCCCTTGTTCAAGATACCAAACAAAATAATTAATTACCAATAGTTGATTGACTAATTGTTCTTTTTTAAAATTGATTCTTGTGTTTTTGTCAGGTAAAAGAAATAGTTGTGCAAAATTTCAGCTTAAACCGAGATTGGATCCAAGAGAAATAATGTGTTCAAACTTTTCACCATAAAAACAGAGTTGATATAAGCTTTGTTAATCATTTCCGGTTCAAGTTCAAATCTCAACTACTAGCTTCTACTCCACTTTCTCTAGGACTGCTCTATCTATCAATGACCTGAGCACTAAGGAAAAAAGTCCAAAACATGTGCAACTATTTACAAAACATCTCATTCACTTGTGTACAACTTTCAATATTTTTTTGTTTTGTCTATAGTTGAAATGTTTATCAATACCAAATGTGACTTTTGTAAAATATTTTTCTCTTTTAAAATGACTTCTGAGTTCTATTTAAATATTAATGCTAGAGTACGTTGAGACTGACCCCCCCCCCCCCCCAAAAAAAAAAAAGTCGAATCTTATTGAAACATAGAATGTGGATTGTTGGATGAACTTGAAAAGCCAAAGTCTGTAGTTATTGTAAGAGATTTAATTCAAATAAAGGATACAAAAACAACAAGAGCAACTGACCTACATAAATCAAAGAACTTAAAGGGTGGGGAAATTTGTGAAACAATTACACAGTTTATTTCATCAAAATACAAAAAATATTGACAGCATTTAATTTAAAAAAAAAAAAATCTCAAGCCCAAAAAGAAAAAAAAAAAAAAAATTTTCCACTCCAATGTTTTCAAAATCAGAGTTACAGGGAGGCTAATCAAAGCTAACAAACCAATAGTACAGTCTTGCAACATAAAATATGTGACCCTAGAGCAGCCAATGATAAATATTGAAACAATAATATTTTCTGCATTGCACACAAGTTCAACATTCAAACATCTACAGTAGAATTGAAAATCACAAATTATCACTTTTAATCAAGACAATGAAACAAAACAAAAATGAACAACAACAAAAAAATTCCATTTGTGTTCTAACTAGAAGGATGAACAAATACAAATGCCCCAGCACTGCACATGATACGAAACACATACAAAATGCAAACCCAATAATTCCTCTGTCAAAAATCTCCACTAGCCGTTCGTTAGAGACTAGAATTGATATTTAGTCCAACTTTCCCAAACAGATATTATTTTGTGGGGATGTGCTACAGCCTCCTCAAAGATTCAAAAAGCACCTAAATCTATTTCATCATTGAAATCTCTTTTCAGCCCATTAAATTCAAAAAGTAATTTCTACAAATATTTGTGTCAAAAACACAAGCAAAAAAAAAAAAAAAATCATTTTATGGAAGAAAAAAAAAAAAAAAACCTTGTACTACTCCATTGTATCCAGCAGACCAAACAAAAAAGCTAAACCTGTTATCAATACTGCAAGTCCAGTGGGTATACTAAGTGTGTGTATATATATATATATATATGCAAAGCAGGGGCCATTAACAAAAATGTTTGTCCTCTTAGGTCATGTCAACAAATATTATGTGAACATAAAAAAAATGGGAAAAGGGGGCCGCGGGGAGAAATCCCATTATCATTGAGCTTTGCAAATAAATGGACACAAAAATAAATCTGGTAAATAATACAGTACATAAATGAAACATCACATTGAGAAGTCCTGCAGCAAGTAGACTATGTTAGCCATTCAAGAATTTTGGTCACCAAGTGAAAGACACTTCTACCATTAGTACCAGGCAGATGAGATGTGTATCAGTCAAGCTACTGTCTATACCTATATGTCAAACAGTCTTTTGAAAAACAGATTCCCCAAAATATGATGCTTAAAATAAACCCAGATTTTTTTGTTTCTTTAACAGAATTGAAATTTAACAACAATAAAGTTAAAACCATATATTACATCTAGATTTTGAAAAAGCCAACATAAGTATTTTTAACTATTAGTAATTAAATGAATGATATACTACTGAAACATTGTCATCACTTGAATAAGGAATGTAATTGTCTTTAGTTTTTGTTGTTGGTGTATTAAGTTTCCAGATTTATGCCATTAACACAAGTTATTTCCAAAAAAAATATAAAAAAAATCTAAAACAAATGAGACAAACTTTGTCACTATGTGTGCACAGACTAAAGATGGACAAGTCAAGCCATAAAAAAAATACATAAAGATGTACAAGAAGAAGTTTATAAAATGTATAGCTACTTCCAACAAATAATGTCCAATGTGCTCACTGCAAAATGCCATGCTTGACCCCAAACATAAATGAACTAACAATTTAAAAAAAAAAAAAAATATTCAACAGCATTGCTGTTAACATGTAGAATGTCTCAGACACTGAGTAGTTCTGTCCACCAGAGAGAAAGAAAGAAGTAGACAGCAATCATGGTGGGGAAACAAATGACCATCAATCACTACACCAACTAGACTTCCAACTATCTTCCACAGAGTGAACAGTTTTAAGAAGATATTAACAGAC
Source organism: Biomphalaria glabrata (assembly GCF_947242115.1). NCBI lineage: Eukaryota > Metazoa > Mollusca > Gastropoda > Planorbidae > Biomphalaria > Biomphalaria glabrata. The sequence goes on from NC_074714.1 coordinate 7,370,679, forward strand.
AAAAAAAAATAATTAACACTGTATTGTACAAAAAATATTTGTCAAGACTACACAGTGCAGTGTTCAAAAGCCATTTAGCACAAGAGCAAAATTAACACATTTTTTTTTGGTTGTCTTTTTACATTTTTTTTTGTTTGTTTACTTTTGTCGACATGTATATATTTAATAATAGATCATTCAAACAGAAATAATTTGATGTAGACTTAAGTGTTTTCAATGAAACCAAACCTTGGTCCAGTGTAAGTTGTCCATACACAAAAAAAAAAAAAAAAAACCAGCTTAAATTAAAAATCTACCTAGAATACAAGACCGCAAAGCAATGACAAAATGGTGGACAATTTGTTCAAGTCATTTCCATTAGGAATTTTATACTTCACTTAAAAAAAAATATTTGAGAAACTACTAAAATGTATGACTCTAGCTTGCAAGCAAAGAGTTAAAACACTGCTGTTTGAAGACATATAAAATGACAGGTTAGAACAATGGCTTTATTCCCCTACAGCCTCCACATCTGTGTGTTTAACTTTGGAGAAGTCAAAGTCCTCCCCGGTGATGCGTTTGAAGATGTCCAGCACATCATCACATGTGGTTTCAAAATGAGTTGTAGCATCGTAGGATTTGGAAATAAATATCTGAAAGTATTCAAAGTATATTCAATGTCATGAAATTGTCACTTCAACCATATCAATAAACAAGTTTATGTGAGAAAGAGAAGCTTTCAAATAGTTAAAACTTTTTTACTTGATAATAGTACAATCATAGACTAATATATGTTACTTGATACTAATGCCATGTAAACTAGTATATGCTACAGGGTAATCTAATATTTTACCTTGCTTTCTTTGCCATCATCACTAGGGACAAACAAGTCAACTACACTCACAAACCTGTAACAACATACAATGGATTAGTTCATGCTTTCATTTTATGTATCTTTCCCAATATATTCTTTTCAATGCTAAAGCAATAATGTCACATACCCTTTAAACAGAAATAGCAATATATTAAATCGAGGCAATTTTAAATAATTGTTGTTACTATTTTTTAATGAAATAACACATCTTAAGGTAAATAAAACAAACAATTAGTACCTAAAGACAAGAAAACAGATTAAAAGAAAAGAAAAATATTTTAGCTACATTTCTGGCTTCTAAAAAAACACAAACAAAAACTAAAAGTAATAGTGTAAATGAATCAAAGATACTCCAAAAGGAACAGATAAGGTCATTCAAAATAAAACTAAGTAATAGTGTAAATGAATCAAAGATACTCCAAAAGGAACAGATAAGGTCATTCAAAATAAAACTAAGTAATAGTGTAAATGAATCAAAGATACTCCAAAAGGAACAGATAAGGTCATTCAAAATAAAACTAAGTAATAGTGTAAATGAATCAAAGATACTCCAAAAGGAACAGATAAGGTCATTCAAAATAAAACTAAGTAATAGTGTAAATGAATCAAAGATACTCCAAAATAAACAGATAAGGTCATTCAAAATAAAACTAAGTAATAGTGTAAATGAATCAAAGATACTCCAAAATGAACAGATAAGGTCATTCAAAATAAAACTAAGTAATAGTGTAAATGAATCAAAGATACTCCAAAATAAACAGATAAGGTCATTCAAAATAAAACTAAGTAATAGTGTAAATGAATCAAAGATACTCCAAAATGAACATATAAGGTCATTCAAAATAAAACTAAGTAATAGTGTAAATGAATCAAAGATACTCCAAAATGAACAGATAAGGTCATTCAAAATAAAACTAAGTAATAGTGTAAATGAATCAAAGATACTCCAAAATAAACAGATAAGGTCATTCAAAATAAAACTAAGTAATAGTGTAAATGAATCAAAGATACTCCAAAATGAACAGATAAGGTCATTCAAAAAAAAAAAAAACCTGCTTGGCAATAAAGTCCTTCAGCAGTAAACGTTGCTTTTTTTTTTTTGGCCACTTTCTAAAACTTTCTAAAATGTTTTTGTTTTATAAAGTTATGGTTCTTATACCTAGTAGTTAGTGTCTGCAAGGATCTCGGAGGAGGTTTTACCTCAATATAAGAGGCCCATAGGTGTGCAGACATGCCCTGCAGCCCACAAACAAAACCCCTAGCTAGGTCTAAGGCTAAGAGAGTAAACCCTAACAGATAATTCAGTTTTGGAGCTGCGTTGGTTGGGGGAGGGTAAAGAGACCACTGCTCTCTGGCAAACTCCATCAGACACTTGACCGCAAATTAAAAATGATGTTCAATTTCTTAGAAGAGAGGTAAGTGTGGATATTTGGGCAGATTGCAAATTTACTGCCCAGACTTTCCGCCAATAATGGAGAGGTCACTCTGAGAAATGCCTCAGAAAAAAACACTAAGAGTGACAGTGCCTAGCTGATTCTAGGCTGAAACACCAGGGACCACTCCCTTCTGTATGAGAGGCTTTTCAGTCTTGCAGCACCATTGGGTGCTTAATTATACAAAAAGAGCCAACAAAAAGGAGGGTTCTGTACAATACAGAAGTAGGAAAGTCTAACACAGGAGCATCTGGCGTATCCTATCACCATGGATGTGTATCAAGGATTGACCTCCTAGGCACATTACAAGTAACAAAGCAAGATGTAAAATGCCACAGGACTGACAATAACAATACTAATATAAAAAAAAAAATTTCATTGCTTTAGTTCTCTATTAAAAAAAAAAAAAGATTTCTATTCAAGTAAGAACATTACAATTAGACTAAAATGCTTACTTTTCTTCTATTGGACCCAGCAAATCTAGACCAGGCTGGAGCTCAGCCTCTGGGTTATTAGTCTCTACGGTTGTAGCCACAATGGCCAGGTAATAGTTTTTGGCACAAACATTGTGTGCCGAGGACACCATGCACACATAGATATCTGAAACAGACAATGAAGTGACCAGTAAGAGCTAAGACAAGTTCCCATAGTGTACACCAGTAGAAACTAACAGAATTTTGCCCTTAATCTGATGAGATCAGAGTAAAAAAATAATATTGTATAACTTTGTAATAATGAGATTATAAATTTGACAATTACACATCTGTATTGGTGGTTGGGGGGGGAGAAGTTTGTGAAGATGTGATTCAATATTCACATGTTTTTTTGGGGGGCCAGGGTTAGGTGATGTGCCACCAAAGTTTTTCATATCCACACAATTCATTAGAATAAAAAAAAAATCAGAATGCTATGTAATGAGGTTTGAAACATAGTGACAGGCAGAATTACTTTACCCTAACACTAGCTGATTTCTAAGAAAATATATACATTTTTCTTACCATCATTCCTATTGACCTGGTTCTGGGGGATGATAATTTGAACTGACTGGGCATCCTTGGTGTTTTCTATTGGATGATTCAGAATACAAATTGCACGAACAACCTAATCAGAAGAAAATCATGACATAAATTCATATTTTTGTTAAGCCAAGACAAGAGTCAATTGTTCAAAGTTCATGTAATTCTGTGACTCAACAAAGAGTCCTATCTTCTCATTTCCTATTTATTTATTTTTTTTTATTTTTTTTTTTAAACACTAGTGTACATTAAGCTCTCTTACAGACCAAAGTTGTTTAAGCAAATCTTCACTTTTTACCAAATCTCAACTATTTCCAATTTGAAAATGTCTAAACAAAGAGAGGTAACTCTAAAAAAAAAAAAAACAAAAAAAAAAAACTAATAAATTAACAACTTTACAAAATAAAAATATGCACCTTTCATAATTAAAACAAGCTTCAAAAATACAACATTTCCGAGGTGTAGACCTTGTACACTATTTAACATCAGCACTTCATTTAAAAACTTTTCAGGAAACACAAAAATAGCTATATAGATACAGTTTTTTTACAATAAAAAAGATTTGCCAATCTTGTGTTCTCATTCTGAATAAGATATGTGAGCTCTACTTTAAAAGTTTAAAAAACTGCTGCTAAATTCCTATCGCATAAGTGCCACAAGACGCAAATTGCAATAGGTGCTCTAGGGTTAAGCTGCACTTATTTTAGCCCACCAAGGTTGAATACAACAATTTTCCTGACAACAGTAATATAACTGTGTAGATACTCACCTGGCCTACTTTTTTACACCTGTCCTTAGCATAGGTTGGGTCACACACCACAATACTGCATTTGGCAGTATCTTTGCCATCAGACACGCCCACAACATGGCCATCCTCCATGACAATGTGGTCAATTGGTTTGTCCAACATGTAGGTACCACCATAAATAGCACTCAACCTAGAAACACATTCATGTAGAACACACTAATAGAACAGATTTGCAAGTTTGTACAAGTTTACTAAATGCCATTGAAATTGCATTAACTCTCATATCCAAACTTAAACTATAGTGCTTTAGCATCTATTTTTTTTAAACAATGAAAGATTGAATGCAATTTCTAATAGTATGTTGAATCATTGTATAAAAAAAAAATTAGCCTTAACTTTTATTTTACACAAGTTTTATGATAGAAGAATTACCTGGCAAAGCCTTGAGGCAGTTCTCCCAGACCATACAGAGGATACAGGTAAGGTGATTTGCCATATCTTGCCAAAGAGTCACTATACAGTCGGCACTTCTTCACAAGCTGAGTACAGGGTTCTGTCATGTACCTGAGAGCGTTATTTAATTGGAGTAATTTAAAAGTTGTCTTTTTTTTTTCAAAGTAAGATGTTTTGGTGATGGACAGGAATTTGGCACCAAATTTATCTAGACAAATAATTAATTCACACACACACACACATATATATATATAGTTTTATTAACTTTTGTATATCTATTTCTATTCAAATTATGTATATGTAGAACAGTTTGTTTTTATCTCATTAGATTAGATTTAGGAAAGATTGACATAAGGAGCAAGTATTTTTAAAATGACCCATAGCTTGAAATGGGAAAAAAAAAAAAAAAGGGGGGGGGGGAGAGGGACCAATAAGGAGAAAAGACACTGGTCACTATAGAGTCACTGGTCTTGAATGGTAGCAAGTTTAGAAGGAGTCTTCCCTGGTGATGGTGGGAAGAATGGAGGAATATGTTGTATCGTTCCCCTAACTCTTGCTACATATATTTACACAGCCTAAACAACTGAGGTTTTGTAATATATCGAGTGACAAGTACGAGTCTGGTGCGTCACTTAGTAAAAGTTTGATTTATAAAAGTGTCAGCTATGTAGACCTTGGTAATCATTAAAAAAAAATGTTTGTTATAAAATATTTTGTTCAAGAATTTTTTATTGTTTAGAGCTACCTCACATAGCTGAAGAGAAATTACGAGTTAAACACAGTTTTTAAAATAGTAGTTATTGGCCTAAATAAATTTCAGTATAATATAACAAAAATTTAATACAGACACTTGACCCAAGCAACAAAATAAAAGATATTGCTAATCACAGTAAAACAAAATTAAGATCCACATTTTTTTTTCTTATGTCAACGATAAAACAATAAAACAGGCATACAACAATGTATCCATTCTAAACATTATAATATATAATTATAATGGGTTATGGTTGCATAGTTTGCTTGAATCTGATACCCGATGGAACCTAAAACATTTTCATCCAAGATATTTTTTTGAAAAGAGCTATGTTTGCAGATTAGAATTCAAAGCCATTTCCCAGATACCCCCCTTTCCTTTCCTCTCGTGTCAACAAAAGAAACTGGGCCAGTAGGCTCTGAGAATTATATGAAGCATGAAGATATGTTTTACAAAAACAATATTAAAAATTTATTCTAAATACAAACCATGACTCATTACACACACCAAAAAAAAAAAAAAACATTTAAAGTGCACATCAGTCACCTACTTGTCATTCCTAAATAATGCTAAAGCATGGCCTGTGAAGTCTTGAGTATTGGCGTCAAGGCCAAATTTTTCATACAACTGCTTAGCAGGTACAGTAGGTTCAACACCCTTCCATGTTTTAGGGTCATTGATGTCAAAGTCTTGAACAAACTGAAGGAAATTCTTAAAGCGACGCTTTTCAAATATACCCATCAGGGCTGAAAAATAGATTGAAATTCCTTTGTAAATAAAATATTTTAAAAAATTGATTTTTCTGTTTATTGAGGAAATTTCCATGAACAAAGTAATCCAAAAAAAAAATTATATTTTTTCTTACATGAGGCAAGAGCTTCCTTCTCATCAGCAGGCACCTTGTAGATTTTCCCTCCTTTGTAGACATAGCTACCATCCACTGATTTGAACTCCAGATAGCGAGTGACACCAGTGTGAATGAGCAGTTTCACAAGCTGACCTATACAAATTCAAATAGCCAAAGTTTTAAGTCAACACTACTGCAGCCTTACTTTATTCAAAATTTTCTAACTATCTTACAAATTGCAGAGATTCCTTAAAAAAAAGGTAAATATGTCCAACAATTTTTCAGCTCAGATGCTCCTTACTTAGTAATTAACAGCTATGTTGAATTTAAAAACTAGGACAATTTATTAACATAGGTAAAGTAGTGATATGGAATACAGAAAAAATTGTAATCCTCATAGATAAAACAATTTGTAATTATATATAAGAAAATGTCTTTGATTCCAAAAAATAAGGATGAGCATAGTATTTCACATGGCAATGCAAACCCAGTCAAAACCTGTTTATTTTGCCATATCTGATGCTGACTGATCATTGTATGCCATGGGTCTACTAAACTTTTTCCTTTTATCTTCTGTGCCATCTTCAGAAAAGGTTTTTGTTTGGGCCTCATATGTGTCACACAACCTTTGCTGTCTCTTTCAGAAGCCGTCTGCTTTCCTCTATGTCAGTCAGGGAAAATGGCACCTGATCATTACACTCTTTAGGCATATCCTGCACAATTTTTAGCTATTAAAATGAAAGTACATTTAAAGATTTAAAATGCTTTGTTTAGTAAAACCAAAGCAGATTTTGTATATCATAGGAAAAATAATCTGAAACTGCAACAGTTTATAACAGCTGAAATAGCTTTTTGAAACATCTAAAATAAAATCTCACCATTAGCCATCAAGAATTTGGGAATGAGATCAACATTCCAGTCTCTTCCGCGACCATACTTGTCACCAACAACTGGTTTTCCAAAGTGCTGGTATACCTAAAGATTAGAGACAAAATACCGATAATGCTCTCAGATACTTGCTGATTAATAGCCCTCATAGTATATCTAAGACCTTGAGAAGGAAACTCTGTATTAGTAAGTGTGTTTATTTTGAGTGACTAGTAGTGTATTGTGTGTGACTGTGTATGGACAAACTAAGTGACCTTTATTGTTGATAGTTGGGTGAGTGTGTGTAAGGTATGACTGCGTAGAAAGGGGTTAGTGAACAATACAGTGCTGAAGGAAACAACATGTACTCAATGAAATGGAATGTTAAGATAATATATTGCTAATAGTTAGTAACTCTTTGTGTACAAGATGTTGAATATAAGGTGTCGTAGGTGGGATGATCTACAACACCCTAGCCTTTCATTCTTCATGCAGTGCCATTGAGCTTTTCTTGCTACATGTACTACAGGTTTGAATTTGAATTGACCTTGATAGTGTGTATTCTTCTTCCATGCAGTCCAAGCCAGTAAGCCATCTGCAGAGCTGGAGAGTGTATCAACCTCTATAAAATCTACTTTTCTGATTAGACCTGCATAGCTGGAAAGTGTATCAACCTCTATAAAATCTACTCTTCTGATTAGATTTATTTGCTGGCAGCCTGGTAGACCCATAATTGGCTTTAAATGTGAATGCTTTGAAATTCTATTATGGCTGTTTTCTTTTTATCATTTCATATATGTGCTTTGCCAACAATGTTTCAATCTTTCTCCGCTGTAAGTAGTAAGTCTGGGCGTTGATTTGAGAAGTTTTTTACTTTTCAACTGTTTCCAAATTCTATATGGGAGAATGTTGTTTCTTTAACTCTGTGAGCCAATATTGCAGGTGAACAAATTTTCCTCAATGAAGTCATCTTGACCTTCTGATTTATTTACACTGAAAGACTTTGATCTTCACAAAGACAAAAAAAGTCACCTCTTTTATGACACATGCTGGGCACTGACATGGTTTGTGTTCATTGCCGCAATAGCTACTACTTAAATTTCCTTTTCTTCTTTTGAAGTTATTGATAAAGATGCCATTAACTGTCTTGGCTGCCCGGCATACATTTTCTGCCTTGTTAAGGGTCTAATTCTGATTCTATTCAAAGTTTTGCTCTAGTGTTCTCATTTTTTATTCCACCAACTATCTTTTATTAGGAAATCTTTCAGCGAATCGAACTCACATGTCTTTGCCTTGAGTTTGATGTCAGTGACAAAGCTGTCAAATGATTTTTCATTGTTTTGAGATTTCTGGAAAAACATTTCTTTCAATGGTGACAATTTTTCCTTGGCAGACAGTTTTTCTCGAATTTATTAAGAATGCGCTGAAGTGTATGAAATGAGTTTCTTATCTCACATTTATTACACACGTTTTCCATCCATTGGAAAGTGTTATAGACCTGCACAGCTTCTTGGCCGATCACTTGCAATAATGTCATAGACTCTACTTCTCTGCTTTTTGTATTCAGTCCACTAGCTATTGTATATCTGAAAGGATTTGCCATTTATTTCCAGGGGTTGTGGCAGGTAAAGTAGGTCCATCTGACACCATGTAATAAATGATATGGACTGTCAAGATAATAAAGTTAATTGTTGATAATTACTAAGTCTTTCTTAGTGTGTAGGCCTACAAGATATCTAATACATCATTTACATGGAGTCAGAAGTGGGATGAGCTACTATTTTTATGACAAATTCAATAACTTACCTGATCTAAGGGTGTTAAAGAAGCACTTTCTCCTCCATAGTAAGCATTTCTATCCAGATGAAGAACTTTCTTTCCAGATACTGACAACATACCACTCAAAATACACTCCTGAAAAATACATCACTTTATTCAGTTGTCGTTCAAATTGTCGTAACATCATTTGAAATTAGGATACATATCAGGACATATTCAAGCATTGCTGAGCATTCTCATTGTAAAATTTCAGTGATTTGGTCACAGTTTTTTTTTATCTAAAAAGACAAAAATTTTTACACTAAAAGTGTCATAACTTCTGTTCTGGTTAACTTAGAAACATAAACTGGGTATCAATAAACTCGGTTCAATAAGCTCTATCTTACTCTATTAGTTTCATTACAATAAATTGAACTTGAAATGGTTATCAAAGTACCTAATCTAGATTCTAGATCTAGATGCTAGACCTAGATTTAGATCACTACTTGTCAGTAGATGATAGATCAGATCTAAAATTAGTCAAATCTAAATCTATTCAAGACTAGATTGAAGATTTTAGATTGTCACTAGAATTCACTAGGTGACTAGACTAGAGTGACTAAGAGTCTAGTCTAGATCTATTCTACTTCTAGATCTTGATCTAGACCTAGATCTAGAGATACTCATGATGATAATGATGACTTGATGATGATCTACTCTTCATCATCATCATCATGGTTATGATCATGAATGATCATTCATGAACATCTCAGACAGTCTCACTCTGACTCTGACTCAGTCTCAGGATTATAAATTCTAGAATAGATCTAGAATTATAATCTAGATTATAAATGTATTACAATTAGACTATGTTAATTACCTTGAGCCCTGTGCCCATAACAATGACATCGTATGTATCGTCCATTTTACAAATCGGTGATTTTATTAAAAATTATTACAATAGATAAATAGTAGCCTATTCTAGTTACACCCACTGGTGATGTTAACACCGGGCTCTATCAACAAGATGTCCACTTCCTCCACGCGTATTAATACACGTCAAATACACATTTTCCCGATAACAGCCAGAACATAGTTGCATTTCTAATATACGATTTAGTTAGCGTTAGATCTTTGTATAGATGGATCTAGATTCTAATTAAAATCAAGCGTTTTACTATCCCCTTAGCTCTTTTTTTTTTAAATTAAGGATAGGATCGAAATGACAGAGAACCGAGACAATGTAAAGTATTTAGGACTTTAGATTTTTTTTTCAGTAACCCCCCCCCCCCCCCCAAGTTACCTGGTTACGGTACATAGAAAAGGAATATGTGTCTTAAATTTTTATAGTATAAAAAATTTCCCGGATAGTCTGAAATTATAGTGATTTTAAAATAAATTTTAACTATAGTTTATAGTGAAATATTATACAATATATGTGTGAGACACGTGCGAAAAGAGGAGAAGATGTGGGTCTTGAAGTTAATAAATAAAAAATCAATTAATTCGACCATTCGTCAATGATGATAGATTGAATTTCATGGGGCAATAGTAAACCGATAATTATAATACTCTTTTTACAATATTGTCACTAGTTATGTGACTCTACGTGTAGGCTACTTACACATCGTCACGTTGGCCACAATTTATAGTATGAACTGTACTAGTCGTCATCTCTTGCTGTAATGAAGGGGATTCAATCTAGGACATAATAATCTTTATTTCTGAAAGAACTCATGAAAGCTATGAAACCATAAGTCACCAACAGACTAAGCCTACTGCTGGCTGCATCTAGTTATCTCTAAATCTTCCATTCTCTCTTTAAATGAGCTTGCTCAAACATTAATTTGTACAAATTCATTGTACAAATTACTTGAAAGGGATAGAGATTTGATATCATGAAAACAGGTCAATCTTAAGCAGCCTAATTTTATGATTGTCAGATAAATACAAATGTAAAATTGACTCGGCTTTTAAGTTTCAGACGTTCCTTCAGAAAGGAAGATTAATACGTCCGACTGTCCAAACCCAAACCTCCTACCGAACGGCAGAGGATGACGGCTGACGAGTGCGACTTTTGGGCTATCGAGAGAACAGTGCGAAACGCATACCAAACGACCGGGCGTGTAGGCTTTTTACGTTATTTGCAGTACTTAAATATAAAAACCTTACGTTAAAGTGCGGAGATCGCAACAAAGATGAATAAATAGTCCGCATTAAATTTATAATTTTTATTTTCTATTTAGCAACATATGTAAAAACAATTGTTAAATTTTTATACAATTAAAAACTAATTTTAAAGACACCAAAGAAAGTGAATATTTACAAATATGGACATTTTCTAAATATGCTGAATTAATTTTAAAAAATTCTCTGAATCTTTCTCAAGCTTTAAAATAATTAATTAATCATTATAAACATAATCGCATCAAAAATTATTAAATCTTTGAAATAAATCGTGTTTTTAGTTCTAATGTATGATAATTATCGATTAAATTCAGTTATTGATGCTAAAAGTAGTTCCTAAAATTAAGTGCGGTATTGCAAACATGGCTGCACACTTTGTTGACATCTATACAAATAAGTATATTTACTTTTTGGAACATCGCTTGAATGGATAATGATTCAATAATGTTTACATTATTTGGATCAAATCGCGATTTTTAAATACGTTTTTTAAATGCATTTTAGCATGATTAGTAAAAACAAGTAACGAATCATGGCTGAAAGTAAGAGATCTACTCGAGAACAGATGAGACTGAGAGACCATTCTTACAGTAACAATCACTACTCACTCGCTACTCCAACTCATAGTGAAGGTGAAAATTTACGTCAGACCTCCAGAAGTCATATATCTATTGAATCTTCTTCTGCCCCTGAAGCAGATGATGGTAATTTATTTTTTCAACTCTAAATAGAAGATCTAGTCTAGTTAAGCTAGTACTAAGTTACTAGACAACTAGAGTTTACTAGAGGAGTGTCTAGACTTTATTTAGTCTCTAGCAGACTCTAGACTCTAGCTGAACTCTACTCTAGCTAGAGAGTTCTGCTGTTTTAGTGTTTCTTTAGACGTTTAGACTACAGTAACTTACGTTTATCAAACAAGTTAAGCTCAGTCACCGACATTTTTTATGTTTGAATTTGTGTATCTTCGTAAAAATTAAACCTAGAAAAAAACTGATTGTATCTAAATCTATGAATTCCTCATCCATTTTTCTTAAAAAGTAGACATGTTTTATTCAATTACTACTCAAAGTTAAACTTATATTTGATGTTAAAGTGGGTCAGGTCGATGCTTTCAAAAGCTTAAATTATCGAACACTGTTTTACCTTTATCTGTATTAGTATACTTGACTAGAAACGCTAAATCAGGTTTCTCTTATATTTTAAGAATATGCAGAAAAAAATGCAGATTACAAATATGTAATTTGATTTCCTCGGAGATAAATAGTTTTTAAAATATAAATTTTTAAGTTTTATTTCTTATTACCATATATTGTCATTGGAAATAGCCATTTTCGTTTTAAGGCTTAATACTAGATTATCTCCCTTGAATTACTTGCCAACATTTTTCTGTTGCTGTTTTGTCTTTCTTTCTAGCAGCTATTAGATCTAATATTAAAATTCATTTAAAATGATAGCATAAGAACAAAAAACTCTCTTTAAAAAAGTTATTGAAAAAAATGAAGAAACAACTTCATCAATTTATTATTAACATTTTTTAGACCTTCATTTCAGTAAATACACTTAAAAATGCATAAGTTGACAGCATAAGAACAAAAATCTCTATAAAAAAAGTTTAATATAGATAAGGGATATAAATATGCTTAAAAACAACATGGTGGTCAGTAAATGTCTCTGGGCATCTAAACTATTACCCCTTTATCTTATCTTATCGAACATCATAAGAACTTATCGAACACATGAGAAGTATGGTGTTTTAAAAGTGTTATAATCTTAAAATTTTGTGAAAAGTATGGTGTTTCTAAAGTGTTATAATCTATATTTTTTTATTTATATATAAATATCATTTTCTTTTTATGCCATGTCAAGACAGACAGATTTTAGTCATTTTTACATGCTCCACATCGAAGGAATCTATCACTGATCAGCTCTGCTTAGAAACTGACAGTGCTAAGCCCAGTAACGCATTTTCGACACATTACAGTACCAGTACTTATTTAGGTCTAAGCTATTTTGAAATATAAGGCCATTAATAAATCCAGATATTATTTATTTGGCTGAAAAGCTATGGTAGCATGCGAGCTGTGTTACCTATAGATGTAGATAGATCCGCCCTCCCTAAACCACCTGGCTGACCCCCCATAAAAACACCATATTTTAGAGCATGCTTAGTATTTGTCACACACACACAAACAACATATCTACATATATCTATCACGCCTAGTGTTTGTGACCTAATTAGCGGCTTGACCATAGGTACTCACTGATGGCTCCTCCCCCTTTCCCCTCAACATTGTTCTTACTACAACTTGAACAATGTTTTGGGGCTGTGTTGGTGACCTGGTTTACACCTGTGTGTTTGGCTATCACTGACCTTTTTTTTTTTTTTTTGTTGTGTGTTAGTCTGGTGGCTGCGTTTGCATTGAGTCTTGAAATTTACGTTGTTACATTGCACTGAAAAAGTGTGAATGTTGAGTAAGAAGAAAGTGCGGGTAGGGGGGTGTAGGCAGAATAAGAGAGTGGTTAAATATGGTATTTTGTTATTATTTTGTGCATTTGTGATGTTTCAAAGGAGTGTCTTTGTAGCGCATTATGAGCTTTATCATACTTTATGGCAAAAATATATATATATATATATATATAATTTTATAGACCCTGCGTCACACGTCTAGATCGAGAAGCACAACTGACTACGTACAGTGTCTTGACTGTTTCTCTCCCCCCCCCCTATTTTTTTTTACCTACCAAAGACATTTTTATTTCAAAATACCATATCTACATTCTATACCTCCCCCTTAGCCCTTTCGTTTTATTAATATCTCTTCACATCAAGCACATGCGCTAGGTATTTGTTTATAACACATAATTCAGAAGTTAATAGAATGGGGCATCTGAAAAAAAAAAACACACAACTGGATATATTTGCATTCGTTGTTACTATGGCATCACAAGGATGATAATAGCATCAAACTATATGTGTCATAAAATCAAGCTTTTAAAATGGGTACAATTAGTGAATATCAATGTAAATCTATTTACTTAGAAAAATATAGCACATTTACGGTAAACCACAAATAGCTGATACAAATTGTAACACATGAGTAATTTATATATGTACGTTGCATTACATTATTTTAAAAAATTACAATTAAAAAATATATAATTTAAATATTTTGTCTTCTTTGGGTTATATCCCTTTGATGTTTATTTTTAACATTAAAATTGTATTCGATATCTTACAAAGCTGAGATTGCTTATAAAAAAACAGCTACTATCGAACACCCCATATTTAAACCTCAATTTTCATGTTTGGGTAGCAAAGGACATTTTAAACAAATAGTTGCAAATTATTTCTCAGCCTAATTAGAAGCCTATTATATAGGTTTTGTTTAGCTGAAGCATCGTTGGCATTAAAAAATGCCCTTAACCCGAGACTCACTTCACTCTTCCCAAGAGATCAAAAAAAGTGAAATTTTTATACCAATATTACCAATGCACTTCGAATATAAGTAAAAAAATTATCCTCGGGTGAAAATGAAACTAAATATAACTTAGCTATAAAGAAATGGACGATGCACAATATGAATGGACTAGTTTCTTCATAATCATCAAAATAAAGGAGAATTTTAAAAAATACAATGGGGTGTTCTATAAGTACCTTAAAACGAAGGTGTTCGATAGATGTAAGTTACTCTAGAGTACTTTTGACACTTTTGTAACTTTAGACTAGACTGTCTAGACTGACTTGAGTATCATCATTCAAATAAAAAATCCAACCATTGCTAATATTATAAAATTATATTAATATTGTTATGACTATAATATTTAATATGATAAATATTATATAATCATATGTTACTGTTACTAGATCTAAGTGTTAGATTCAAAGATTGTTAGTTAAGTTGTTACGTAATTACATTTTACATGTACTACAATAGTACTACACTACACTCTACACTGTCTACACTAGTCAGGGACTATTGAGTCATTTGACTCATTTGAGCACTATATATATAGATCTAGCTAGACTAGACATCTAGTAATCATCTATATCTGTTGTGTGATTATTAAGTAGTCACTATTTATTGTGTTGTAAGTCAAGCTAGTGACTAACTAGAGTAGAGACTAGAGGCTAGATAGAAGGACTAGATTTCAACCTGGGACCATCGACACCACTGAACAGCGGTCCAGAGCCCAGCCTTCAAAAGAGAAGATAATTACATTATATATGTATGCTTGTAAGTGTTAATCATCCTAATAAAATCTATTCATGCATCATTGCATTTTATTAAGAGATTGAAATACTTATTGTTTAACTCAAGCCATTTTGTCATTGGTTTACCTCCATGATTTAATGAAGAGAAGGGAGAAGGAGCACTTGTGCCAATTTGTCTTAGCATATATATATGGAATTTAGAAATTAGACTTTATCTTTCTATCTGAGTATTTTATTAGGTTGTGTTTATCTTTTGCAGTTTGTGTTTTATGTATCATTGCTATTTTACTTTTTACTCTTCTTTCCTGAAATGTTTCTAAATTAAGTGGTATTACTAATGGTGTTACCCTTGTCAAATGTGAATACCAGTATTCATTTGTTTCAAATCTAACTGCTCTATTTTGCACCTATCTATTCTAGTTTCCTTTATGTTTTCTTGAGTTGAGTGGTTATAAACAGAGAATGCCTGTCTATTATTATAGCATATCTATATGGTTACTTATGGCTAACTCTGAATCAGTTCATAATATAAATTATAAGCCTTTAAACTTAAATAGTGCAGATCTAAACTGTTTTAGATCTAAGCATGTTCATTAATCAGTAGTCTAACCATTAAAACTATTTTCAAAAACTTCCTAAAACGATCAATTGATCTAAAAATAACTGCAGATAATGTCCAACTTTTATCTTTTTTTAAATCTTGATATTCTTTATAACTATGTTGTTTTATTATATTTTTACAATATAACTTTAAAAATATTAATTTTTGACAAGACCTTAGCTGCCTAGGGCTTTGTATGACTTGGCTAGCATATTATCTATTACTAAAATAACATTTTAAATTTGGTGTCCTTGTAACTAACTGCTGTAATTATTTATTTATATCGTAACACCATCAGATTGTATGTTTCCAATAGATCAGTTTACAAGAACACTTCTGAGCACTGTCTTTGAAGATACCAGAGCCCAGTCTCCTGTTGAAGGTGCAGCAAGCTCTCACCAGACTAGGTTAGCATTCAAAGCAAAATTAACATATTTATAAAAGGATTATAATATATTTATTTGTGTATTTTTAATGCTCATCATGTTTGTGTTTGATGATGTCTAGTTTAATATTTCAATCAAAGAAATATAATATAGAATATAAATTGTCTTTATCTTCACCTATCTCTTAGTCTGTTGAACTGTTGAGACAACACACAAGATCTGTTGACAGTTTTTCTCTATTTCTCTCCTCCTCCTTTTGCCTTGGATAGAATTTCATTAAATTAAATCTATTCTTTTATGTTAACAGTCTTTCTCCATTCCTCTCTGTCTTTCATTAAATGACATTCTTTTATGTTGTCTTTCCATCGCTTTCTTAGCCTTGTGGTGATTATGTTTGTATATAATATTGTAAACGGTACGTCATAGAACCTTGGTTGTAAGACTTAAAGAATTCTATGTTTATTTATTATTTTACTACTATTTCATTGGTCCATTGGTTGGGACAGAGTGACGGACCTTCAGTTTTGTTATTGTTGACAGGGGACCGGAGTTTTGTGATAGCAGAGTAGCAGACATTATAGGGCAGTTTTGATAGTTAATGTACATTTAGGAATTCAGCTTTTGTTGGCGTTATCTACAGTTATATTTATTCCTATTGCTTGATTAAACATTCCTTATTTCTAATGCATCCCTGGTGTTTCTTGAAGTATTGCATACGTAATGTGTCCATGTCAAAGTCATAGGCTAGGAGTTCACAACAATCACAACAAGCCTCTTCTTATTTTTTCCTAGTACACTTCCCTGGAGGAAGGTTTTTGAGAGCCCTAAAGACCCTGTAATGTGGCCATAGAGTTTAAGTTTTCGTTTTTTTTACAGTGGTTATAGGTCATCATGGGGTCCAATAGGTGTATCAACCCTGTTTCTAATCTCTTCATTTTTGATCCCTTAGATTGAAAAAAAAAATTGTTCTGAAAATAATCACCTAAAGCATGTGATTTTTTTAAAAAATGAGTTTTTCAGAATTTCTGAAAGTTTTTGTGTTGACTGTTTAGCTGTTACTAGATATAAGTTTTTAAAAATGTGTGGGATATAATCAAGCACACTTATATTTATTCCAAGAAAGAGAAAAAGATGTTGAATCTTTATTTGAAACTTTAAGAATAGAAGTTTATATTTATATACTTTCTGTTAATGCAATTGATTTAAAGTTGTTGTTTTTTGACCTGTTAGAAAACCAATCACTCTACACACCCTGGACACATACATCTCCACAAGCATGAAAGAAGTTACAGAGAACGAAATTAAAGCTCATAAGGACAACCAAGACTTTGTGACAGGCCGACTTGGCCCAGCCGAGTGCACTTTTGATACATCTACTAGCATTGGAACTGTGGTTGTTGATCCTGACAAACTTGGGGTGAGACTTAGTAGATGAGAATGAAAAATAACTGAGCATAATTGATATCATTCATTAAAAGGCTTAATAAAATGTTAACGTTTTGGTTCTTTCATGCAAAAGACTTCAATAAAAAAAAGGATGTGTGTGGACTGCTCAAGAAAACTATTGCAGAAAAAAATTGGATTTCGAGGAAGACTTTTAAAGAAAAAAACAATGTCAAACATAAAATACAATTGATGATTTTATTGACAAGGGAAATAATTTTGTAGAGTATTAATCTTTTTCAGTTATTTCTCTTATTGAAGTGTAAATAGAATTCTCATAATTAGAAGGCATAAGTTGTTCCCTACCATTTCTAATCTGATTCCAATGTATATATTTAATTAAGCTCTGCATATGCGTTTCTCCTAAACAGAACAAGCCCTACATGCCCACCCCACTGTACGCATTGTGGCCACCCTTATGAAGCCGTCAACCATACCCTCTTTGAATGTTCCAGTGTAATTCACCATATATGCTGATCCTTTTACTGATCCATTTTACCACAACACTGCTTAACCAACATTTTAAAAGGCAGAACTGAACACTTGAAGCACGCTACTTTTCCATGGCACTAGCTGCAAAAGAGCTCAAAGCTCAGCATTAAAAAGCTGGCTAGTTGAAGAAGAAGTACTGTACGTGTGATATTTATTACGGTTAAGAACTCCTTCTATGTGTACAATATCAACATTCCCACAGAGTTAAGAACTCCTTCTATGTGTACAATATCAACATTCCCACAGAGTTACAAATATAAAGAGAATTATTTTTTTTTCAATCTTTATGTTTATTTGCTTCCAGATTGCTAGTCATTCCAACTTTAGTAGCATCAAAGCAAATTGCTGTGTTTATGAAGGTTGGTATAGTTGTGTATACACACATATATATATATATATATATATATATATATATATATATATATATATATATATATATATATATATATATATATAAACTTTTACAAAACTTTTCTCCTGTCTAAAGGGACAGTCTTTTTTTTTTTTTTTTTTTTTTTTGAAGTTGTGGCTTCTTATGTGACAAGTACGACCAATAATTAATACACAATCACATGTTAGGCATCTGTAATAACCAGACGATGCTGCATTTTCTTTCATTTTCCTACTTCCGGTGATGTTTGCTCTCCATTTGCTCTTTGCTTTTTTTTTCTCGCAACTGTTGGTTTCGAACTTGAAGAGCTTCATGTTGCGCATATATACACATACGTCATTGTATCTTAAGCTTGGACAAGCTCAGCTCTCCTTCCATCAATCAGATCACCATACAATGTGAAAGGCGACCTTGTGGCATAAGGTGTACATCTACTGCTGATCACAGTGTAGACTTTCTGGGCACCCTACTCTTTGCAGGACTATTTCGTTATTGATTTTATCTTATCACTTTATTTTCAAGGTAAAAGAAAAAAATGTCCCATTCAGACCTTGTGATCTTTAGGGCAGATGATGTAAATGTCATCTGTTTCTGTGGACTATGGCTAACGAGGATGTCATATGACCTGCACAATGACCAATCGCCTTAACTTTCTCCAACTAATGTACCCATTAAAGCTGAGAGAACTCAGAAACACCCTAAGATCCTGAAATTATATTCCCAGAATTTGAACCTGAGGCCCTTCAGTTTGAAAGCCCAGCGCTTTACTAGTCAGCCATTGCACCTCCCTAATTTTCAGAATCCACCTTAAAAATCAGAGCTGTCTGATCATTTTTAATTTTTAGAATATGTTTCTTGTCAATTTAGTCCTTTTTTTTTTCACATGAAAAAAAAATAGAAAAAGTTTATCCTTTTAAAAAATTTAGGTATTTTACCTTTAGTAGGAAAAAAAAAGACTTGTTCTGCAGTACAATTGCTTGTTTTGGTATTTAAATGATTAAATAAAAACTTCAGATTGACATTGACTTTAAACTATAAATACTTTCTCAGAGTCATATGCTTAGAATGATTCAATTTGTTTGAATTGATGTAGCTGAAATCCATCTCTTAACACTACATCATAATGTCAGAATGCATGTACTGCTAAAAATAAATGTGTTTCATTATAAGTCTAATTTAATAGAACTGTGTTGTAGGTAAGTGTCACCCAAATTAACAATCTGAGAAGTGGTTCATTTTGACATCTTTTTGTTGTTCCTTGTAGGACGATGGGTCTATGAACTCATGTTAACATCTAAAGGTGTGATGCAGTTAGGATGGTGCACTGCCAACTGCAGATTTTCTCAGGAGGTAAGCTTTACACCTTTAGTAAAGTCACTAAATTTAGAAAGCCTTCAGGAGAGAAGACTTAAAAGTAAAGTAGCAATTATACATATTACACTGAACCATAATCTTCAAATACAAAAACAAAATTTATAAAATACTCAGAAAGACACAAAGATAAAGTCACATTCCTTGTTCCATATGCTTGGACAAATTTGTACAACTGCTCCTTCTTCCCTACCACTATTAGAGCATGGAATGGGTTGCCTGAGCTAGCCAGGAAAACCAACGACTTGGCAGAATTTAAGTCATTGGTTAATATGCATGACGCGTAGGACATAGTCATCTTCTTTTTTTATTTAACGTCTGTATTATATTATATAAGATAAGATAAATTATTTGACAGGCTAAAGATATTATAGTGTCCAAATATTCATTGCATTTTAAAGAAATCATTTTTAAAAATAATGTTGCAATATTTAGGACAGCCATTATACCATTTTTTTTATTATTATTATTGATCTTATTATTCTAAAGAAATTTCAATGGATCAGTAGAAAAATGCTTCTGTTTGACTATTGCAGGAAGGTGTGGGGGACACCAGAGACTCTTATGCTTATGATGGGAACAGGTTGAGAAAATGGAACATAACAACAAAAAGATATGGAGAGGTATGTTGTCAACTGTGTTATATAACAACAAAAACACATTGAGAGGTATGTGTGTAACTGTGTTATATAACAACAAAAACATATGGAGGGGTATGTTGTCAACTGTCAATAATATAACAACAAAAATACATGGAGGGGTATGTTGACAACTGTGTTATATAACAACAAAAACATATGGAGAGGTATGTTGTCAACTGTCAATAATATAACAACAAAAACACATGGAGGGGTATGTTGACAACTGTTATATAACAACAAAAACACATGGAGAGGTATCTTGACAACTGTGTTATATAACAACAAAAACATAGGGAGGGGTATGTTGACAACTGTGTTATATAACAACAAAAACATATGGAGGGGTATGTTGACAACTGTGTTATATATAACAACAAAAACATAGGGAGAGGTATGTTGTCAACTGTGTTATATAACAACAAAAACATATGGAGGGGTATGTTGTCAACTGTCAATAATATAACAACAAAAATACATGGAGGGGTATGTTGACAACTGTGTTATATAACAACAAAAACATATGGAGAGGTATGTTGTCAACTGTCAATAATATAACAACAAAAACACATGGAGGGGTATGTTGACAACTGTTATATAACAACAAAAACACATGGAGAGGTATCTTGACAACTGTGTTATATAACAACAAAAACATAGGGAGGGGTATGTTGACAACTGTGTTATATAACAACAAAAACATATGGAGGGGTATGTTGACAACTGTGTTATATATAACAACAAAAACATAGGGAGAGGTATGTTGACAACTGTGTTATATAACAACAAAAAGATATGGAGGGGTATGTTGACAACTGTGTTATATAACAACAAAAACATAGGGAGAGGTATGTTGACAACTGTGTTATATAACAACAAAAAGATATGGAGGGGTATGTTGACAACTGTGTTGTATAACAACAAAAACATATGGAGAGGTATGTTGACAACTGTGTTATATAACAACAAAAACATATGGAGGGGTATGTTGACAACTGTTAATATAACAACAAAAACACAGGGAGAGGTATGTTGACAACTGTGTTGGGGTTAGGGTTGATTGAAGGGCCAGTTTTTGATGAAGATGTCATCTTCTTTTTTTTTCTAGTTGTTTAATTTTATTTGCAACTAGATCTAGCTCCATTTTTTTGTTAGCATTTTGTAACATATTTTACTAGAACGTTTTGTGTGCTTATGTTAAATGTTACTTAAATTTAATGTAATTGTAAAAAGTTGCTATTAGAAATTCAGCTAAGGCTTTGACTTGTTTAAGAATTGCAATGTAGCAATGTATTGTCTTCATCTGCTTTAGCTATGGATGTCTGGTGATGTGATATCATGTGCAATAGACTGTGATGCTGGAACCATTACATTTTACAGGTAGTCTCTTCCTTACAAGCTTAAGTTAGATAATCAAAGCAAGCAACCCACCCATTCATTGAAAACACCTTACCCTCTGAATGTAGAGTCTACTAAGACTGATCTGTGATTCTCTTTCCAGAAATGGTGTTTCCCTCGGTGAAGCTTTCAACAAAGTACAAGTTGGGCCAGGCTATGCCTACTTTCCAGCTGTCAGTTTGTCTTTCACAGAGAGTGTACAAGCCAATTTCGGTGCTCTTCCACTTCGATATCCTTTCACCTCTGAACTCTGCGCTAGCTATTGATGCTCTTAGAATACAGCATATTAGATGTGTTCTTCTGTTAACTCTAGTACATTTTTAAATTGCCAAAAAAAAAATAATAATAATTTTATATTAACTTTTTTTTTATAATGAAGATAAAACTTTTTATATCTTTAAGAAACCATTATGTGTATAACATAATATGACTTTGTTTATTAATATCTTAATAAAATATTGATGACCTTAACTAGTTGTAAGTATCCCATTGAAGGGTACAAGCCACTGCAGAGTCCACGCCTGGTTGAAGTAGCTCAGGCTGAAGTATTATTCACTTATCTACATAATTTGTTGCCTAAGCTCATAGAAGAAGACCAAAGACAGGTCTGAGTTTTAGATGGGGTTTTTTTACAGTTCAGTCTAATACATTTAGTTTCTTATTTCTTTAACTTAAGTTTGGAAAATAAAATTATGGATTCCTTTTCCAGTTAGAGAAACAGAGCGCCAAGTGTAGCAAGAGTCTTCTTCCCATGACTAACTGGCAAGATCAGCGTTCCCATCATGCCACGCTCGCTTTAGTAGCCTCCCATATCTTTCACAGATTAGCTCCGTTGTTGGTGAGTATATTTAACCTTTGCTTTCTACTAGTTTCTAATTGGAATAACTTTATTTACACTTCTTTGCTTTGCCACATAAACCTGAGATGTTTCACATTGTTTATTAGTCAGTCGCAAGAAATTAACTCATTGGTTTCACTCTTCTCCTGCCCAGCTTATAAGGTCATCTGTTTCTGTGGCTTAAGGTTAATGAGGGTGTCATGTGGTCAGCACAATGACTAACCGCCTTTACGTTTCCCCAATTAATGTCAGGTACTGTGATGTTGCTTATTCAGGCTGTCTTGAAGTCAACTATGGATGACTGTTGGATTTCAACCAAATTACTCTGCAAGCGTTTGAGTATAGATGTTCGGGTGTATTCCGTGTAGTTGAACAACAATACAGACAGGAACAATTAACATCGGTTTTTAACTAGTGAAGAGATGTAGTCAACTCTGATGAACTATTCAACATGTATTTATTCTGATAAAAAGGCCACAGTAGAAGTCTCTGTCACTAAACACGTCGTTACCCTGGAGTGTTCTATCGCTAACTGATTTTCCGGTCTCTAACCCAACATATCCCAAACGTCACTAGTCCCGTTCAATATGCGTCATCTATGGTGCGTCGCTAAATAACTAACCTATATAAATAAGGTGTCTAACAGATTCCTCCCCCCCTTGAAAAAAAAATATGTCAATATTTTTCCACTACTGTCAAGTCTTACAAGGGCATTTTCAATTTAAGGGGAAGACAACAAACATAAAATCTTGACATCTTCATCTTGACTTCTTCATCTTGACTTGACAGTTCCTCATATTCAATGTCAATGTTCATAACATCCCAGAATCATCTTCATTAGTACACAGTTCATCATGGAGGAAAATGTGGCATCTTATGGGCACGTCATACATCACAAATGTTCTTCACTGGCAGTAATCTGATAAAATACAACATTTCAAAAAAAACAATTACAGACTTTATTTCCACATTCAATAAATTTTTTTTCTTACCACCCTTTTATACGCTTTTGTCCATTTTTCTTTTATACTCACCCTTTTCCATAGAACTAACTTTCGTCAATGATATATGAAATGATTCATATAAAAAAAAATATCCATACTTACTTTCAAATGCTTAACACAAATTTACTTATCTCCCTTTTCCATAACATATAAATGGTATCAATATATTAATATACATTACATACTCAATATAATCATAGTTTATTTACAAACTTATTTCATTTCAATGTCATTCTAGACAATAAATCAGCTACAATATTCACAGATCCACTAATAGCTTTCACTTCAAATTTATATTCCTGTAGTGCTAAGAACCATCTATAAACACGACTGTTTTTCATGCTCTTTTGCTGTATATACTGAATAGGTTTATGATCAGTTAATAATATGAATTTCCTTCCTATTAAATAGCTCTCTAGCTTAGTAATTACCCATATTACAGCTAAGGCTTCTCTTTCAATGACACTATATTTTTTTTCTGCCTCTGACAATTTTCTACTTACATATAATATAGGATGTAAGTTATCATAGTTCTGCATTAGACAACCACCAATAGCATTACCAGATGCATCAGTTGTGACATAAAATATTTTGTCTTTATCAGGTAGTCTTAATATTAATTCATGACTAAAAACATCTTTAATTCTGTCAATAGCTTTCACACATTCCTCATTGCAAACTACTTTTTGAGGTTTTCCTTTTTTTAAGTAAGTCATTTAATGGATTCACTATTTCTGCTAAGTTCTTTATAAACTTTCTGTAATAATTTACTATTCCTAATATGCTTTTAATTTGTCTTTTTGTTGTAGGTATTTCAATATTAAGTACTTTCTTTATGTTATCTTCAATAGGGCGAATCATGTTGTTATTTACTTTATGTCCTAAGAAAATTATTTCCTCCAATCCTATTTCTACTTTTTCTGCTTGAATTGTAAGTCCACTTTCTTTTATTATTTTGAACACTTCTTTTACATCTACCAAATGTTCCTCCCAACTATTATTAAAAATACATATGTCATCCAAATAGCAAATAACATTTTCTTTGTTTCCAATTATCATGTTCATCATTCTATTAAATGTGGCAGGTGCATTTACTAATCCAAAACTCATATAATTCCATTGAAAAATACCATATGGTGTTACAAATGCCGTGTAAGGTTTTGCATTTTCTGTTAAAGGTATTTGCCAATAACCTTTAGTTAAATCCAATTTAGTAAAAAAAATTTTGCTCCATTTAATTTATGTAAAATATCCTCTATATTTGGCATTGGATATGGGTCAAATTCTGTGATGTTGTTAAGTTTCCTATAATCAATACATAACCGTATATCTCCATTCTTCTTTTTGGCTATCACAATTGGTGAAGCATAAGGAGATGTTGATGGTTCAATTATACCTGATTCTAGTAAATTGTCTATTTCTTTCTTTACTTTGTCTTGTAAATGTAGCGGTATTCTATATGGCTTAAGCTTGATAGGTTTTGGGTCTGTTACTTTAATGTCATGTTTAATAATATTTGTTTTTCCTGGTATACTGGAAAAAATTTCTTTGTATTCCTGTATTATTTTAGTTATATCTTTTGACTTTTCCTTAGTTAGATTATTAAGATTAATCTTTTGCCAAGTTTGATTCTCTTTTGTTTCTATTACAGGTATTTCCTTAATATCATTTTCATTGTGATTTTCATTTGTTATTATCATCAAGCATTCTTCTCTTTCTGAAAATTTATTTTCTATTTTCTCCTGAATGTTTTGTATCAACTCATCTTCTCTATCATGATATAATTTCAAATTATTTATGTGATATGTTTTAATTTTCCCATTTATTTCAATTTGATAATTCACATCACTAATTTGTTTTATCACTTTAAATGGACCTTTCCATTGTTTACCAATTTTATTTTTCAGGTCATTTATTAATATTAATACATTGTTTCCTACTTCTAGTGTTTTCAATTGTCTTTTCTTATTTATATTCTCATGAGCACTTTGTTTGTACTTCTTATTGTTGTTATATGCTTGATTCCATATTTCTTTCAATTCTGTTGTGATTGTTGTTTCACTGTCATTATTTAATTTATTCTCATTGTCTATTAGATTTTCTTTAAAAACATCTAATTCATCTCTGGGTTTTCTTCCATGTATTATTTCATATGGTGAAAATTGTGTTGCTTCATGGATGTTGTTTCTATGAGCAAATAGTACATAGTTAATGTAATGATCCCACTTGTTCTGATTATTCTGAATTATTTTTGTTAGTGATCTTTTTAATGAACCACCATATCGTTCACATAACCCGTTACTCTCTGGGTGGTAAACCGAAGAGTATATGTGTTGTATATTGTATTGTTTAGTCCATTTCTTAAATTGTTCTGACTTAAACTGAGATCCCTGATCACTCAATATAATTTTAGGTATACCATGTCTTGTAATTACTTTTTGAGTTATGGCATTAATGATATTCTCTGCACTTGTATTTGATAATGGGATTGCCTCTGGGTATCTACTAAACATGTCTATTACTGTTAGAATGTATTTGTTATTATTTTCAGTTTGAATTAAAGGACCTATTAAATCAATAGATACTTTCTGAAATGGTTCTGTAGGTTCATCCATTTCTTGAATAGGTGCTTTATTCACTAGGCTTTTGTTAGATCTCTTTTGACATATGTCACATGAGTTTATGTATTTGTTGATTGTTGCTTTCATTTTGGGCCAAAATACTTGTTTTGACAAATTCCTATAACATTTCTTTACTCCCCTATGTGCTGCTAAATTATTATCATGTGTCATGATTAAAACATCTTTCCAATATTTCTGTGGTAAGACAAGTTGTTTTATTTTCTTGTTATCATTACTTGTTTGTCTAAACAATATTTTATTCTCTATACAAAATTTCTCCATTGGATTATTATTGTTTTTATCTGATATTCTTTACAAAGTTGTCCACTAGAATAAAAATTTTTAATCCTTCATAAGAGTTTATCACTTTTTCTAATTTTACCCACTTATTGAAAAAATCCTTTTCCATATTAATGGTAGTTTGGGGTTCTATTCCTAATGATGGTATATTGTCAAAATATTTCTTTCTAAAAGTTGTAGCATTATGACCATAAGCATTCAATAATTCTTTTTTCAAAACCTGATAGCTATCATCAATATGATGGTCATGATTTTGGCATATTGTTAGAGCTTGACCATGAACAAAGTCTATCAGTATTTCAGACCATTCTTCTTCAGGCATATTAAATGTAGACATTTTTGCCTCATATCTTTTCAGGAAATCACCAATGTCATCCTTCTGTTCATCAAAACTTTGTATCTTTCTCTTTAGCCATGTCTGTGAATTAGGGTTGTCTCTTTGTGTGGTAACATTATTTGAGTTATTTGTGTTATTTCCTTGTTCAGCTTGAGTTCTGGCTTGTGCTGCATCCAATCTCATCTTTTCCATTTTAGCTTCATGCTCTCTAATTTTTTCTCTCTCTTTGTCTTGCCTATCTTGGTCCTCGTTTTGCTTTTCATATTCTTCCTTTCTGATCCTTTCTTGCCTCTCTATCTCTTGTCTTTGACGTTCTTCTTGTCTTTCTATCTCTTCTTTTTCCCTTCTTATTTTATCTTGCCGTTCCATTTCTTCCCTCACAACTTGCTGTACATAAGCTGCTAAGTCTTTTCCTTTTAACTCCATGGCCTTTCCATCCTGCATAGCTGTTTCCTTAACCTCCTTAAGGTCCACATATGATGATGTAGCCATTGTGTTTTATATTTTATATATATTTTTACTTAGCCTATATTGGTTATGGCTATACTTTAAATTTATTTTATATTTAGGTTTTTACACACTTTTATACCAGTTTTAAGTGTTATATCTCTATAGATTTAGTAAATAAGTAAATCTAGTCTGAGTTATATTCAGATCTGTATATTAGGTCTAGTATCACCCAAATTTAAATCTAGTATATTATAGTATATATAATAATACAATTTAGATCTATAGTTATCAAGAGCACTCTGACAATTAGTATGAATAACTATGATCAATTTTAAAATCTGATGTGACTGAAGTGTCTAGCGTGGACTCTAAGACTGTCTAGAGTCTAGATCTAGAGTAGATAAGATAGATTATCATAGATTTCTTAGATCCAATCCAGAAATTATGGTTCTATTTAACCATATGAAACAAATATGTGTATACAATGTCAAATATATCTTCAACAAGATATCTATATCTAGAATGTACTACCTTCATTCATCTTTCAATTAATAATATTTCAAATTAGAGTCTAGATGATTTAATTGTACCAAAGAGATGTACAACAATTTGTAGATCTAAATTTAGCCAGACGACAGTGTTTGACTACATAGCCAGTTTCGGCATTATTCTCATGGCAAAATCATATTTGATTTTAACCGCTCAAACTAAAATTATTTTAGTCTGATTCACAGTAAAAGAATCCTACCCGCACTTTCTATCATTAAGTGAAAAAAAAAATACAGATCTAATTAAATTAATAAAAATAAATAATTTAAAATAATATAAACAAATGAAATAATTAAATGAGACTATCACTATGGGTTGGGATATGACAATATGGCACACAATGATAACGTCACGAAGTAACTAGGCAACAACGGATATGACGTTTATACAAACAAAACAAATTACAACCCTAAACGTATAATATAGCTTTTCATCTAAATTATGTCTTTACCCCGAACGGGTTTAAGGCTTCAGCACCACCTGAATTTTACTCAGGCTAACATACCAAATTTAGACAAAATCTATTTCTAAGGGCAATCTAAACATATACTACTAAGAAAAATGGCACTTAGCTTTTGATAAGAAAGATCCCTTTGTTTGGACTCCCGAATATGCTAGATCACAACAAATTCTACTGCCTCTCTTCCAGTTCTGACTCTGTTCTCCGGTGCTACCAGTATCCCACGTAATGCCACAGATGTCCTGATATGCCACAGCAAAATGTTTCAGTTCCTTCGGCGACTGTTGATGACGTATGTGTAGTTCTGACGACTTTGTGTACACAGTTACTGACGAATAGGTTAACGGTTCTTCTGGCGACGACTTGACTTGTGTAGACGACTACTGACAAATAACAGTCTCTTGACGGCAACTTGATCTGGACGACTGACGAATAACGAATTTCTTGACGATGACTTGATCTGGGCTGACGAATAACGGCTTTCTTGACGATGACTTGATCTGGGCTGACGAATAACGACTTTCTTGACGATGACTTGATCTGGGCTGACGAATAACGGTTCTCTAAACTAGTTCACTGCTTCTGCTGCTACTCTGGTAGTACGACGAAGTTTGCTGTTGTACGTTGCTTCACTAGACCAAACTGTCCAATGTAGACTAGGTGAGACCAAGGTCACCTCCGACGACGTTCCGTTACACGATTAACGGTTTTCAACGAAATTAAGTGGATGTAGCTGTTTCCACAACTTCACTGCTAACAAGTCTAGATATGGTCTAGACCGACGTATGCTAAATAGATCAATATTCAGCAGCGAAAAATACGATTTCACTAACCTTCCAAAGGTTAAACACAGTGACCGTTATAAAAGTGGCAAGCAACCGGTTCAATGAGCAAACTGCTCCACAAGAATCTCTCCAAGGGTAAGACGACAGAGCGATTTAGTTAGCTACTAAACTTGTAGTACTCACAATACTTCTGACAGCGGGCAAACTGTCCTTCTCGAAACTGACGAGGTAAAACTTGATACTCGATGTGGCTCCTACGACGAAGAAAAAATATGTCCAACAGGTTCACTAACGATCTCTCACCCGTTATGAATGAACGGTTTCTCTGGTTGTAGGTCGATTCAGCATATGAAGATCAGGCGTTGCGATGATTACTGTCCTGACGAAGGTCAACCTGAGTTAACGGCTCGTTGAACGTACGATCAAGAACATGTAGATCTAGAACAAAGTCACTCTGCGATGATTCTGTGTTCAGCCGTACTCCGATAAAACTTTATAACTTCGAGTGCACGACCCTCACCTGAGTAAACGTTCTGCTTCGAGGTCCGGTTCGATGTTCAGACTTCGGGCGTCGGGGGTCGCCACTGTGATGTTGCTTATTCAGGCTGTCTTGAAGTCAACTATGGATGACTGTTGGATTTCAACCAAATTACTCTGCAAGCGTTTGAGTATAGATGTTCGGGTGTATTCCGTGTAGTTGAACAACAATACAGACAGGAACAATTAACATCGGTTTTTAACTAGTGAAGAGATGTAGTCAACTCTGATGAACTATTCAACATGTATTTATTCTGATAAAAAGGCCACAGTAGAAGTCTCTGTCACTAAACACGTCGTTACCCTGGAGTGTTCTATCGCTAACTGATTTTCCGGTCTCTAACCCAACATATCCCAAACGTCACTAGTCCCGTTCAATATGCGTCTTCTATGGTGCGTCGCTAAATAACTAACCTATATAAATAAGGTGTCTAACAGTACCCATTAGAGTAGGGTAGACTCAGAAGTGCCCGAAGTCCGAAATTAAAAATCCCAGTCTTCACCAGGATTCGAACCCAGGACCCCAGTTCAATGAGCAAAGCGCTTTACCGCTCAGTCATCGCGCCACCACTATGCTGCTAGTATGCTAATTAATTCTGCATGCTAATGCTTTCATAAGATGACCCTAGAAAATCTAGATGAAATTACTGAAATAGATTGTGTTCTTACATCAATTTTTAGAATCTATTTTTCTCCATCAGTTTGCTTGTATATCTAACTGTATAACAGATCTTCTCTAGAGCTGCAGTCTTTCTGTGTGGTGAAAATGTGTTGAAAATAATCATTGTATATCCTCAACTATCATATTTCAAAAGAGTTTAATGTTATGTTTGTCTCTGCAGAGAATACCTTATGTTATAGAGATGTGCTTGGTCAAGTTTATGTTGGGTCTTTGTGATTATGTCCACTGGCAGGAGGAGCAGGTCCAAGTTCACAAACTACTAGACCTTATCTGGATGATGCTACAGGTAGACCTAGGGCAATCTTTTTTTCATTGTATGCATATGTGGTCTGTGCTTCAGACAGACTGTACTCAGTATAATCTTTCCACTGAAACAGTTCTTTATAAATATATATTAATATATCTGTTATAACAATCTTACCAGAGTTTAAGAAGTAGAATAAATGTATTTTTCGCCTACATTTTGTTTCTCTTATTTTCTGATAATGTTTTTTATTACTTACATTTTATTTTGTTATTTTGTTCAACATTTTTTTTTATTCAACAAAAATTTTTTTATTATCATTTTAATTTTTGAAGTAATGAATGTTCAATGCTAATAATGCAAAAAAATAACAACTTTTTAAATTATGAAAAATTTTCATAAGGCAAAGAAACAGTGGTCACATGACACTTTGGTAAAGGAACTTATGTTTGTGTAATTGATTCTACTTGGTGTTGCAGATAGAGATGAATGCTGTTTATATAAAGTTACATTTTCTTTTGAACCTTCTAGGACATGGAACTGCGAGACTGTATGGAACAGTTAGCTATATCATTGTTGAACGGCTACAGGTTTCATTCATTTCATCCTGAGTTCAAGTATCCTGTGAGTATTTGACTTATGTTTAAGTTTTACTACTTTGTTTTTTATTTTTACCCAGACTGCTAATAATGCTTTGACTTATTTTCTTTGGTGAAACAAAATTTTACTTTGTTGTACTTAAACATTGATAATGGTATGTATTTGTGTGACATATTCATTAGTTCTGTGACTTATTCATTAGGTGAAACATTTCTACAGGAATATTTCAACAATTAAACTTTTAAAAAAAAATCTTAACTAATGTAAACTAAGCAGAATAATGTTAAATGTACTCATGTTTGGCTTTTAAAAGCTTATAATACAAACAACTTTACCAATAATAAAAAAAAAGTATGTACTCATCACAAAGGAAGAAAACCATTGAATGTATTTATATTAATAAAGAGTGTCCATAAATGTAGTTCACCTCTTTGGTCTTATTATGTAGCTTCTTAAACTATTTGTGACTGATTTATTTTTTCATTTTTTTTTCAACAGAAACAGTATTTAGCCTTGACCTTAGCTGTCCTGAGACACGCAAGAACTTGCAGACATTTGTTGACTTTTGTATTGTATCCTTTGGAGTAACAAACTTTTTTATTTTACACAGTGAACAGATGTTGTGTAATGCAGACAGAAATGTTAATATGTTTTTGTATCAATGCTTTATATGTCTAGAAAATGAGGGGTGTTTAAGCATAATGTTGGATGATCCCCATGTTAACTTTTTGTGAATATGAAAGAAACTTTTATTATATTGAACTGATAAGAGGCTACTTTTGTTATGACATTGTATTTAAAAGAAACAACTTACAACAAAGTATCATTTTTTATACATGAATAGACTGAGAGAAAACAAATATTTCCTGGCTATTATTTTGTTCTGTTTAAGTGTGGGTAGCGCTATTGTTCTTAACTGTAGACTAGTTTTGAAAGAGTCAAGTTCCCAGTCTTTATGCATATCAAACCACCAGATGATCACAACTTGACCAAGTTACTGCCTGTAGTTTGTTGGGATCAATATTTTCAAGTAACAATTTTTTTTAACATCAGTCAACAGTAATTAAATACAATCAATCCAGTCAATTTAGGAGTAATTATTCTTTTGGTTTATTTTATTAAAACTTATTAAAATAGCTAATTTTTTTCTTTGGGGGGGCAGGGGGTCTCAAACTTAATTGCATTATTTTTTACATCATTAAATTTTTTTAATTTATTTATTTTCTGAGACATGTTCTGATTTGATTGGTAATGACAGTGAGCAGCACAGATCGTATGACTTTACTTCCTTGTGTTTTCAATAGATAGACGCACGGTCCACTGAGGACGACAATAACGAGTCTGAGGATGAAGTCTCAAAACAAAGCTATCAAAGTTTCCTGGAGGCGTCTAAGAAACTGGGTCAGAAAGTTGAAGGTTAGAGGCCACATTTTACTCCTAGATGCTTACTTTTTCTAACAACATATTCTGCTTCATTGAACTAGAACTTTCTGATTATAGTGTATACTTGATACAATTGAAGAAGCATACATGTGTACACATTGGCTTAGTCTCTAGTTAAAAGTACATTTTTTACAAAGCTGTTATGCAGAACAAATGGTTGAAATCTTAAGGTCTTGTATTGTGTCTCAAAGAATTTTTTCTTGGGTACTTCTTATGTTCTAAATAATCAACAGCCCCTGAATCCATCCAACTCTAATGGTTACCTGACCTATTTTGGTTGGTAAGGGTTATTAAGAGCAGTTGGTCATTGTGCGGATGGACGATTTGCACCAACCAAGAAATATACCAGCTATATGAAGACCCCCTCCATAGTTACAGAAATAAAAGGGAACAGATAACGTTGGGCAGGTCACCTCAGAAGAATGCCAGAGAACAGAGGAGCAAAGATTGTTCACTGGCAAAAACCCAAAGGCAGACCACAAGTACGGTGGCTTGATGACATAGAGGCAGATCTACAACGGCTAAAATTCCAGGCATGGAGACGTAAAGCACAGGATAGATCAGAATAGAAAGATGTGCTAGAGCAGACCAGGGCTCTCCATGGGCTGTAACGCCACTGGGATGGATGAATAGTTAGTCATTGTGCTGGTTACATAAACATCCTGGTTACTAGCTTTACATCATTTGTTCCATATATTGTAAAGTCTGAAATGGGCATTTTTTTTTTAATTTTTAAAAATCTTATATGTTGAATGATTTCTTTGCTCTTATGAATTTTCCTATTACTTTGTTTTGTTTAGAGACTAACAATGATATATGCAATGTTTTCTTTCCTCTAGAACTAGAATCTATGCAAGTGGAGTTACTGAAATGTCTGCTGGTTACCAATGACCCAGTCGATGTAAGTCTCCATATCTACTTTTGTTATTCTATCAGTAATCTATGCTAGTCATCCCACAGGAATACAGATGTAGCTTTTAATAGAATAGCAATTTAAACATTTGCATAAAAAATGTTTGTTTAATAAATGTATATTGAAAATAAAATGATATAACTTAACAGTCATATACTTGTAAAAAAAAATAATAATTTTTCTCTTTATAATTTAGGGTAAAACATCTCGAGACATTTTTCTGGAGAAATTAAAACTATTTCTGAAAGAAAACAGTGGTATTATAAGAGTAAGTAGTTTCACCCTTAGTCCTTTGTTCATTCAATTGTAGAATGTCATTTTATTTGTTTACAAAATGTTTGGTAGCAGCGCTCTATAAATGAAATTATTATTATTATTAATTGTTTTTTCTTTTTTTTGGCTAAAGAATAGAATATTTATATTTGTAAAAAAAAAAATTAAAAAAAATTGTATTAATTAAATTAATGAGATGTGAAACAAATTATTTTTTTTTCCTCTAGCTTCAGATAGCTCAGTGTGCTCTGCCAGTTAGTTTGTGTTTCTTTCATCGACTTGTTCAGGCCTTGAAGTTTTACTGGAATAATTTTTGCCTTGAAGATTCAAACTTTTACCCTTGCACAGGTAGGTAACTCTTTAATAGGATGAAGAAGAAAACTTAACTAGACGTAGGTCCTCTCGAGCCATTTGGCACATAAAATGTCAAGCACTCTCCACTTAGATCAGTCAAAGAGCGACTTTGGCAGCCTCTTCCCATCTGGTGACCACAGATTTTAGGTCTTCTAAGAATGTGCGACGCCATGATAGATGTGGGCTGCCTTGTTTTCAATTTCATCTTTTTGGCTTTCATGTTATGATGACTTAAGTCAGTGATGCCCAACCTAATTCAATCTGTGAGCCATTTTAATTTCCAACACTAGTGTCGCGGGCCACATGATGGAAAAGATTTAAAAACTGAATGAAATTGACTTGAAACTATTTTTATTTCAAACCCGAGGATCTAGTACTTACATTGAAGTATTGGGAGATTTTAATTTTCTCTTTACACTTCTAAAAATGGCATAAGTTCTGTTTATATTTTGTTGTTCTTGTTATTTAAAAACAGCCACAGACTTTCTTTATAAAAACAAACAGGTTGGATAGCAATGGTATCATGTTGTACAAAAAAGTAAAGATCCGTTCACTTTTCCTAGTAGATTCTCTAGTCCTATTTCATGAAGGCACCATGTTAAATGCCTTGGCAGTAATTCATTACAAAAAAAATGAGGGCACTAACGTGGGTAAAGATACATTTTGAACATTTTTCTGGAGGGGGAAGGGGGACTTTTCTATATTTTATGCCAACGTTTCGGCGAGCCGGATGGAAGCTGTGGGCATCACTGACTTAAGTAAACCTGTTTCATCTTGTTAAAAGGAAATGCCCACAAATCTCATACAGTGTTCAGTCACCACTTGACTTAGGGGTTAGTGCCAGTGCTGGAAAGAATTTCTCTATTTGTGACATGATCTTAGTATGTTATTCCTTGAAACCCTCTGAGCTAACTCTGTTTGGCCAGATTTAGCCTCTTTTCAACCTTTATGGATGACTTCCACATCTGGATAGCACAGATGGCTGTTGGGACAATAACTGCATTGAGCAGCTGGATCTTGGTCTTCAGGCTCATTGATTTGTAAACTAATTTTGTAGAATAAATATTTGACATTAAGGTCCCTTTTATTTCTCAAGCATGTAATGCTCTTTGTGACTTTGTCCTCTTCTAATTTTTACTGTTTATTGAAAAGTTTGTCAGTCTTGTAGTTTTACAACTCAAAGTGCTTATTTTACTGTCTTGCTGTAGCAAATTTTGTCTAATTGCTGTCTCTGGGAGCCTGTGATGTCCATTAACAATGAACTCTGTAAATAATTATTTGTTTATGTAAAATCAATTTTTTAAAAAAATTACTGTTTCAGAGGCCTTCATGCCCATTCAGTGTTTCTGGAATGACTCTAGAGACTACTATGAGCTACAGAGGTGTGGTGGATTGATGAGTCATCTCAATAGACAGTTGGGAAGTAAGTTGCAGTGAAGAGTACAGTTAATGTGACGAGAGAGTTTCAGACAAAGCATAGATAGCTAGGTTTGTTGGTGTCTCCAGTGTGTAGAGAAGAAAGAAAGGGTTGATAAGCTAGGTGTTTTTACAAGTGAAATGACAATTGTTTTAAACTTGTTAGCTCTCCAGAATTGAAAGCTCTTCAATTTTGTTTATATTTAGTTGGCAGCATTGAAGCTCAATGTAGCATACTTGACATTGTTTAGTTTTTCAGGACTATTCATTATTGCCTATAATAGTTTTGTTGATTTGTAAAATAAATAAATAATTGGAAAGACAGGAAGCAATTAAATGATACATTAATTCCCTTTTGTTTTTAATTTGTATATGAAGACAACATGTATTGTGTAGTGACGCACTTTAGGTGACTGATAGTGAACCCAATTATGATGACATAAAATCCAAAGTGAGACCTAGATTAAACGGACAGTTTAGGTTAGGCTTTCATAGAGGTAACATCGTATGTGATAGTGACTGAGATTATACTGCTCCCATTGTGAATTAAACAGTTATACTTCATACCCCTGTTGGTTGTTCACTGTATTTGTGGAGTTGTATTATTGCCCCTATAAGTCCCATATCATTGTAAGACATGACAGTAGTAAGTTTTGAAAAAAAAATGAATTGGTTAATTAATTGTTTTTTAATAAAATGGGGGAGGAATGTAGATATGCACTTTAGGTGACTGATAGTGAACGCAATTATGACGACATAAAATCCAAAGCGAGATTGTAGCTTATCTAGATTAAACGGACAGTTTAGACTAGGCTTTCATAAAGGTAACATCGTTCTTGGTAGTGACTGAGACTTGACTGCTCCCATTGTGAATTAAAGAGTTAAACTTCATATGCCTGTTCTCAACTATTTGTATTTTCTGTTTCTTTCCAGCGGAGGTAAATCGTGCCCAAGGAATAGAACTGCAAGAAGATGGAAGAGTAGTGAAAAAGTTGACCAAGGAAGTAGGTATGTAATTGTGGTTGGTCATTTGAGCATTGGAAACTTACTACTGTTAAAAGGTTCAACCTTATTAGGTACACTGCAGGCATGTGTTTTCTAAGTGATAAAGCTGTTAACTACATAGAGCTTGATCTCAGTGGAGACTGCAATATTTATTTACATTTTTAGCCTATGCCATTCAGAAGTCTTCACTGTAATTTTTTAAAATGAAGTTATCTACTTTTTACAAGATGATCACCTTTTTTGTCTGTATATTTTAATGTCTTTCAGTGAAACAAACAGAGGAGTATCCCAAACTTGAAATGCCAAGTGGCAACTCTCTTCTAGATCTGCTGGACTGTGTTGTACTCCTGTACCATATAGCTGCTCACAAACAGTTGGGCAAGGTCAGATGTTTGTCCCAAATGTAGGCCAAGCTAGTTAGGATCCATGCATGTAAATAAGTTCAAACTTCAAAAATAAAGTAGTTCACTTCAAACCAAGATCATGATTATACTAAACTAGCTAAAAAAAATACTTTCCACTTGTCTTATATGTTGTCCCACTGAAATGATTCATCTGTTCCCTCTAAAGAATGATGCTCATGTTTGATGAAATAATATTCTTGAATCCATCACTGGAACACAGCTGAGGAGACATAACTCAAATACTTTAACCTATTCAATTCCAGCCCCCTCAAATCCCAGTCAAAGGGAGATAGCTCCCCATAGCAGTGTGTAGACCAAGTGTTAAGCATCTGTTTTCAGCCATTATGGGATTGGATAGATAGCTACCATATTTGTCTGCTATGATATCAGTTGTAGATATGAATTACAGTGGTCTGTTTTAGAGAATCAAATGTTTTATTAGGATCACATCTGTTAGTGAACCCCCAAATATTGTTCTGTCTCCCTTTTTATACTTTTTACAATGCTTAGGTTTCTGCATAATTCCACTAACCAGCAGATATTCATCTGGAATTTGAAAATTGCGTAGACTTTTTAAGCCATTTCAGAGAAAGTGAGCTAGCTCATGTGAATGATTATGTGAAGCAAGTCACAACTTCCAAAGTAAAAAAAAATGTGATGGGTCATCCACATATGGATCAAAGACTTGTTATCACATTGAAATATTTCAAAGTGGGAAGTAGAGAGCTGTCAATAAAAAGTTGAATAGTACACAATTTTAATATTTTCATTTTCAAGGAACTGTCTATTTTTTTTTACCAGATGTACTTGACCTTTTTTTCAATGAACTATCATTAACTGTTTGATTTTGTCATCTAGATGTGTGCCTTACGTGAAAGCATGCAAGACTATATTCTTAACATGAAGGACACAAAAAGGAAACTTAAGAAATGCCCTGGTGATGTAAGATTTGAATGTCAATCAAGCTTTTGAGTTAGAGTAAATAGGTAGTGTCTTGAATTTCCTTCTTATCTTATACTAGTGATTAGATCATACATAGAAATAAACATCTTAATGTTTTAGTTTGTGGAAGTCAGACAACATCTGGAGAATGCCATCAAAGTTTTTGAGGAAAAGATTCAAGAACAGGCCAGACAGATGGTTTGGGTAGCTGTAGTCATTTACTCTCCGGTAAGCACAGTAGATGATCAATGTAAAGTTTGACAATGTAATTTGTTCATACTGGTCATGTTATTGTCACATGTCTGTGTAAATACTTCATGCACAGTCCACTGTTGTTTTTTTTTGTGGTTTGCTTTTTTGCCTGACGTTTTTTTTTCTTAAAGTATTTTGAAGTACCATCTTTGGAGGCCCCGAGTGTTACAAGTGCTGAGCACTGAGTTGTTGATTTTTTCTTAATGTAAAAAAAAAATCATCATTGACCTTTCTTCCTTGATAATAAACACATTATTAAAATATATATTTGAAAAAGTCTGGCTGAGTGGCATAAACGTTTGGCTTCCAAACTGAGAGCCATAAATTATGACACTAGGAGACTTTATTTGAAATAGAACAAAGTCTGAGTTTTATTGCCTGAGAACATAAAGGCATTAAAGAAACCTGCTACTATTCACCCTTAGTTTAACCCACATATCCATCCAAAAAAAAAAAGGACTTGTGTGCACTGGACTTCCAATAAAATGATAATATTTCAGTAGCCTTAAAACATAACAAATAATATATAATTTCAGTTAATAAACTATTCTAGACAACTAAGAGCATCTTGATACATGTTTAATAAAAGTAAATTGATCAACTTTGGTTATCACCATAGGTGGAACATTTGTAAGTTGTATTAAGAGAACAAATATAACATATAATAATAATAATAATTTTATTTATAAAGTGCTGTTAACAAACAAAATGTAGGCTTAAGACTCGCATTTTCAGTGATCATTGTTTTGTCAAGATAAAATGCTAGAATCATCTATTTCTGTCATGTTTTAGTCCAAGCAGAATGATATCGCCTGGTTGATGCATGTTGTCCTGAAGACTGTAGAGAAAGCCTCAGAGTACCACAGGCTGTTCCAGTATGTTCCAGAGTTCTACATTGAGACAGGAGTCAACACATTCAATGCTCTCAGAAACTACCTTCATCCAACCACACCTTTTCAAGATGTACCAGGTAGGGACCAATTAAATAGGGTCATGGCACTTTGATAAAGTCTTGCGGTTGTTTTGTGCCAACAATAGTTTGTGGTAAAGTGAATATTTCTATTTATAATTACAAATTTTTCTACCAAGAAGTTTCAAAAGCATTTGGTTTTGAATGTGAAAGTTGTGTGTAACTTTCTGTGTGTGTGTTCTATTTCAGACTTGCAACATCTACTTCCACTCTACGCAACTTTCTTAGTGGATCATTTTGCAGACTCAAGATTAGTTAGCAACGGTGAGATGTTCTTGTTGATTTGTTGTTGTTTTTCTGACTCCACTTTTGCTTATGAGGCTTATTAATTATTTTTATATACCTCTATCAAAACTTTCATATTATTTTTAAATCAAAGACTAAGATATGATTTTAAAGTTTCAATTGTGTTTAAAAATGTGTTTCCTTTGTCTTACTTTATTTGGAAATGGTAATAAATGTTGGTAATGGAAATATTAAAACTGAAGATCTGTGTTCTTTGCTTTTATTATTAATGTGTGTTTGTATTTAGATGTTTATTTTTGTTTCTATCTTCCCATTGTGTATGTTTGTATTGACAGACTTAAAGGACATGTTGGTCCAAGCTTTGGCTTGTTTTACTTGTTACCCAAACACATTGAAAGTATTGGAGGAGTTACCCATGGACAAGTAAGTCTCACCATCTCATAGTTCATGTATGTCTGCTTTAGGTAATAGCAGTTTAACTCAATGTAACATTTGTCCTGTATTAGTGTGGGATTATTGGACCTTGTCTAACTTGAATGTTGCTAAATCAGGCTGTCACTGATATCTCTTCATGAGAACAGTGCCCAAACTTTTTGATGTCATTGTTTCCCACGACTCTTAGTTGTCAACACTAATGTTTTGAGATCTTCACAAAAAAATGTTTTGTTTTTCCACTAGGAGAATTTCCATGTTGCAGTCCCTAATAGCTCCTTATGAGAACAGGTCCTGGGCGCACACCAACTGGATACTTGTACGCATATGGAAAGTAGGTCTCGATAGAAATAGCACTTTCCTACAGTCCGTATTCTTGAATTATCTTTTTTTATTATTACAAATAGATTTTACATTAAAGAAAAAAAATAAAGGTCTATATTTAATATTAATTGTACATAATATTATCTAGGGATGCGGATTTGGTTATCGTTACCAATACCTACCAAACCTTATACCACACAAAGCCCAGCCCACAGAGTTCAGTTATGTGAGTCTACAAAGTAAGTTGTTTATGCTGCAGCTTAGCTGAATGCCATTTAAATAGTAGGTATGCAGATTTATGGAGTGGCATAATAATAAAGCATTGTCTTCGTTTCTGAAGATGAAGTTCAGTGCAGTATTTCATGTGACTATGCAAATCTAGTAATGACCATTGTATTTTGCCACATCTGATACAGACAGAACCTGGGGTCTATTTAAGTTTCATTTTTGTCTCGGCTTTTTTTTTTTTGGGATCTCCAATTTGTGTTGTCAAAAAGACTACACAGTTGATTTAGCACTATAAACACAGTAAACATGCTCTAAGAGGTTTATTGGATTTCAGTTTTATTTTTAGACGTTATAGCTTTTATCTTATTTTATCTTATATAACACAGACGTTACTTCAAAAAGAAGATGATTACGTCCTACGCGTCATGCATATTAACCAAT
Organism: Biomphalaria glabrata; assembly: GCF_947242115.1. Taxonomy (NCBI): domain Eukaryota; kingdom Metazoa; phylum Mollusca; class Gastropoda; family Planorbidae; genus Biomphalaria; species Biomphalaria glabrata. The sequence continues at coordinate 7,411,578 of NC_074714.1, forward strand.
GACCTAAATTCTGCTAAGTCACTGGTTTTCCTGGCTAGCACAGGCAACCCATTCCATGCTCTAATAGCACTAGCTCTCAATGGTAATGGTGTATAACCTTGACTAAAGTTTAAAAAAAAAAGAGAACATAAGTAGGAATTATTATCATCACAATTTTCTTCAGGAATAATTCTGAACTCTCTTCTGTAACATTTGAAGAATTTTTTTTTTCATAATTGAAATAAGTAAAAATGGCATTTTGCAAAACTTTTTATCTAGTTTGGGAGGGAACTTTACAGTTTCATTTAGATCTTTTTTTAAAGAACTGAAAACAAATATATATAGTTATTTATTGTTCATATCTCATATAATTCATTCTAACTTTGCATCTCAAGCAATTTAACTTTTTTTTTTAGAGCCATGTCCATCGCAAGAGTTTCAGAGTTTGTTGGCTAAAATTTTACTGGATGATATCTCTAGGTCCACCAAGTTTCTGGATTCATTAATGAATCAACTCAACTGGTCTTTCTCAGAGTTTGTTGGTATCATACAGGAGGTATGGATTAGTTCTGTGCTTTTTTTAAGCAGAATGTGCAACTAACTTTGCGCCAGTCATCAGCTTGTCTCATTAGTATTATAATTTTGCCACCAAATGTTGAAATAGTTCTTATTTTGATATTATTGGAGATTTGATCTGAATAGTAATTATAATTTAATTTGAAAAAAGTCTTTACTGGGACTAAGGACTAAACTAATTCTTGAGTACTGTGCATATTAAGAGTTTACAGACTTAGAAAAAATTATAGATTTTAAAAAGTAATAATTAGGAGTTTGTGCATTATGTTGAAGAGTGTAGTTCAAATGAAATATTCTGTAAGTATTTGTAAGTTTGTTATTATTTATTATCAGATGACTAAAATATTATTATTTAATTTATTCATTCATTAAATAAGTTTCATTTTACACTATGTTATATCACAGATGTTTATATTTAATCTTAAGAATTTATGTTTTTAATGGGTTTTTGTAATGACTTTTTACTTATGTTTCTGTCAGATTCAGTCCCTGGCCAGTAAAACTGAGCCTCTACTTCTTGAATCCAGGCAAGTAAAGATCTGTGCAGCCTGCTTTGAGATCTCAGTCTGTTTACTGCGAGTGCTAGAAATGGTAGCTACTGTAGCACCGCAGATGTTCACAGACTGGTCCAGGCCCTCCGCAGAGCTGTTTTTGAAACGATTGATGCAGGTTGGTTTGTGTTAACTACACAGCTGCATGCTGTTTTAGTTTGACATTTCACATAGGTAGAGTGCTGCACATAACCTTCATAAAGCTTGTAATCTAAGGAGGTCATGAGATGTTGAACACGAGTTTTTGAGCTTAATACTAAATGTGTCCCTATTCTCAGCTGATAAAAAATTATGCATTCATATTTACATATATTATGGCAGGACTAGAATACAATTATTTATTTTTTTTAACAGACCTGGGCCAAAACCATGGGACCTCCACTAAGCATCAGTAGGAGACAATGCAAACAGAATATAAAACCATCAAGATCCTAAAAAAAAAGAATATTTTTGATTGTTAGTGTTCACTAGTCCTGCATTTCCAACGCAGAAGTCAAGCGGACACATGACCCACCCAAACTCTTCCCACACGCTGACCCATGTACTTCAACAATCTAACATAGCCAAGCAATACTTTTCATTTAACAAATTAAGATCCTATCTTAACTGTATCTCAGTAATAACTTAATTCTAGTGCTGCCATAATAATATGTTACCAATGCGTTTCATCATTTGTTGTTTTGGCACTTAGCTTCATATTTGTAGCGGACTAAAATAATGAATGAGTTTTTTTTATCTTGAACTTTGAAGTGTTCTACTAAAAGTCTTTATGGCTTGTCCAATAAGCTTAAGCCTGTGTTAAACATCTGGCTGAATAACTACATTGACTTGTGTCAGAATTGTATGTTGATTCTTTGATTCACTAAATTTCATGAAGTGTCAATAAAAAACTTGAACCATTAGATTACAGACTTCAATTTGTGACTTTAGGTTACATGCTCTAACCTATACTGCCACAATGTCCCACCTAATCTTATTTTATTGGTCATTCTGTTAACAGCTGCTCAGTCAGATCATGGCCAGAGTGACCATGAAAGATGGAGCTTTTGAACACATTGTAACGATACCAATCCAAGGTGAGATTTTAATCAATGTTAAACAAGTGTTTTATACTGACCTCATAGGTCTTCCGAAGTAAGAACACTGGTATCTTTAAGTTGCCCTTAAATGATAACTGAAAAAATAGCATAGAAAAGAAACTGGTACTGATCACATCACTGGAAAGCAATATGCAAGAATAATGTTGTCACTTGTGGTTGATTGAACACTTAATAATGTAAACCAAATAGGATAGGTGGCTCAATGTAAACTAACTAGCTAGAGATGTTGTTGTTTTTTTTAATAGCCTATGCAGCTTTAATGTGTGTATGTGTTCCTATTTTGTCACAACATCAGGTTTGGATGGTGTGACACACTACCCCATACTTACTGTGACAGTTGGTATCATGGCACAACTCATTGTCAGGTGTGGAGGCAGCAGGTTAGTTCTTTGTTTGATCAAGATCTCTGATATCCACAAAATATTTCCAGGGCATTTTGTTTCATGTTGAGACATACAGTTGTCTTTTTAATGTACAACTTAAAAGTAGTTTATTTAATGATGAACTTGTACAAGCAAGTAAAAGATGAAAAATATTTTTTTTTTAAACTCGCTTATATTGAGTACTATTGCATCAACTATTTTGAATCAATCATAACTGTACAATTGCATAATTCACTCTCCTAGCAACTTTTACGGGTCTGCTATTTTGCATGTTGACAAAAGTCCCATTTGCACTGCTATATCTCTCATTATTGGCAATGCTTGTCTTATGTTAACTTAGTACATGTTCCATACAAAACAAATTTAATTAATACGTCAAAGAATAATTATGCAAAGTCTCTGCAAAGAATGGAAAGTGGGAGAAATAATGTGTTAAAGATAGTGGCCAGACCAGACAGACGGTGTAAGTTGCTATAAATGAGATTATCTCATTATGAAAGTAATAATCAGTGGAAATCAAGCAGTAACTTTCCCCTATAAATTTGAACAGGAAAATAACCCTCAAATAAAAATATTATCCAAACTTTGTTTTTCAGTCAGGAAAAAGCCACCAGGTCATTACTTCTGGATTCTGGATTTTCCTTGGACTCATTGAGATTTGTACTTGGTAATGATAAGATTAGCAAACAAGACAAAAGCTTTTCATTTAGAAAATGTAAGTTGCACAATGTTGTCTCTATATTTACTGTGTATTTTCAAGTTTATTGTAAATTATCCACTGCTTATAATGAAATAACTTGGCCAGTTTACTTTAATTATTTAGATTATACTGAATTCACTAGCTATCAGTTTTTTTATCTGGTTTGAAACAAAAAAGCCAATAAATTTTGGTCTTGAGCTTTGAGATCAGTGGTCTTTCCCCCCCCCCTCCCCAGTCCCCTTTGAAGGATTAAAAGGATTTAATTTTTAAAATGAGGCCAAACTAAACTAAAAGGTTAGAAGCTTGACACAATTTGATTGTTTTTTGTCTTGGTTTTGGTTACAGATGAGGAAGTGAGTGTGGAGGAACTGGAGGATGTTGAGAAACTCTTGTCTTACCTCACGCACCAACAGATTGCTTTGACTGCCTCACAAGTGGTGGGTAGATCTTTCTTTCAAAGTTTGTTCTTTCACAAATGGTGGGTACTCTGGTAGATCTTTCATTCAAAGGTTGTCTCACAAGTGGTGGGTACTCGAGTAGATCTTTCATTCAAAGGTTGTCTCACAAGTGGTGGGTAGATCTTTCTTTCAAAGTTTCTCTCACAAGTGGTGGGTACTCGAGTAGATCTTTCATTCAAAGTTTGTCTCACAAGTGGTAGGTACTCTAGTAGATCTTTCTTTCAAAGTTTCTCTCACAAGTGGTGGGTACTCGAGTAGATCTTTCATTCAAAGTTTGTCTCACAAGTGGTAGGTACTCTAGTAGATCTTTCTTTCACAGTTTGTCTCACAAGTTGTGGGTATTCTTGTAGATCATTCTTTCAAAGGTTGTCTCACAAGTGGTGGGTACTCTAGTAGATCATTCTTTCACAGTTTGTCTCACAAGTGGTGGGTACTCTAGTAGATCTTTCTTTCACAGTTTGTCTCACAAGTGATGGGTACTCTTGTAGATCATTCTTTCAAAATTTCTCTCATAAGTGGTGGGTACTCTAGTAGATCTTTCTTTCAAAGTTTGTTGTCAGATGTCTTCCATCACCACCACTCCCCAACCCCATGGTGACCTTAGTTCTGGATGCACTCCCATCTTTTCTAAGTTATAAGCTATGGAAACAGGATTGTCCAACCTTAGAGCTGTGTGCACTTGGGAGCATCCTGAATTCTCTAGTAAATATTCTAGCCTAAGCCAAGCTCGCCTCCACCTCATTTCACTATGAATATGGGAAGCGTGGTCAAGAAGCCTAGTATGCTTGAACTTGGTCTGGCTTGGTTACCTATGAAGGAGGCAGAGTTGTTTACTGAGCGGATAAAGGCAGCACGGAAAACCTTCTCTCAGATACCTCCTCCCCCCCCCCCTCCACTGATCCACAAATGAGATTGAACCACAGTGCTCTAAGCCTGCTATTTTAAATTGTCTAGTAAAATTGTGCATTGCTTTTGGAACTCTAAGGCCAGCAAAAGTGAACAAAAGCTCACTTCCACCATCCTGAATTGGGTGTCGAGTTCCTCCTTCCCACCACCCTGTCTGACCTGGCTAACCGTGCGGGACATGCCATTTATGTAACGGCCCCTTGAGGGACAGCACCTGGAGGTTGACAGATCGCTGCAGTAACTCTTTTTCATCACCGCACAGTGCAATGAGGATGCTCTCGCACCCTATTAGGCATTCCTGTAGGAGCCTTGTTTCGCCACCAATTTGGCCTAGTCGTTCTCTCTCACGTCCATTTCCACCCGGCGCCACAATGAGGCAGGGCAGCAAGCCCTGCTATAAGCATGAAAGTAGCGCTATATAAAAGCAATAAATTTATTAGTATTGCCTGCACCATTAGGTCATTACCACATTGCAATTAAGTATTCATGATATTTTCCAGACTGTCCCAGATGATGACCTCTGTACAATTTGCTATGCAAATCCTCAGCAAGCTGTCTTTGTCCCCTGTGGTCACAAGTCATGCAGGTTAGTCAAGTGTTAGAATCACAGCAGTCAGTGTTTCTTACAAGACCTTAAGTTCTCTCAGAGCAGTCAGTCCAACAAGATATAGTTTCTATAAAACCTTAAGCTCTCGTGTGCTTTCTATAGTGTATTATATGGCATCAAACCAGTTTCTCTTGTTCTATCTAATAACATTAAGAATTCTATGAAATGTGATATGTTCACCTTCTTGAAGTGAAACTGAGGCACTTGTCTATCACAAAATACTGGAATAAAAGAGAGAACATTCTAACCAGATGGAACTGTAATACCTAGGTTTTTATGTCTTGAAATGTTTTGGTATATCAATTTGAAGGTTGAAAAGTTATTGATTTTGTCCCAAAATTCAAAGCTGAAGATATTTTATGACTGTAACAATGACTAAAAGCCTTTGCTTCCCAACTGTGTGCCAGGCTGCATGTGATAACCATTAGAACTGGAACACCCATTTGAATTGAATGCATTTAATTGGCACAAGATGGACTCCCCATTTACATTAGATGAACTCACCATTACCACTAGTTGGACTCCCAATTAGTACTGGATACACCATGATGCCACATTGATCACAATGTGAAACTTGTCATTAAGTGTTCAACCACTCATCTGCTTATAATAATAATAATAATCTTTATTGTCCGTAAGAAATTTGTCTTACAATTTGTGCATTACACCAAACAAAACATTGTAACTATTAAAAAAAAACAAAGTGTACATCCACACCAGACTCACTCATAATTTACATGTGACAAAGTTTTTATCAGATTGTTCTTATTTAATGATTTGATTGCCAGGAGAAAAAAAGAGTGTTTGTGTCTGTTTGTCTTAAGTGTCCTTAAGGTGGATTGAATATTTTGTTGAAGGGAATTGGGAAAGTAGAAATTGAATTCAGCACTTTTAAACTCTTAACCTGAAGTATTCTCTTTTGTCCTCCACCAGGACCTGCATTACTCAACAACTTTTGGGCAAAAAAGAATGTTTCTTCTGCATAGCAACAATCTCCAAGGTGAATGATACAAAGGGCAGACAAATATTGCGTGAACACTTCCAACCCAGCAAATCTTAATACTGAATCCATTAGTCAACATTGATTTATTTATTCATTTGTTACAAACTTTGATGTAGTTTATACTAAACTAATAATATGGTCAGTTATTGTTTACTAGATGGTCAATATATATATAAATGTATACATATTTTTTTTAATGCATGAAGAAATTTTTAAGCTAATTCTTTTAAAAATGATGTTGTTGTATTGTAACTATTTTCACAAAATTTATTCATTCTAAAGTGCCATTTGTTAAATTTATGTCTCTCTGTTTACTATCATTGATGTAATGTTGTCCTATTGTGATTAACACTTGTCAGGTGATACATTGATTTGAAAAGAAGATAACTTTAATGACGTTTTAATCATCTAAGAGTTCTCACTTTCATTGTGCAGGATTTCTTTTCTCCTCCAGGGATGTGTACATTGTTTTGAACACAGATACTCACATTTGGTTTAATAGCGTTGTTGCATTTGTACCAACTTGAGATTTGTTGATGTGGAAAGCCAATGTGTATGCCAGTGTATTGTGTAATCTATGTTACTATCAGCTAGAGATTATTTTGGATTACCTCAGTAACTATGTTTTCCTATCTTTGAAAGTTGAACTGAATTTGTTTTGCCGAAAACTTTCACTTTTTATTTCAATTTATAATAAGCAGTTTCTCTCTTTTAGTTTTTGTCATGAAAAGCAAATATTTAGCATTGAGTATGCTGACATTGCATTGTATTATAACCATTGATATAACACCAAAAGTTACCTAAGAAGTGATATTGCAATAGATAGTATATAAGTTCAAAAGAATAAAGTAATTTGACTATAGTTTATCTGTAATGTTGTCTTAGTCAAATAAAAAAAATTCTTGGGCTGAACAAAGCCTGAACTGTATTGACTGACATGTGGATCTGAAATGAAGATTCTGGACAAAATTTCAACTTTAGAGCTATATATTTTTTAATCTTCACAGAATGAAATTCTTTGTGGAAGGCTACAATGAAGGCTGTCTTCTGCAAACCTTGAGGGATGGCTGCCTGGTCGTGCGGTTTGCACGCTGGACTGTCGTTCAGATTTATCGATGGTCCCTGGTTCAAACCCTGCTCGCTCCCATCCCCCGTCGTCCTGCGGGAGGTTTGGACTAGGAAGTAATTATCCTCAACTCTGAAGGAACATCCGAAACATGTAAAACATTTTACAAACATTTTGTTGTTTAATGTGGCTCAGTTGGATTTTGGGAATCACTTAAAATCCTTTGTCACTTATTGAGGTTGTGAATGAGCATTGTATGTGTGTGGTTTACAAGACATGTTCTCCAACAGAATGAATTGGTAGTAATAACATGGAGCCTGATACAAGGAAATGCTAACATGGAGGTCCTCATATAACATGACACCACACTTTCATAGAGGTCCTCATATAACATGGTGCCACTTTTTCATGGAAGTCCTCATATAACATGATGCCATGCTTTCATGGATCGATGAGAGGAAAGAGGCCAAACGTAGACGAGATCAGAAAAATAGAACTAATATAAAGAAATTCCAAGTTAAATGCTAAGTGACATGTCAACACTTGCCCAACACCAATCTTTTCTTATAATTACAACTATATTATACGAACTAGTAGCAGCTGCCAAAAAAAGTTTTTAAGACTATTTTTAACATATCTCTTAATTTTGTCAATTATGTTGACTCATAAAAGTTCATTGTAATTGAGTTTCAGAAAAACTTCATTTTTTGTTGTTGTTGTACCCTTGGTTGTTTTTTCTTTTATAGCTAACATTCTTTACAGATTGCTTGAGTCTATGTTGTTCTACAGCCATTTTTTTGTTTAAACTACAGTCTGCATTATTTTATCTTTTACATTTTGATATATTAGTTTCACCTTGCTAGCCATACTTGAAATTCAAATTACGGATGTGCAATTTTAATGAAAACACCTGTTAGAAAATCATACATGATCAACAGTTTAGCCCACCTTGTTCACTGCACATGTACTGACAATGTTTCTTACAACAAAGCAAAGTTCTATACATTTTTGTTTCATTTATTTTATCAAAAGTTTTCTAAAACGTGCGTTTTGTCATCAATAGTTAAAATGCTTGAAGTGTGCAATAAAATGTCATTACCAAGCTTCAATCTATCTAATGTAAACATCAGCATATTAGGTATTATTGTGTTCACTGCATGACTTTTCCTGGTAGATTTGAACTTTCTAAAAATGTTTTTAAGACTATGCTTATTTTTCTCTGAAAATGTTTGTTTTTTTAAATTGATCATATTTTTATTCAATGTCATAAAAAGTTATTAAGATTTCTGAACTTGAGATTTTAATACAAAACATTCAGGCAGGATTTTCCTTGGAAGTAGTCGGTTAAATACAGGACAGGTGTGGACAAACCATGTGTGGTCAGTTTAATGACAGGATGGGTGTCAACAAACAGCTGGACTGGAACTAATATGACCAACAAGCTACAAATGCAAGAAAATGTATTTCAGTGGAATGTTGAATAGTGTTTCTAATTTACTTGTATTTATATTTTGTTTGTAAGAATTACTTAGTTCTTGATAGGCACTCTATTTGAAGGATGTTAGGGTTACACAGCATGAAGTCATTGTACATTTTAAAACATGATTTGTGACATTGGTGGATCTTTTGATTTGGAGTCGACAGCGAATACATTTCTTGTAAAGTAATTGGCTTGGTTTTGTTTTTATTGACTTGTAAAGCTGCCAAGAACCAGGTGTGAGCTTTAATTTGGAATAATCAAATAGTTTATTTTAATTGTGCATGGCCATTTGCACTTATTCCAAAGTAAAAAAAGTAGACAAAGATAGCAGAGACTTGGAAGAGACACAGCAACTCTAAAAATAAGTTATGATCAAAGTGATTGAGAATAATAAAAAAAAGAAAATAGGTTGGAATTGAATGAGCATGAACAAATCATCACCTCTTTCTTTAAGTGTTCTTTTCTAAATGAAAATAGTAAAATGTAAATCTTTGTAGAATAGTTTAAAATCTAAGCTTTATTTTATACAGCGGTTAGTACATTCAAAGTCACTGGAAGAATTGTTTTGGCATGGCAGAGTAGTTCTTCAATATACTATGAATTCAGAGCCACCTCAACATTTTAAAGACAGCATATAGAGGCCACCTAATCCAAGCTTCACATACATGCAGTTTCTTTACATCCAAATATCAATGCTTAAAGATTTATATTTAAAAATGTATCATGCAACCTAGTCATCACCCTGGTATATTAATTGGAAAAAAAATTCTAAGATTAAATGACCTCACAGACTTTTATACCTGGACTATTGGGAGATTATTATATTACCCTTCTACAAACAACATGTTCTTAAAAGAAAATGTCTATTAATAAAAGTACTCATAAATGAAAACCTTAAATTAGAAATCATTCTCTGGAGCAAATGCAATCAGCTGAATTACACCAGGTCGCAGAACAAGACATAAACCAGTTGCTGACTTCTGGAATAGCTATTACTCATTTCAAATACACTATTACAAATGTATTAGCAATTTAGCAAACAAACAAGAAAAACATCAAAAATACTTTAAAAAAACAAACAAAGCTTATGTTAAGTGTAATTGTATCAATTAGTTTGGATCTGTCATGTAATTATATGGGTGATTGACCTAGACATCTAAATCTATGAGATAGAAATATTTTTACCAATTGTTATTGTTTACCTTTCTCAATGCCTTATGATCCTATCACTTGTCTGGACCAGTTGTGAAAGGGGAGGGAAGATGGGGGGGATCTTGGTGAATGTTTACATGATCATTTTTAAATGCATAAAAAAATGTTCACAAAGGGCTCAAAAGAGGACTAATTCAACATCTGTCAAGTATGATTTATTTCCCTTGTTCAAGATACCAAACAAAATAATTAATTATCAATAGTTAATTAACTAAGTGGTTATTTTTTTAATTGATTCTTTTGTTGTTAGGTAAAAGAAATAATTGTGCAAAATTTCAGTTTAATCCGAGATCGGGTATGGGAGAAATAAGATGTACAAACATTTTAAAACACAAAGTGAAATACATTTATTCAATAGATTTAAAAGAAAAAAAGGCAGAAAGAGTGCATAAAAGTAACCTGAAATGAAACATGACTCAAAAATTCTAAATGGCAGCTACAATAATCGTTAGGTTATCACAGGAGATTTGTTTCAGATACACTCACGAAATCCACAGAATAGAAACATTATTTTTATTTTTAGAATTTATACACTATGTCATGACTTTTAGCTTTTCCACATGTACCTAGGTTCCATTATTTTTATTTTTAGAATTTATACACTATGTCATGACTTTTCCACATGAACCTAGGTTCCATTATTTTTATTTTTAGAATTTATACACAATGTCATGGCTATTCCACATGAACCTAGAATCATACAGTAGATGAAATACAGTAATAATATAGCAACAAATCTCTCTCTTGCTTACACACCAATTTACCAAGTCAATAAGTAGATAGAATGTAATTCAAGCAAGCAACCAATTGTGTGTTAATAATTGTGTCTACACACATCCTTGCCTAACTCCTTGGTGTACAATGAGGCACTGGTCTAGACTATTCTGATTGCCATTACAGTGAGTTTAAATGTAAATTTAGGTCTTAAGTCAGCTTTAACTATACCCCACATTTCATTGTCATTTTTCAGCACTGTTATGAACCCAAATCATATGGAGAAAAAAAAATCACTAAATTGATAAGAAAACTGATATGAATTTACTAAGCTTAATCTATGATAAGGACACAATTCTGTACTTTTTTTTTCTCACATTTACTGTATGTAAGAAACATTATTATTAATGGTGTTAGTTCAGTTTGTAGTGTTTTATTTATTGCTTAAAAATCACTCCCACTTTTATAGTTTCCAACTTATGAAAGATAAAAATGAGAGAGGAATATTTTTTTTTAAATATTCAATGTGCTGGAATAAGTTAATAAATTATTTTTTGAACATTATAGTCTTATTCACCTCTCGCAGTTGCCAAGCTGAATGTAACTTATATTCATTTAAAAATTCCGTCTAATAGAAGTAACATTTTGGCTTTTCTCTGGTGTACTGATATATGCATTGCAGCCAGTTGGGAGTTATTGTAGTAACACAACTCTAGGAGGCCTCTTGTTTGTACAATAAGTTAGATATTTAGAAAGCATGAGTAGAACAAAAGAATATTACACAAAATAAAAGTGACACTAAAAGTCTCAATGAGCATTCTAGATATTTATACATTTTCACAGCCCAAAGCTTCAAAACAGACTTTGTTAGTTGAGAGAGACACAATAGTCAAATGTTAGAAATCAAACAATATCACACAAGATGTCATATATATTACAAGAATAGTTTATTTTTCAAATCTTTAGAGATCAGTTGTTGAAATAACAAAATATGTTTTTAAATATTTGTACTTCTCAATATTTTCAACAACTATTATTTAGAGCACACATCAACTTAAGACACAAAAACTCTTAATGCTATTCAAAACTGATACATACACAAATGCCCAAAACTGAAAAAATAATTTAAACATGTTGCATTGGTAAATTAAAAAAAAAAAGAGCTTAATTTTTATGTAAGATTTGAATCTTTGATATTTACCTAACTACAATCTAGAATTCTTACTCTATAAAGGATCATAGAGTCAGGACTAGAACCATCAGCACTGGTACTTGAATGTTACATGAAAACAATGAAAACAATATCAAATGAGAGTACAGTTAGCTTTCTACATTGGCCTTCAAGAAATTAACCAAGTATCTACAGCATTTTAGATGGCTGCGCCTATTCTTTAGAATGCAGCTATTGCATCACAATGAAAAAAATGCTGACCTAGAAATCAAGAGAAAAATTTTATTTATGTATGCATACAGTACATGACCAACAAGCTAAGGTTATGTATAGATTGGGGTGCCACACCGATGCATCTTCATGAAACAGTTAATGTGAGGTTGATTAAACAAAACTGCACAAAGCATTATACTTCTGACCACCTAGTATGCCAATGAAACATAGGAAATGAGAGATCAGAGATTATATGTGTTCCATCAAAATGAGAGATCAGAGATTATATGTGTTCCATCGAAATGAGAGATGAATTGTGTAATTTTTTTTATCTTCACTTAACATTCATACTGTAAGGATGTCACATTGACTAACCAGTTAAAAACAAATGTTTAAGTGGACATGCTGTGTTCCCAAATGCTTACAGACAGACATCCTTGGACTGTTCTCAAACCCAAAGACAGCACAAAAAGGCGGGAGCTAACCATGATCAATGTGTAGTAAAAACATACAAATGATGTTGACTGGAGTGATGCTGAGGGCTGTATCAAACAAGAAAATTCTGAAAAATGCTGCCCACAACATTGTTTAGTGCATAACAAAGTTATATTATTGAATTTAAAGACTAGTTGTTGTTTTTTAAACACTGCAGTTCAAGAAACAATATAATGGTAATCATATGTATAGAGCATGAGTACTTGAATCATACCCTATAAAGTATTTCTATTCTGCAGCCCAAGAATTCACTTTAGAACACAATGGTTTCAGAAAGAAAGTTTAAAGCCATCACTGGCAGGATTGATGTATTCCAACAATCTTTCTGCATCAACACAAACTTTCTTGCCAGGGTTTAGAAAGGGAAAAATAACAACATTAATTTAGAGACAACAGAAGCTAATTTCTTAATTACTGAACTTGTTAATCAAGAATACCAAAATAAAGTAAACCTACAAGGTGGTATGTGTAGCACACACACACACACACATTATAATATCTTCAAAGTTCATAGAGTGAAATGATTTTGTTCTTCTCATTTAGTAGGTTCTGATTTCTTGTTCTTTGCAGTTACCAAATGTTCATGCCAATACTAGAATTCCCCTTGTAAGGACAAATGGGCTGAAAGATGCTATTTCTAGCACAGATTAGCAAAAACAATGTTCAAGTCTTAGCAACTGTATCATCAGGTGTCAATCAGTAAAACCTTTGATCAATGCAAAAATATTTACCTGTAGATATATTTACATCATTTTCAAAAAAAAAAAAAAAAAAAAATTAAAAGAAAATACTTGTTGAAATAAAATCGTATGGCAATTAGTAGGTCTACTGAGCAAAGGACTGTCCCACCAACTTTACAAATTAAAAAAAAAAGGTTAAAATAAGTCTTTGTATAATGGCAATGTATCATTGAACAAGTAAAAAAAAAAAACCAACTGAGTAAACCAAAATACTTTCAAAGTAGACATTTTTTAGTATCACCCACAACATACATGCGACCAATGAATGGTGTGATCAAGTCAGCAACAACAATCAACTGTAAGACAACATGTATAGATTTGATTCCACTTATTAATCACACTAACATCAGCAACAGCAGATATATATATATATAATTAATAATGTACTTACAAAACATTGCTATAATAACATCAAGATAAAATCATATAACACAATAGGTGTTAAAGAAGAACATTATCATCTTGCACTATATATATAAAATAAAGTCCATATTTACAAAGTATACAATACAATATATATATATATTTATATATATATACTTGTTCTCAATGTGTGTGACCATTTAGTCTTAAAACAAATCAATTGTTTTTAAAGCTGAAAACCTACACTCACACTAATACGGCACGACATGGCCTAAATTGTGCAGATGTGTCATAAAATCCAAATCCAATCCACTCATGCTAATTATAAAGCAAAACATGTTCTGCCACAAGTCTTCAGTTATGCAGCAGATCATTCTATCTTTCCTTCAGAAATGACAATCATTTGTCTATTGCAGCTAAAGATGAAATGTGAATCGGTAAATATCTTCTTTTGTGGTCTATTCATGGACTGGATGGCCAGGGACAAAGGACTGAAGCTCTTGATATACTAGTTCTGTGGAAATGGAAGCAAATAAAAATGGAAGGTTTAATTCAAAGAAAATTACACATTAAAATAATTAAACAATAGTAGATGGGTAACTTGGTTTAGGAATACAGGATCATAAGTTGAGGCATGTATGGTCGAAAACGGCTTAAAAAGGGGGCTCGAGTTGGAATCCTGAAGTGAGCTGACTTGTGTTTGATGATATCACAGAAACCCTCTCCCAGATACCCAACATCCCCCCCACATGGCCACAAAAACATTGGACAAAAGCACACTGAGAATGGTACAACATGAAAGATGCACTCTATAAAAGTGATTTTAAAAAAAATCTAATGAATACAAGATATCAGTATGTTTCAGTCCACATAGCTCTAATATTTGCCTGACATGCTAGGAAACGGAAAGATGGTCAATCATTAGGGTGACCCCTGAGCTGCTAGTACAGAGAGGACAGAGTGCAGTTATGTAATGAAGATGGCAGTATAAAAATGTATTCTTACGCCTCCAGCCTTCAGTTTTAAGGTCTCTATTTTCAAAGGAATTATCAAAGCGTTCTGCCACTGGCTCATCATCAGGGTCATGATACTGTCTGACATATTGGTGTTTCAGGGCATCATCTACAGAGATCCTGGTGTCAGGGTCAAGGTCAAGCATCTTTTCCAAAAGATCTATGGCTGAAAAATAAAGTAAAGAAATTCAATGTTGACTTCAAACAAGTCAGGAATGTTTTTGTTTTTTATTTTATTTAAAAGAAAATAACCAAAATACATTTTCATTCAATAAAGCAAACTATGTCTTATCATTTACATATGTTCCGTTTTTCTTACTGAATTTATTATTTAAAATGTTGTTAATTTCTATTCCCTGATTTATTCATTTCTGAGTTTTTTTGTGTTTATGAGAGAACAAAGATTCAGCTCAAATATATATGTTTTCCCAACAGAATATATGCTTAATCAACTGGTAACATTATTAAATTGATTGACAAAATATTAATAATGAATAATTGGTAATTTTCTCTACATTTTCAACAAATATTTTAAAGGTCAGCATGGCCCTAATCAAATTCATTAGCTTTTAAATATACTAAGCATATATGTACACTTTGGAAAAACAATTTTTTTTTATTTCTGAGTTAAGTTTTTCTCACAGCAAATTCTGTGTCACTTTTGTAAATGTTAATATTGTAAAATAAGTGACTTTCATTGTACTTTATATGAACCACAAGCTACTTCTTTTTATAAACTAGATTGAATATTATCAGCAATGTATATTCAATTTTGGTTTTAATAGACATGGTGTGGGCTTTAATCATTTATTCTTCATGCTGCCATAGTTCAAAACTGACATATAAAATATAGATATATTGATCTTCATTGATATAGATAAATGGTTTGCTCACCCTGTGGGTTAGCTCCAGCAAAATACTGATGGTAATCTTTCTTTTTTGTCCTTGGTAGTGATTTGATATAGCTCTGGGCCTGGGAAAGATGAGGAAAGCATACATTTTCAGTTTATATTTGAATAAGAAAAACAGTAAAAATACTTTTTTTTTAAAGACAATACTGCCTTTAAACAACTTATAGAGCTATTGTTTTTCTCGTAATAACTAATGAATGTTAGATTCAAAACAATTGAACTTTTTTTTTACTCCGCCCCATTTCCCCCAAGAAAGAATCCTGGTTGAGCAAATGTATACATCTACACTTAATAACATTCTATTGATAAGACTAGATGACTTAGAAAACAATGCGAAAAATTCTCCTTAACATTAATTTCTTAAACTCTTCAACAAATGCAAAAATACAGAAGACATATGGTCTTATTAAAAATGTTCTCGTTCTCTGGCCAAATCTAAATTTATTTCTTTTTAAGCTTTAAAAATTATAATGGCCAAACTAGAGTTTTCACAGAGTGGCAAATGAGCTAGTAATTCTTTTTACCAACGATATACATCAACTGTTAAATTTCTAATGTTGTGCTCTTCCGCGATGTTTAATACTTGAAATAGGAACAAATCCCAAATGGGGTAACACCGAACTCAATGCTGAACATGAACACAGACGAAAGGTCAACAATGGATAAATGGAGTCGACGCTAGTGATAAACAATAAACACTTTTAATACTTAAGAGGGGATCCGTCGAATGTCTTTTAGTAAAGCCATCTACTACTGATTACTCCCAATGTTCTACACAAAGCGTCTTGTTTATAGCTAAACTAAAGCATTCTTGTTTTTAAAGATTTGTCACGTCACTTGTCACTAACTTTCCGCTTATTCCCGAAACAAACACTACATTCTAATCATGTCATAACACTAAGAAAAATCATTGGAGCCATTTTAAAGATCCATAGGTCTATCATAAAAATTGTATTATACTTTGAGTAGATTTATACATTCGCCTAACCAGGATTTTTTCATGTAAAGGGGGAGGGTGTAAAATGTCCCATTTTTGTTAAAACATATCATTCCTTAGTTATTAAGAGTAAAATAATCACTCTTACAAAGAGCATCTGATTGTTACTTTTTATTTGAAATATATCTTGTTATGTTTACAGCATTATTATAATGTGGGAAGCTAAGTACGCATGAACTTGGCTTGGTTTGGCTACCTATGAAGGGGGCTCGAGGTTCAACACCTGACTGGGGCAGAGTTGTGTTAACTGAGTGCCTAATGGCAGCATGGAAAACCTTCTCCCAGATACCCCCTTCCCTCACTGGTCCACAAATGAGATTGGACCATAGTGCTCTGAGCATGCTATAACTTATAGTAAGGATGAAAGTAGCACTATATAAAAGCTATAATTTAATTTAATTTATTAAGAATAATTATTTCATTTAATAATCATATGAATGTATTATTGCTCAAAGCAAAAGTTTGTCTAATTCATCAAAAGTCTCGACTTACATCTCTGCTGGCTATCTTAAGGATGAAATCATCTGATGGCTTCCCAACCAGACTCAAAATCTTATTCAACTGATCAATATCTACAGGTCAGTGAGTTAAAAAAAAAAGAAAGGAAAAACTGAAAAAAGCAAAACAAACGCATGCTAAATAGACAACCTTCTTTTTACAAATATAGGATGCTAAATAGACAACCTTCTTTTTACAAATATAGGATGCTAAATAGACAACCTTCTTTTTACAAATATAGGATGCTAAATAGACAACCTTCTTTTTACAAATATAGGATGCTAAATAGACAACCTTCTTTTTACAAATATAGGGAGTCTGTACATAGTTCTGTATGACATTGTATAACTAGAAATATGAGTATTGTTTACTGACTAGCTCCTGATTGTAGACAAAAACAAAATGCATATAAATGTGTTTGTTTATATTTTTTATAACAATGAACTACAGTCCATGTTTCAAACTACAGATAAAACATTTACCAAAAAAATGCTAATTATTCTTAAGAAAGATTATAGATAAATGTTTTCATTAACTCTGCCTCATCCTAGTCATGCCCAGAATGCAAGAGCTTATATTGTGTACTGATGCACCTTACATAAGCCAAAAATCTATATATGGATAGAATGGTCATTTTGAATGACAATTATATATGCCAATGGGCTTAAAGTGTCAGACTTGTATAAAAATAAAGTAAAGTTACCCTTTCAGACCTTGTGATTTATAGGGCAGATGATTTTAGGGTCATCTGTTTCTTTGGCCAATGAACAGGGCACAATGACCAACCGCCTTTACTTTCCCCAACTAAAGTCAGGTACCCATTCGAGTTGGGTGTACTAAAAATCCAGATCTTTTAAATCCGTCTTCACTGACATTCAAACCCAGGACCCCAAGTTCAAGAGCCAAGCACTTAACCACACAGTCACCACGCCACCCGCCAGACTTGCATAGATCCTTATAATAGAGCAATACACTGTCAACACTAGCTTCCATAACTTATTTTAAATCAGACATTTAATCTTAATGAGTAGAACTTATGTTTGCTTTAGACAGTGCTACAATGACACAAAATACTTGGCTGATATTTTACACCAGCAGATGTTTTTATTGTGACAACAACTGTCTGCCCTGTCACACACAGTATGTTTATAAGTCAATGTCAAAAAGTGATTACAACATTACAAGCATAACTGAAACAAACACATATGATTTTTATGAAGGATACGATCAACCCCTTTAAATAAAGGTTTCCTTGTAATCATTTCTCCCAAGATACATCCCACTGACCACATATCAACTGGAAAAAGAAAACACAAAAAAAAAATTACATTCATATTAAGTTCTTTAAATAGCACAAAACAAATATAACACAATGGCATCAATGATACTGAAACTTCTGTCCTAGTTACCTTTTTCATTGTAGTGCATCCAGTTCAGTATTATCTCTGGGGCTCTGTACCACCTGCACACAACATAACCTGTCATCTCTTCAGCACTGGATCTGGCCAACCCAAAGTCTAAAATCTGAAAGATTATAAATATAACTCATCAATACATCTCTACAATTTTACTGATGCAGGATTCTGGCCAAAGTCTGAAATCTAAAAGATTATAATTCTAACAAATAAAAACTTATACAATTTTACTAATCATTGGTCTAAACATGTTAGAGAAAGATGTTTTTAAATATCCATTTGCTTACTTTTAATTCAACATTCTGATTCACACCAATGTTATTGGGCTTCAGATCCTAAAGATTAAAAAAAAAAGTATTAAACTAAAATGGTTTTATCTTAATTAATTTCTTCAAAAAATAAGATACATACATTAAACACATGATAAGTACATTGTACACATAGCCATTTATTAATCTAGTAGTGCATAATAATAATTTAATATTTATTAAACTATGCTAAGTCAATTTTTCCATACTCTAACTGCAGAAGGGAAGAAAGCCGACTTACACAAATTTCTAGAAATGTTCCTTTGTGTCTTTCTGAGTATTTTATGTTTTTGTATTTGTGTTTTTTTTTTAAATGTATTATTGCAGTACGTTTTACCCACAAATATATTCACATTTTACAATGTAAACTAAACAATACTGCTCTTCTAAATGTTTGTATTAGCTATTAGAGTAAATACTTGGGCCTACGAAGTACTTAAAATACATATGTTATTTTAATGCACAAAGTGTAATGCTCACCCTATGTATGATGCCTGCTGAATGAATATACTGAAAAAAAAAACAATTACGAAATCATTGTAATATTCATTTTGTAAATAATATATAGATAATATTTTTTAAAGAAGAGTTACAACAAAGACCATGAGATGGGGATATGAGAGATGGCGAACCATAGTGTAACATGTGAAATGAGACTCTCATTAGTTACAGAGACGTACCTTAACAGTAATTAGGCACAAGACATTAGTTTTATAAGTAATGTGTAATACAGGACACACTGCTATCACATAGGCCTACATACAAAATGCTGCCATCAGACAAACACATATACAAGAAACATAATTCACAAACACACAAAGAAGACACTGTTATCACACTCATATTTATAATATGTTGAAGACATGTTATTCAATGGACATTTACAAGACATTGATAGATAATGGAATAAGCACTGACTTACAGTACAATGTTATAACATAAAAGGGCATACAAGACACTCACATTTCACACTGAACATACAAGACACTGTCACACAGATGCAAATGAAATACAAGACACAAATAATACAAACCAAGACACTAGTGTGATCTTAATTCACAAGAAGAAAACATTCATTAGTTTCACACTGACCTTTAACCCCCGAAGGACCTGGTACAGAAGAAACTTGATATGGTCATCTTGTAAAGCTTGACATTTTAAAATATCATTTAAGTCAGTGTCCATTAAAGGAGTCACTAGGTATCTAAGGGGGGCAAAAAAAAAAGTCAATATTACAGCTCTAGCAAATTATTTCCACTTAAAATGCTAGTACAAAAATACTCATTTGAAAACAAGCAACACAGGATTGTGAACAAATGCTGCTTTTTTTTTAGGTTTTCGTTAAACACCTTAAAATTGGTCAGACAGAAAAGACTTAACTAGAAGTTTACTGAATCTATACAACAGTGTTATAACTTACACATCGTTGAAGTCTGAAATGTTTCTGTTGGGTGTAAATATATCCAGCAAATTGATGAGCTGAGGATGAACAAAACAAGAAGCAAATTTTTCTTTGACCTCAAGTACAAAATGTTCAAGTTATATTAAGATTAAAGCTATGACTATGACAAGGTCATCTCAGCATTATCAATGAAATATCTGAATTCTCATGCTTACATTCTCATGGTCAAAATGTCGGAGCATCCGAATTTCTCTATAAGCTCTCTTGGCAAAGATCTCAGACTGGAATGGCCTAGCCAGTTTTTTCACAGCCACCCTTTTCTTAATGACTTCATCATCAGCAGCACTGGTATTGAATATAAAGCAATGGTTAAGTTTAAACAGTTATATTTAGCTTTAAGTAACATAAAAGGGCTAAATGATCAGCTCATGTTTGTCTGTAATCCAGTCAATCACGTTAAGTCCAAGCTCAAATTCAAAAGAATTTTTTCAGGTTTGTCATAACATAAGAAACAATGATTTTTGATGCAATATTCAATTATTTCTAAGTAATTGATTAAATTATGAATTAGAATGTGTAAGTTATGGTTTAGAGTTGTGTGCATTTTACTTCTTTCTTTTTTAACCTTCTCTTCAAGGGTGTATCTTTAAAGGCAGTAATTTGACTTATGGTGTTACTTTTGTTGGTTAACAGTTAAGATCCACACTATAAAATATTACTGCTCTTGAGATGAGGTATCACTATCCCAAAAAAAGGGTACATGTATACTATATCACACTTGAATATACTATAACTACTTAGAGCCTGTAGTCGGTCAAGATAGGGGTCAAATTCTTTTTGTGTTTTTTAAGTCAATTGAAACATTACTGCTAGAAAACGTGTCAGGCTAGGGTAAAGCTATATAAGAGGTGTTGACCAGATCAGAAACATCTAGAAACCTTAAATTCATAATGTGGTAAAAAAATAAGCAGGCAACAGACAATAAACATTACTGCTAGAAAACGTGTCAGGCTAGGGTAAAGCTATATAAGAGGTGTTGACCAGATCAGAAACATCTAGAAACCTTAAATTCATAATGTGGTAAAAAAATAAGCAGGCAACAGACAATAAAAAAAAAAACTCTGAAGAAAGTGTTGAAGGAAATCTTGAGAACAATTACGAAAAGTCTTTTTGGGATATTTTAAAAAGGAAAACAAGATATCGAGGTCATTGGTCATTTGATCAGTAATTATTCATTGTTCAATGTGCTTTGTTTAACATTGATAGCTGTAGGTGAATTTTGTCATTGCTAGAGTTTCATTGAATTTGAAGATTCAGTGCTGTATTTCTTCAGTTTTTGTTAATTTTGTGTATTACTCTTAAATAACTGTCACTTTTCTGGTAGCTGAGTGGTTAGATGCTTGGCTTGTTAAATGAGAGGGTAAACATTTTCTAATGTTTACCTGACATTACCTGGGGAAAGTAAAAGCACTCAGTAGTTGTTAACTGATAATCAAAGAAAGAGGTGATTTTTACTTTTCTTTACTTCTTCTTGACACTCACCAGCTCATCAGCATTTTTTGTCAATGTTCCTCATTTCTATTTAGCATGTAGTGTTTTAACATGACAAGATTAAATTAAAAGTTGAAACACACTGTAACATTTTGCCAAAATTTTTTAATGATGTAATGTTCAAATTTTTGTGTTCTCTTAATCTGAAAGAGTAAATTTTAAACTTCCTAAAACAATAGACATTTTCTCTTCTTCTGCTTCAAGACTTTCTCTAGTGAATTTCAATTGAAGAGATACTGGAAAGAGTGAGAAGCACTTGCTAACCCTGTGCAGCTAATTTGTTGTGACAAGAGGATCTCGTCAAAAATTGTTATGAAGTCATCTGGTTCTCTGTTTGTCATCAGTGTAGTTGCTTAATGGGTCATTGCTTTTTCTATAACAAGGCACTAATGAGTCTCTCTTTAGAGAACAAAATAAAAGGAAGTCAAAGTTTGTGTCCAAAATAATTTGTAGCTATTTTATGGTCTTTGTCAAAATGCACTCATTACCATAGTTACTGTATATTTATATATATATATTACTTCAACATTGAAGGAATTCTGTGGTGGAGTTTCTTTATAAAATTAATAAGGCTTGTCTTCGAGTCCGAATATTAGTGAGGAATGCAGTATTTCCCGTGGCTGCGCAGCCCCAGCTGTGACCTACATATTTTGCGACATCCAGGGCAAGCATAACCATTGTCTGCATGTGGTCGATTTAGATTTTCTTTTCGCAGTCTGCATTTGTCCTCGGCAGCGGATTTTCTTTTGGTCTCAAATGTGTATCCCGTTTTATTGGGTGACTTCTGGAACATGACTTCTGTTTTCCCGAGGTTTATAGATAAACCAAAAAAGGCAGCAGCCTATGCAAATTCATTTACAGCGTTCTTGAGATCATGTTCATTGTGAGCTAGCAGGGCGCAATCATTGGCATAGAGAAGCTCCGTTATGACCATCTACTTTGTCTTTGTATGGGATAGTAGACGTCGAAGATTTAACACATTGCTGTCTGAACGTAACTGGATGTAGATGCCTATGTGCAATCGCTGCCTCATTTGACCCAACATTACGCCAAAGAAGATAGCGAATAGAGTAGGAGCAAGTACACAGCCCTGCTTCACGCCATTCTCTATTGGGAGGTGATCAGACACCTTGAGAATAGATAGGAACATGGGTGGGCAACCCAGCCTGGCCAAAATCCTCCACAAACCATCACGACTGACTGTGTCGAAAGCCTTGGTGAGGTCCACAAAGGCAGAACAAATATCATGTCAGAGCCAGGTGCTTTGTGTTTTTTGAATTTATATATTGCTGTCTCAATTTCCTGAAATGTCGGTGGGTTGTCGAGCTCCTCTCTCATAATTTTCTGAGGGACATTTGCCAGCGATTCCACCGATACTTGCTTTTTATCACCAAATAGCAGACTGTAGTGTTCTGTCCAGCGATTTAGTATGGCTGCCTTGCTAGTTAATAGGGTAGAACCATGATCTTAGCGGCGATGTAGTCTGGTAAGTTGGGCTATAGGCACATCAAAGCGACTCATAGAAAGAGCGTGTGTCAACAGAATCAGCATGTATATGCATGTTTACGGACAGCTCAAGCCACCAATTATTTTTTAGTTCCCTGACCTTTGACTGCAGAGTGTGACAAGAAGCTTTATATAGAGTTCTGGCTGCACTGTCATTAGGGTTCGCAAGAACAGAGCGATAGTATTTGTACTTATTCTTTAACAGTTCTTGAATTGCGGTATTGTTCTGATCAAACCAGTCTCTGTTGGGTTTACTGCAGTATCCCACAACTTTGGCTGTCACGTCCTGAAGTATCGTTTTTGGCACACCTGTCAGGGTTGTGTTAAAGCCTTAGCTCGTTTGCCCAGGCCCCTGATATTCAACAGGCACCTTTGTGCTTACAATAAATAATTGACTGGCTGTTAACAATGTAATTGTTTAATGATATGAATGTAAGTTATAATGACAAACTGATGGAGTAATATCATTGAGTTTAAAACATAATATTGTGGATGTGACAAGTCGGATTAAAGATTTGGCCGTTTTGGGTGTCTAGGGGATTTTATAGTTTGAGAATCCTTACTTGCACATATAAACTACAAGCACAGCGTTATAATGCAGGCAACAAATACTATATTTAGATGTAAACTTATGTACAGTTTATTATACAACATAAGATAATGAAAGGTGAAATGCTGTACAGTTGCTAGTATGGAATCTAGCGTATTTACATATATAGGACTATCATCATCAGATATTAGAACCAAGTGGTCTGAGTGTCATTAGGCTGGTTGCTTAGCTTTTGGTCCTGTGCTGCACTGGTGAGACGGGTGTGGCTGGTACTGATGCTGTCTGCTGGTGGGCTGGCGTAGTGGATCCAGGCTCCGTGTGCAGTCCAACTTGTATGGTTGCAGAGCTAAGCTGCGTCTACCAATCAGTTAAGCCAGTGACGAGTCTGTGGCTAGCGTTGTTGCTTGGACTCTTGAAGGATGAGTAGGTCTGATGTTTACAGATCTGGTGCCAGCAAATCTGCTATCAGCTTTAGGTTGCTAAGATTTCAGGCGGAGGTAGCCTATAGATAAAAGCACCAATCCAAAGTGAAATAAGGGAATGAAATTAGTCTAGAGCTCAAGCAAGAGATAGATGTGCTCCCTGTGGGCTCTCCAGCGTGAATGAGATCGGACGACGAAGTTTGTCCATATACACGTGGATAGAAAGGGGGGGGGTGAGTGGCGGGAGATAGGTGCAAAGGTGGTCTAGACTATTTGACGTCTTTGACAAAAGGGGTCCACGCTTGACCGTGACGAGAGTTTCCGGGAGATAGACATTGCGCGAGGGCGCGAGTTGAAAGCCCAGGAAATCAGCCAAGGTGGTCAGGTGGATTATGAAGGGGAGATTATCAGAGCTGGGTACATCAATGGAGATTATGCCTTGATAAAGGCTAGTGCCAGACGAACAGTGTTGCCCGAGGCGTTGAGTTGAATGGGCACTTTGAAGTGACCAGCCGCTCCCAACAAAGGGGGGGGGGGGTCAACGGATGTTTGCCAAGATAGGAAAAGGGGAGCGTACTCTTGTCAAGAGTCTAGTGTGGCACGTGTCAAGGTGGGGATAGTAAAATGTGACATCGCTGCCAAAGGGGGTGGGGTTGGATTGGAGGGGTGGTGGCTGTGTTTTTAGCGCTTGATTGGCTAAATTAATGAAATTGATGATTAATAGCGAGTAAATAAATTAATTAAATGCTTAGACCTGAGTGATACCTCGAGTGAGCTAAAACGGTTCGTCACAACCCTCCCCGCGTAAGATAGGTCTTGGTTAAAAGATCTATAAAGTGCTCACGTTGGTATCGCTCAAGTTTCGTCTACTGTCGGTCGTAGCATTTAAGAAAACTTTCCCAGTAGTTAAGAGGTTGCCAAGGTCCAGAGGGGTGTCCGTCCTAAGGGTCCGCTGTCGCCTATGTTCTGTCCGCAGGCGGATTGCCACGTGGAAGGGGCAATTCTGGAAACCTGGGGTAATAGGCCGGGTTGATAGGATTGGGTACATCTCCTTCTTGGGGCAGACCAGTAAGTGGGATAAGTGTTATGGCGGAGTGCCCAATGCGCGTACGTTGGACGGGGCTTATCTCTAAAGCCATAGTGAGGCGTTTCTTCGTGAGTGCGATTGATCGGCTTACCTCTAATTTTCCTGACACGGTCAATGTCAGGGGAGAGTGGCCTTATAGGGGGTGTGGAGCTGTGATGAGGCCCACTTTCACGAGAGTGAAAGTTCACTTTCCTCTGTGACTTCCTGGCAGGATCAGTGCCAGGCATTAGTGGTTTGATAGCTGAAGAGCGGGAGTTACAAGAACTCTCACGAGTGCAGGTATTTCGCTTACCTCGTGACTTCCTAGCAGTGCCAGTGCCAGGGTGGCGCGGCTTGAGCTCGGCTGAAGAGCCAGTAAAGGGTTTGTTAGAGTGGCGACCAGGGCTTCCAACCAGCTGGTTGCTGCCACGTTTCTGCTTTGTCATTCTACCGACAGGCAGAGAGAAGTATGGTTTATTGACAACTCCTAGAGGTATGTACCTGGAGCCTAGAACAAAGTCGTATACTGGCGAGTCCATGACTACTGCATCAATGGTGCCATGTACATACTTGCATTCTACGTGGACCCGAGCGATAGGATACACCTTCGGAGGAATGCCACGGTCTAGAGATTGAACCGTCACTGATCCACCAGTGAGATCCGATGGGTCGACCAGTGCTTTGCTGATGACAGAGCTCACCTCACATCCGGAATCGAATAGTACCTGGACAGGAGATCCGTTAATCAGAATAATCTCTACCCCAGGGGGTGATACGATGGGGTGAGGCGGTATCGGTTGGGTAAGGCCACAAGCAGTGGGTTCAGGGGCCACGGTCAGCGCTGATATGACGTAATAGTCCTCCTCTTCCTCATCAAGAGGCGATGGCTGATTATGCAAAGAGGGTTCAGGGAGCTCAGTCATGGCTGACACAGTACGTGGGGCCTGATGCTGTCGATTGGGCCTGTGATCACTCGTGCTGTTCCGGTCACGGTGATGGTTATTGGTCTGGCCATGTCGAGGCGGGTGGCTTCGTCTGTCGTAGCTAGTAGGCGTGGCTGGTCGTTGGATTGGTGCTTTTTGGTGATGAGGTTTAGTAAAAGGAGAGGGTTGGCTAGACGGAGCGTGTTTGTTGGAAGAAGTGGGCTGGTCCTCTGGTTTTTCCGAGGCTGAGGTCTTGCTTTTGATGTCCTTAACGTCTTTGCGGGCAGTCGCGTACCGGTCTGCAGCTGAAGCTATGTCGGCTGGTGTAGCGGCTTGCTGCTCCCTTACAAAGATTTTGACATCGTTAGGCATGCACTCCAGCAACTGCTCTGCGAGTATGAGGCTCACTAGGCCGTCCAAAGTCTCTGGCAGTTCGCTAAGAGTGTGCCACCTCTTCAGGTATTTGTTCAACCTGTCGCAGAGATTACCGTAGGTCTCTCGGCGCTCTAGGCGGGATGTCCTGAATTTCTTTTGGTAAGCCTCGGCAGTCAGCTCGAATTGGACGAGTAGCGCCTGTTTGAGGGCTGCGTAGTCTTCTCGCTGGCCGGAGGGAAGTTTAGAGTAAACTTCGTAGGCTTTGCCTCGGAGGCATTGGGATAGCCGGAAGCACCATTTCTCCTCTGGCAGACCGTAGTAGCTCGCAACTTCTTCGAAACGGACAAGATAAACTTCGATGTTCTCTGTCTTGTCGTCGAAGTGCTCCATTGGCATGTGGGGTAGGCCGTTTGAGGAACTTTGCTGGGAGGCAGGGCTAGCCGGGCGAGATCCGGAGGAAGCTTGACTGGCGGTTCCGTTCTCTTTCTCCGCGGTTATCCTCTCTCTCTCAGTTATTTGTTTTTCCCTTTCTCGCTCCGTGATTTCCTTTTCTTTAGCTATAGCTATTTCAGCTTCCTTTTTTTCCTTCTCTTTGGCTATGGCTACTTCAGCTTCCCTTTTCTCTCTCTCCATAGCTATTTCATGTTCCCTTTCCTTCTCCTTCTCAAATTCTGCCCTCACATATTCTTTCTGCTTTGCCTCATCGTCATACAGGACGGCCGCGAGTTCTCTGAGTTCAGCTATTTTTTGTTTCATGTCAGAGTCCGCTTTAGAGCGTGTGCCACTTGCCATGGTGGTGAGGGGTGCTAGGATGGTGAGGGGTGGGTAATGAAGGGGGAAAGCGGAAGGTAGAGTAAGAGGTGGAGACGATGATGGAGATGCTGAAAGCAATTACTTAAGAGTTATAGGAAAGGTGGTATCAGCCTTTGTTTGGTGCTTAAGAACCTGTAAAAGAAGTACAATTACAGCAATACAAAATTAGAAAATTAAAATAGCTCTGAATGACACTCTTTAGTCTTGTGCTCTAACAATGATGATGGTTAAAATACTGGGGAGTTGCCTGCTGTGCTTGCAGTGTTAGTTGGGTAAATCCCGGACGAGGCTCGCCATTGTGACAAGTCGGATTAAAGATTTGGCCGTTTTGGGTGTCTAGGGGATTTTATAGTTTGAGAATCCTTACTTGCACATATAAACTACAAGCACAGCGTTATAATGCAGGCAACAAATACTATATTTAGATGTAAACTTATGTACAGTTTATTATACAACATAAGATAATGAAAGGTGAAATGCTGTACAGTTGCTAGTATGGAATCTAGCGTATTTACATATATAGGACTATCATCATCAGATATTAGAACCAAGTGGTCTGAGTGTCATTAGGCTGGTTGCTTAGCTTTTGGTCCTGTGCTGCACTGGTGAGACGGGTGTGGCTGGTACTGATGCTGTCTGCTGGTGGGCTGGCGTAGTGGATCCAGGCTCCGTGTGCAGTCCAACTTGTATGGTTGCAGAGCTAAGCTGCGTCTACCAATCAGTTAAGCCAGTGACGAGTCTGTGGCTAGCGTTGTTGCTTGGACTCTTGAAGGATGAGTAGGTCTGATGTTTACAGATCTGGTGCCAGCAAATCTGCTATCAGCTTTAGGTTGCTAAGATTTCAGGCGGAGGTAGCCTATAGATAAAAGCACCAATCCAAAGTGAAATAAGGGAATGAAATTAGTCTAGAGCTCAAGCAAGAGATAGATGTGCTCCCTGTGGGCTCTCCAGCGTGAATGAGATCGGACGACGAAGTTTGTCCATATACACGTGGATAGAAAGGGGGGGGGGTGAGTGGCGGGAGATAGGTGCAAAGGTGGTCTAGACTATTTGACGTCTTTGACAAAAGGGGTCCACGCTTGACCGTGACGAGAGTTTCCGGGAGATAGACATTGCGCGAGGGCGCGAGTTGAAAGCCCAGGAAATCAGCCAAGGTGGTCAGGTGGATTATGAAGGGGAGATTATCAGAGCTGGGTACATCAATGGAGATTATGCCTTGATAAAGGCTAGTGCCAGACGAACAGTGTTGCCCGAGGCGTTGAGTTGAATGGGCACTTTGAAGTGACCAGCCGCTCCCAACAAAGGGGGGGGGGGGGTCAACGGATGTTTGCCAAGATAGGAAAAGGGGAGCGTACTCTTGTCAAGAGTCTAGTGTGGCACGTGTCAAGGTGGGGATAGTAAAATGTGACATCGCTGCCAAAGGGGGTGGGGTTGGATTGGAGGGGTGGTGGCTGTGTTTTTAGCGCTTGATTGGCTAAATTAATGAAATTGATGATTAATAGCGAGTAAATAAATTAATTAAATGCTTAGACCTGAGTGATACCTCGAGTGAGCTAAAACGGTTCGTCACAGTGGATATATTAATTAAACAATCATTCTGCACCTTGCTATCTCACAACGCAACAGCTTAGTATGCATAACACTGGCCCACTGACAATTCTAGTCTCTGGTGTAGACTTGATAATCCCATAACTAACTCCCTGTAGAGTCATAAGCAAAGACAAATTGAAAGGTCTAGTCTAATACGCTAAGGCAGCGAAACAACTGCGAAATGCAGTAATGCTTTAAATACTCACCCTAAACAGGGGTACACAGATGAAAGAAATGTTACACCAGAAAAATAACAAAAAAAACTCTGTAAGCATAAAAGCAAGGCAACAAAGAAAGTAGGTTCAAAAATTGTGCACCTAATAAACATTGGTGCTAGAATACCATGGCCTACGCACTGACATTCCCCCAAACTGGTTCTTACAAAGTATGGACCAGTTTCCTTACCTCAAACTGAAAGAAAAGTAAGAAGGTATCATAGCAACTAAAAGGCAAGCACATTTAGCAAGAAAAATTCATCAGCATTAACATCACTCCTCCAAAAATAACAACTTTGAAGAAAAATTACCAATGACACCTTATACTAAAGCATCAACATTACACTATGAACCTTTCACAAAATCACAATCTACCAACCAATCATATTTAAAATGAATAATCAACAAATTAACGTTGATAATAATAAATGCAACCTTACTTACTTACTTAGACTTAGGTCCTCCCGCGCCGTTCGGCGCATTGGGCGGCAAGCTGTCTCCATAATGATCTGTCACTGGCAATGTCTGAAGCCTCTTCCCATCTGGTGTCCACTGTTCTGAGGTCCTCCATGAAGGTGTGTCGCCAGGTAATACGAGGACGTCCCTGTTTGCGCTTTCCTCGTTTTGGCTTCCATGTTATCGCAACTCTTGGTGTGCGTAATTCATTTTGACGTAGAACATGTCCCGCAAACCTCATGCGACGCTCAGTCACAACCTCACTAAGTGTTCGACTCCCAGTTCGGCAAAGGATTTCCTTGTTTGAGATCCGGTCTGTGTATCTGACTCTTAAAATCCGTCTCAGCCATCTCTGTTGAGCCACATTTAGTCTTTTCTCAATTTTGACAGATGACTTCCACGTCTCACATGCATATGTAGCAGTTGGAATGACGATTGTGTTGAGAAGGTGTATTTTTGTCTCGAGTCCAATGGCTTGGCTAGTCCAAATAGGCTGCAGCCTTTGGAAAATGCTCCCTGCCTTTCCTATTCGGCACGCTACATCATGGTAAGCGTCTCCATCATTTGTTATGATGCTGCCAAGGTACGTGAACTTGTCCAGCTCTTCAAGCTTTGACTCGCCAAGTCTGACGGGGACACCCTTTGCCTTATATCCCACTCGCATAATTTTAGTCTTATCCAAGTTTATGCGGAGGCCAATTTTGGGTGCCTCTCTGTCTAGGCTCTCCGTCATTTCTTGAATGCATTTATTTGTAGCCCCGAGTAGTGCAACATCATCAGCAAAGTCCAAGTCCGTCAATCGGAGTTGTTCATGCCATGGAATACCAAAGGCAGTCTGGTTCATTGCTCTCCTCATTATGTAGTCGATGGCTAGGAGGAAAAGGAAGGGAGATAAGATGCACCCCTGTCTCACACCTGTCTCGATTGTAAAAAACTCTGTTGTTCCCTCTTCTGTTTTAATGCAGCAACTAGACTGACTGTAAAGGTGTCGTAGGATCTGGACGAATTTTTCTGGTATACCGTATTCTCTAACTATTTTCCATAGTGATTCTCGGTGGACACTATCAAACGCTTTTTTGAAGTCCACGAAACTGATCGTTAGCCGTTGTTGGTACTCAAAACTTTGTTCTATGATATTTCGTAAAACGAAAATCTGCTCTGTACATGATCTGCCTCTTCGGAAACCTGCTTGTTCTTCTCTGAGCCTTTCATCTACAGACTGTTGAAGCCGTCTCAACAAAACAGTGCTGAAAACTTTGCCTGGGACAGAGAGGAGAGTAATGCCCCTCCAGTTGTTACAGTCTGCCAAGTTGCCCTTTTTTGGAAGCTTTACAATCACTCCCTTTTGCCAGTCCTCTGGGACTTTTGAAGTTCGCCAACAGAGATTTAAGAGATCAGTCATTCTGTTAACAATGCACTGTCCCCCATATTTTAGCATTTCTGCTGATATCATGTCTAGTCCTGGTGCTTTGTTATTATTTAGCACTGCAATGGCCATGGTAACCTCCTCAGCAGTTATTGGGTCTGTCTTGACCTTGAGATCATTGTCTGGAGAGGGGTCCTTGAATATGTAAGTTATGTCTGGCGACAGTTGGTTAAGGGTCTCTTTAAAGTGCTCTACCCATCTTGCATCCTGTTCTTCTTTCGTTAACAAAGTTTTGCCTTGCTTGTCTTTTATTGGTGCCCCATGTCCACTCTTTGCTCCAGTGAGATCTCGGACAATACGATGGAGGGTTTTTGTGTCATTTCTGCTTGCAGCTGCTTGTGCCTCTTGTCCTTTCTGCTCAATCCAGTCCCGTTTATCTTGCCGACAGCTTCTCTTTACTTTCAGATCTGCTTCCCTATAGGCTTCTTCCGCTAGGCTGCGATCCTGTGTTTCATTTTTCTGATCTCGTCTACGTTTGGCCTCTTTCCTCTCATCTATCAATTTCCATGTTCTGTCTTGTATCCACCGTTCCTTGTATGAACCTCGCCTCCTTCCGATAACTTCTTCTGCGCACCCAATAGTGGTATCTTTGAAGTTGGCCCACTCTTCTTCAAGGGTCAATATATCTGCAAGAGCCTCAAAGCGGTTCGTTAGTTTCAATTGGAACTGTGCTGCAGTATTGCCGTCTTTAAGCTTCTCTACATTAAATGGGCGGGGTCGTGTGGCTCGTTTTGGTTGGCGTTTCAATCGGAGCTTACATTTGCCACTGACAAGGTAGTGGTCTGAGCCGATATCAGCTCCTCTGCGGGTCCGCACGTCTAACAGAGATGACCTCCATCGTTTGGAGATGCAAATGTAATCTATCTCGTTGAAGGTTTCCCCATTTGGTGATCGCCATGTTTTTTTGTGTATTTGTTTGTGCTTAAAATATGTGTTTCCAATTGAAAGGCTGTTGGATGCGCAGAGAGAAATCAAACGCTCGCCATTATCACTGATGTTTTCTGCAGAGCCATATGGTCCCATTACATATTCAAAGCCAGTTCGGTTGGGATTGATTTTGGCATTAAAATCTCCCATCAGTAGAATTAGGTCGTGAGTAGGTGTTTCATCAAGAGTGGTTTGTAGTTGATTATAGAACTGATCTTTGATGGTATCTTCTGCATCCTCTGTAGGGGCATAAGCTTGGATGGTAGTGACTTTAATTTGCTTTGTTTGGAGTCGAGCTGTAATGATGCGGTCACTGATCGGCTTCCAAGCAATTAGCGCTGAAGCTGCTATTTTAGACATGATGATTCCTACACCACCAATGTGCTCCTTGTCATGTCCTGAATATATTATTGTCTTGCCATCATTGATAATTTTTCCACTTGACGTCCACCGCATCTCGCAGATCCCAAGGATGTCCAGCCGATAAGAGTCAAACTCTCTTAAAAGTTGGGCCAGTTTACCGCATTGATTCAGGGTTCTTACATTCCACGTGCCTATAAGAGTCGGTTTCCTTGCGTTGAAAGGCTTGCCATTAACTCCGCCGTATGCCGGTCCCAAGCCCGGGTGAGAAAGGAGGAGGGTTTGGCGTGGGGCTAGCGACCCCACCCTGTAAAACCACTATTGCTACAGAAACGGCAAACTCGACACATAATGAAAACTATACATGCGGCGAGGGCGGCCAAACCCTGATGACGGTGTTGGATCAAAGCCAACTGGAAGTCCAATACCCCCCCCCCCCGAAATGCAACCTAATATCATCTAACATAAAATGCAAACATTTTCATAAAATAATGTACACATTGAAAAACTGAAATGCATAAAGACATGTATAAAAAAAATACATATATAAGTATGTAGCTTATGTAGCTGCACATTTGAAAGTCTTTAGTAATCTTGAGCACAGATCAGCAAGCAGATTGTCCTCCCCTTTGACATGAACAACATCAAAGGAATAATCCTAGAACATCAGTGCCCATCTTGTAATACATGCACTGGTAAAGATAGTGCTCCTAATTTCTCAAACCCATTAGAGTTACCCCAAAAATTCCAGAATTCACTAGGATTTTAGCCTGAGACCTCTCTTTAGAAGCCAGGCACTTTGCTACTCAGTCACCACACCCTTTACTTTCTACTTTCTAATAATACTTAAAACTCTGTGTGTTTTTAGTTGACATCACAATATTATTATGAAAAAGTTGTGTTTTTGTTTTCATTTTCATTGTTACTCTTAATAATTATCATTTTTTCTGAGACTTTAATATAATAAGACAATTTTATTTCTTTTTCATAACTACCTTTTTGAGGTAGGTAATGACAGTGGGCAGGTTTCAAACCAAAGACAATCATAATGAGCCATCCAAACGGGTCACATGCCCAAGAAATTTTGCTCAGTGTATTCTTTCTATATTTGTTGTTTGTGCGAGAGAGTGGTAATGAAGATAAATAACAAAAAATTAGTCTCTACAGTACTTTTTAATACTAAAGAAGTCAGGCTTATATTGAAATGGAACATTTCATAAACATTTTGTGAAAATGGCTGTCAGGGTTACTCCATCTAAGAGGTGTCTAAGTACTATCATTAAAAGCAACTATTCAAAAGCATTATTGTTAGGTTTACATCATTCTTCAAGTGCTATGCTGACTCACTGTTTACCACTAAGAACAGTTGTGTTTGAGGATTCACTTCAACACTGTGTACTTTAAGTGCAGACAATCAGTAGCCAGAAAAGAAGAAAAAAAAACATGTCTATAACAATATATGGCCTCATATAGCCAAGAGTTCAAATCTCGACTTAATATGTACAAGAAGAAATAATATTATTTTACAAGACAAACATATTAATACCATGCATGAATTCCTTTGCAACCTCAAGCATTACTCTATTGATCATTTATTTATAACCACAGGAAACAGTCCAGGAAATGAGTTACATTATAAAAAGTGAATGTATTTTAAGGTACTTCTTTTTTAATTTAGTTTCTTCCATTCAATCCTTTTCAAACTACAACAATACACCAGTGGCTAATACAGAAAGTGGCAAGAATTTAAAAGAGTATCAAACTATGTACTATGTCAAATCTAATAAGAGTGTTCTTAAGAATTGAAAGATAAATAAGTGAACATACATACTAAATCCTGTTCTTATCAATTTTGAATCAGTCAAACAACTTCGGGCCAGTTGTAAATATTATTGTTAACATAAACAAATCAAAGTATGGGGATCCTCTAACAGATCCTATTTTCAATTCATTTTAACTAAAAACATTGATACAATAAAACAGCAAGGGATATGGAAATGGGTAAGTCAGTTATGGAAAGCTATGAATCATTTAATACATACAAAGAAGGGCTAAATACATATTTTGCAGAAAACAGCCTTCATTCAGATAGAAAAAGGGGCAAACATTTTATTAGTGTGCCAAGCCTTTCTGCATCTCAAAGTCACTAGCTACTCTACATCTTCCAATTACCAAACACTAGCAAAGTGTTGTGCCAGCTACTCAATGATTACTACTACCCACCACATCCACTACAGATCAGATCATTTCGGAGAGGTTCATGTTCCAAATATTAAAGACAGAAAGAAGGTAAAAACTTTAAAATGAATTCCAAATGGTCATAAAGATTCTATCAGAACACTGGCATTTCAGTGCTGATCTCCATATTTCTTTAAGAGGTAGAGTTGTATGCTTTAGTTGTAATATTTGTACAAGAAACAAGTTTGAATTAGAAATGGCTGTATATATTGCAAGATCAATGGAAGGTTCTTATAAGAACCCAGAACAAATTTGGTTTACAGCCCTACATGTGGTTGTTAGATGCTTCCGCACTGTGCCTTATGCAGATAAGTCAAATGGAGGTAACACTCAAATAGCTAAATCAAATAGCAGAGGCGAAAGGCCAACAATATGAGTTAATCGATGCAGATAACAAATGTTGAACAAAAAAGTTAATAATAATAATGTAAACATATAGTTGTTTTGAAATACACTAGCTTCAGGTTTTAGATTAACAGCTTAATTAGAATTTTAGAAACGTGAAAACATGACTTGCAAGATGAATAAATTAATAAATCATATTTTTTGAAAATGAAAGAGAGACATTATTTGTAACATGTTACAAACTAGTAATGGGAAAGATACAATCCTAGCTAGGGAAGAGCCTTATGTGCTAAGCATTCGGGAAGGGGGGGGGGGTAAAAATAAGATACACTAATAGCTATTAGTAGTAAAACCATTAGATGAATAACCACAACGGTAGTTTGCAAGCAATCTGTTAACAATCTGCTAAAACTTTCAGCAATATGAGGTTCTGGATTGGGCCTTAGGAAATGTGAGTTACAGTTTTGGCACATCAGCACAATTTAGGCCATGTAGTGCCCGTAATCCTTAGAAAATGTATTAAGTTTTAGAGATCCTAAGTACAGTAAAGGCTGTGAAGTAAAGAGATACTTCCCCATTTTAATTTTTTGGTTCACAGGAGATTTTTTAAAAGTCGGCCTGGCCTAGATTTTTTTTAATGAGCAAAAGAAGTGTTTGAAGGTATACTTTTCTTTTAGTCTAGACTTACTGCCTTTTAAATAAAAATTATAATACAAATTTAAATCCCTAAATAATCAAAGCGTTTAACTTTAAAGCATTTTAATAACCTCTTAATTTCCCAAGTATTTTTTTTTATTTAACTTCTTTAAACCTGTGGTTCACATAAGATTAAAGAGTGTATCAGACGTTTGAAGTCTACATTTTACTAAAAAAAAATGCAGTAACAACTGACAGCTCATTTAAAGAAGAAGAATCAGATAAACTTAGAGTTAATACACTAACAGAATGATATAATCCAAGTACAAGGTGTGCATAGATCTAGATATCATATATTATAGAATCTAGTATCTTACACCATGGGTATCATGTTACATACAGGCACACCCCAGGTTGAAACTTGATAGTGGTCTTACTCAGTTTAATACACACTATGACAGTACTATATTAGAATATTATATATCAACAAGTAGAATCTTAAGAAGGGCTGTGTATTTGTATTATTGAGTCTGTGAGACACAAAAGTAGAAGATCTAGATTCTAGAATCTAAATCTATCTATAATAATAATATTGTCTAAATAATAATAACGATGATAATAAAATAACAGACTACACTGACTATAGATTTGAAGTCTATAGAATCTAGATCTATCTTATGACAGCTCTAGTAATAAGCTATCACTGTAACTGTATGGTCAGTGTTAAAAGCTTCCCTAGCCATGAGTAGTAATTAGTAAAGTAATATAAAGAAGAATAGAAATGATGACAGCAGATTTTTTAAATACAGACTATAAGTATAATTATCTAGATCTAGAATCTAGCTAGACTATAATAGTTAATAGATTCTCTAGATCATCTAGAATATATTCATAATATTGAAAAAAAATGAATATTGTATATCAATTAGATCTATTAATCAATCAATGATCTATCAAATTTAATCAAATCTATCTATAACTAGTTAAAGATCTAGATGTAATTATAATAATATTAAATTATATATATATATTATAAGCAACATTTTAAAAAATTATTCAAAATATAAATAATTGTCCAATAATAGTAAAATAAACGTCTTTTTGCGTCTCTAGTGTGAGTCTCGTCACTCTTAGTCTAGTCTATAGTCATTCAAGTCAATTGTTATCAAGTTTTAGAGCTAGATTTATTATAAATCTTTATTATACTTTATAATATAAAATATAAATATTATTATAGATCTCTATAGGCTATGTCTAGATTCTAGATTAGTAGTGATGAAATCATGAATGTTTATTCATAGATTGACATAGATCTACTAGATCTAATTATTTAACTTACCAAACTTGACCATAAGCTCCGCTTCCAATAGGTACAAGTCGTTTGTAACGAGTAGGTACATCCCAAGAAGTGGACACTAATTCTGTGTGATAAAATCCGGGCTTCAAGTCATTTCCAAGCATTCTTTTTAGCATGATTTCAAAGAATTAAGAACTCGCAAAATAATAACAAACAGCAACACTACAACACACACACTGATCTAGATCAAAGGACTAGGACTAGACTTCACTGAAATAAACACACGGGAGCGATCCGACTTCTGTTGAGGAAATCCGATATGTGTCAACTTTGGCCCCCGCAGTCATGCATCTTGCGTTCACTTCGACCTTAGTTAAACTGTCACTGACTGCACCGCTAGATAGTCTGCTACACAAAAACACAGCACGACCCGTAGGCCTTAGCGAGGACAAAAAAAAGGAAACGGGAAAAGGGGGGGGGGAGAATCGGATAGGCTTTCTCAGATTTTCCCGTTTTTTGACATTGTCGAAGCTTTTTTTTTCCCCTTTTGAGCTGATAATCATGTCTAAATTCTAAAAATAGATTTAAATCTAGATGTAGATCTATAGACATTAGCTACTGCCAATAAGTATTGTTTAATTTGAGGATTAAATCAGAGCATCTCGATTTTTGCCCATATTATAGTTAAGTTTCAGTCACCCATGTCTCATAGATGACGTCAGCTGATGCGTAAATACAATAACTGACCTACATTTGGACTTCAGGATCTTGTTCAGTGTGTCATCACGTTTGTCTTACAACGGCGCAACGCATTTCCTGTTCTTGTCGTCTGCGAACCTGAATTTTTAAATAAATAATCATTTTGAAATGGCTTAGCGCCTCGACCAATGTAGTTGTTCCTCATTATTATGAGAAGCAAAAGATGACTTAGACTTGCAGAGGTGTTGATAGCCATATGCGGGTGGTCAGGGCCGCACGGGGCATCATACTTCAAACTCAGTAA
This sequence comes from Biomphalaria glabrata, assembly GCF_947242115.1. NCBI lineage: Eukaryota > Metazoa > Mollusca > Gastropoda > Planorbidae > Biomphalaria > Biomphalaria glabrata. Next base: position 7,449,538 of record NC_074714.1, read on the forward strand.
GTTTTAATTAAGTTCCTATTGCCTTGACCTTTTCTTATACTTTTGGATATAGATCTATATAATTTGGACTGAACGAAATTGACATAAAGACATCACAAATGATGTTCGAATCGAATACAATTAGTCATTCAAAATCTGAAACCGTTCAGCAAATGGATAGTCCATTCAGAGAAATCTATTGACATCAAGAAATAGCAAAAGTAAAGACGACGAAGCTTGCGCATGGATTTTATCGACAGAGAAAAATGGAAGCTCTCTTTCAACTCCGCACTGTGCAATAGGAAAGCTCTCGCATTCCCTTGGACACTCCCATGGGAGTTTTAACCTATAAACAAAGCCCCATCGAAACCATTCTGGCGCGGTGTGGGGTAATAAGGTTTCATTGGGTAGATTGACCTACTTACAATCGCCCCTATAAAAACGTTAACGGATCGGTGTGGGATTTTAGTTATTGGGCCGTTAACGTCTTTCCGCTTTCGTGCCGGTGTGGGATTTCCCCAATCACGCCAGAACCAACATGATGAAATCTTTATTATAACATAAAAAACAATATTATGATGTTTTAAAATGTAGTATTAATCGTCTTAAAGCTAAATGTTGCTTTGAATCCTTTTTTGTAAGTAATATTAAGATTTTTAAAAAAAATTAATTAGGGTTCTATTGGGGAAATCCCTAACTGGAATAGTGAAGTTTTACCCGTATGGGCCCAATGCAGACTTTTCGTAATCAAATAGTGTGTGTGTGTGTGTCTGATTTTTTAATGTGCACACTAAAAAAATATATCTATATCTAGTAATATTTAATCACACATAGAATCTAAAGTTAAAGGAGAACATATTTGTTTTTTTGTTGTTTTTTTTTTTTAGATTTAGATTTTTAAAAAAAGTTTTATACATTTTAACATTTTTTTTCGACCAATGAAAAAGAAGCATTTATTTCTTTTAAGCTCGCGATATTCGGCACAAACTGGATTATTCAGTCTTCACTCTAGGGCGTACACACGTGGATCAAATTAGAGCTAGCTAGATCTAGATCTAAATCTGTTAAGTTATTAGTTATACTACAAGTTATAGAGCTATAGTCACTCTAGTCTAGGTCTAGTCAATCTAGACTTTCATTAATATAATAGATCTATTAATTATTATAAATAATTATATGAGCTGTACTTCTTGATATCAATGCATATGCTCTTCAACTCATGGCAGCAATGGCAGCAGCCATGGAAATTCAATTGGAATGGTCGTAACTTATAAGTTAAAGTCTTAAGCCTATCACAAGTACAGATCATCATCAGATGACGAATCTCTAAGTACTCTAACACTACTAACAGATCTAATCTAGATAGACTTAGAATAGATTTATAGATATATCTAGATAATCTAGAATGATTAAGAATGCTAAGAATCTAGATCTAGAGATTCTATAGATATAGATCTCTCTAGACTAGTTTTATTATAATATCTAATAGTAGTAATAGGCTACTTGATCTAGTACGATATAATATTATTAATATATATATATATTATATCTAGACTTGAGACCTATTAAATCTAGATCTAGACGACTTAGACTTAACTTAAGTGATTAACATTCATGCGTTATGACTAGATTTACTGATTTACTATTTAGAATAGATTCTAGATCTAGATTCTAGAATCTACCATGAAATGGCTAATGCATCTGCAGCATAGAATTAGATTTAGTTAAGGACTTACTAGATCTTAAATCTAAATCTACTACCTTTTAACTTTTAGGGCAGAATATTAGATCTAGTCTATATGCCTATCTAGTCACGTAACTGTAAACTAATACTTAGACTTAGGACTTTGGACACTTTGGTATATTAATATAATAATTATTATACTCATAGTACTCATACTCATATAGATTTTAGTTCTATTCTAATTCAAATATTTTGAGGTTAGAAAAAATTGACCTAGACTAGACTTATAAGATATACTAAGACTTAGTAAACTTAGATCTAGATCTAATAAAAGATAGTCTAGAATAGTCTAGATTCTAAAATCTAGTTGTTATTAGAAAATTTAGTAGATATAGAATAATATTTAATTAATATATTGTTAATACAGACTAATCTTTAATTTTTTTATACTATAGGCGATAGGTCATTTAGATTAAATAATTCTAGATCTAGTAACTAGTTATAGTCATAGAGTTCATAGACCTATAGTATAGACTTATAATCTTATAATATAGATATTTACTTTGTAGAGACTAATGTACAATATTAGGCCTACACTCCAGATCTTGAAAATCTAGTCTAGAGTTTAGAATGTTTAAATTTATACAAATAAATAAAATCAAACGTTTATATTGGTTTTAAAATCAGATATTGAGATATGTCTAGAAAAATATGTATATATATAGTATATCTATATTAGGGGCCTATATATAATAGACTAACGCCACTAACGGCTAACCCTATAGCTGCTATAGACTATAGCCCTATCCTATATTGACATTGTTTTTTTTTTTTTTTTTAATGTTCCTTCAGAGTTGAAGATATCTACTTGGTAGTCTAAACCTCAAAGGAGCTTAGGGAAGTGATGGCAGTTGCAGGGTATGAACCAGACGACCATGCAGAGACCAACGAGGCGACCAAACAGTCCATCGTGCATACCACATAACCAGGTCCAGGTAGCGTTACATCTTTATTCACCAATACTCAATATATGTTAGATTTTATTTTTTGTAAATTTTAAAGACTCTAGGCTCTATGTAATAGAATTAAATAGATCTATACAGATCTAGAAATTCTAGATCTATAAACTAGACATAGATCTAGATTATATTTAGATCTAGCTAGAATATCTAGAGGTCTTAATACTAATTATTATATTATACATTTTTCTACAATTTGATCTAGGATTCATTCTATAGGCTTAGCTAAGGCTTAGGCTTTTTAAAATTTCATTGTGTGGATACTGTTAAAGAAAAAATACAGAGTCTCATCATTAGGCTATAGCAACAGTTTTTCTTATACACCATACCATAAACATTTCAAGATTTGTCTTTATTGTAATTTTATTTTATTTATTTTTTTTTTTTTTTTAGAATGCCAGTTTTCTTTAAGGGCAGCTGACAATAAGAATTGTCTATGTATGCACTACAGATGCTGTTCAATATCTTTTCATGAGGAAGCCTGCTCAAAAAGGTTCGAAGAATAAATTTTTCTTTAAGATTACTGATCAGTGACACCCTATCCCCCCAAACCAAATGAAAATTTTAATGAGATCAAATCGATTAAATAAAAAAAATGTAAAATAAATGTTAATCTTGTGAAACAATGTTCGAGAGCAATATCTTCAGCTTTTTGTAATTTCACTGAGATTTAAGTTCATTATTAATTTGCATAAAAAATTATAATGAACATTTATACAATGAAAATAGGGCCTACATAGAATTGTTTTTGACCTAATGTCATTATATAGCAACAATCCTTCTATATACCTTACCTTAAACATTTTGTGTTTTGCCTCTATTGTAATATTATTTTTTTTTTGCATTCTTTAAACATTTTTTATGTTTTTATTTATTTATTTTTTTATTTTTTTTTTAACAGATCGCCACATTTTCTTTAGGGGAAGTTGACATTAATCTTTTAGGTTAATAATAACCTATGCATGCAGTACAGATGCTGTTCATCATCTTTTCATAAGCAAGCCTGCTCAAGAAGGTAAGAATTAAATTTTGCTTTTAGATTACTGATCAGCAATCTGAAAGTAAATTGTTAATGGGATGGAATTTATTAAATGTAAATAAAGAAATGCTATCCTAATTTTGAAATATGCTGGTTGTGGGTTTTTTTTAAGTTTCACTGTGATAATTGTTTATTTTAATTCTAGAATAACTTTTCAGCCAACTTATTTTTAAAATTACCATAAAACTCTAATTACAACAGAATATAGTTGTATTAGTAAGAGCCTGTGATAAAGTTAATATAAATAAATTGGACAAAATATAATATTGAATGAACTGAAGCCTAGCTCGATCTAGTCTGCCATTGCACTTTTAGCATAGTCAAATACCAGTGCCACATTTGCTGACACCAATTCATAACATTTAATTTAAGGAGAAGATTGAACTCCAAATTTTGAAATACCATTAATTTTTGCGTTGCTTAATAGGCTTTAGAAGCAACCTAATTTTTGAGCACCGTTTATCATCAAGGGCTGGAAATATAACCGTTAAATAGTATGTCCACATAGATAAATGTAATAGATAAATGTAAGGTCTTCTGATGTTTAATTGTTAGATTCTTTTTATTATTAATACAGCTTGAAGGTAGTTGTATTACATGACTATAATATTTATTTGTTTGTTTGTTTGTTCCAGCTGCTTCATGGAAGTCAAAATATGAATTATTGCCATCCAGTCTTGAAGTCAGCTTGTAAAGAATGCTAAGAATTGAATGAAAATGCTGTCTTGATATCTTGTTTGTGCTGTTATATTTGTCTTTTGTGTTGGTTAATTATTCCATGAATAAAAAATAAAAAAAAGTTAATTGTGTAAGTTTGATTTAAGAATAAATGATCAGAGCATGCAAGTCTTATATAGTACGTTACCAAAAATTGTATTGTTTGATAGTGTTCAAACCCAAAAATGTAATTTAACTTGTCCATTACTTTATAAATATGTTGACATTATAGCTAGATGTATATAGAAATCATGCACTGATTCAATTATTATAATTTCCAAACAATTATGTCAAATAATTCTATTGCTAGATCTAAATCATCAGTGTGAAAGTAGACCTATGTAAAAGGTTAAAAATCTCATACTAAACCATTGAGCTGCATTTGAACAAAAAGGGCATTATAAACAAAAAATCACTAATGAATTTGTTTTAAACTACAGTATTGAAAAACATTAAAGATTATTCCTAATTAAGCCATAATAAAATTTAATGACTGAACCATCGGAGACAGTATTTGCATGATAATACCTAATTGAGCCCTAATAAATATTTCAATTACTAAACCATTAGGGCCAGCATCGGACCGATAATGGCACAATAAGGGTTATCCCTAATTGAACCCTAATTAATATTTCAATTACTAAACCATTAGGGCCAGCATTGGACCGATAATGGCACAATAAGGGATATCCCTAATTGAACCCTAATAAAAATTTCAGTTACTAAACCATTAGGGCCAGCATCGGACCGATATTGGCACAATAAGGGTTATCCCTAATTGAACCCTAATTAATATTTCAATTACTAAACCATTAGGGCCAGCATTGGACCGATAATGGCACAATAAGGGTTATCCCTAATTGAACCCTAATAAATATTTCAGTTACTAAACCATTCAGGCCAGCATCGGACCGATATTGGCACAATAAGGGTTATCCCTAATTAAACCCCAATGAAAATCTCAGTTACTAAACCATTGGGGCTAGTATGGGCTTGATTAGGGCGCGATTCTGGAAATCCCCAATAAATCCGGATGTGGGTTTACCCATTCTGGGCCGATATTGGCACGATTAGGGTAGCCCGTATTGGTCCCTTATGGGAACCTAATGACGCCAATGTGCAAACGGTATGCGCGCCCATTAGGGCGCGATTTGGGCTATTTAGGGCTGCAATTAGGGCAAAGGGGGATAACCCTAATTAAAACTGATACTGGGCCGTAATGGGCATGTTTATAGGGAATTGTTTTGCTATTCATTTAGCCTAATCACTTCCTCTAGCGATCGTTTCCACCCGAGTGCCACGTTGAGGCAGAATAGCGTACCCGGGCCAGCGAATGCCAAAAGGCGATAAAGTACTGAGAAAGTGTATGTCACAGACCTATATAGCCTCTATCATATCTAGACTGGACTTGGAGATGTTTTAACACAACAACAACAAAAAAATCCTTATTTTGCTTCCCCTGCTTACTCTTCTCAACAAGATCAAGTACTAGATCTATATCTGCATTTAAATCCAACGATTGATTCAACGAGCGTGAAGGTTATTGCCGGACCGGATTGTTCAATAAAGAATCACCCGATTTAAAACACGTTATAATGTGGCAGATAAATATTTAAAAAAATATTTGTCGCCTTCACAACTATTGAATCGAAGTCAATCTCGATTGTCCTCTTATCGACATGGATAAAAGCGAATTTCGTCAGGCAAGATAGATGCTTTTAACTGATTTGTTACAGTAACCCCCAAACTTCCGAAACAAGAATTTGCTGAGCTATTGTGATTTATAAAAATAAAATATAATATCGTCTTTTTGGTTCGCATCTTTATGACAAGTGAGGGAGGTGTTGCTACATGATAGCAAAGTTTTTTTTAGTCAAATGATTATCAAGAATTACTGGCTATCAACTATGATATATATACGAGTTTTTATTTTGGTAGCTGATGTAAAAGTATATTTCAATAAAAAATTATTGATAGGCCTACTTTTGCTAGAAAGAAAGCACGTAAGATTTATTTGGAATGTCTTTTTGTCTGATTGCTTTGCGTATTAGCACAAAAGTCGCAGTTTTATTTCGATTTTGTTTTGGAGGGCATCACATATGGAACTGCCGCACCGGGCTTCGTATACCCTAGCTACGCCACTGGGATGTTATATGCACACACACATGATAAGGAGGGAAGCCTAGGGTTACAATTTAAATCAGGTTCACGACAAATTGTTCACACACAAATGGTCCACCCGACAATTGGTTCACCTGATTCATGGATCACTGGGGAAAAATGGTTCACCGACACTTGGCTCATGAATAAATGGTTCACACGACAAATGTCTCACAGACATTTGGTTCAAATTAAATCAAAGTGAGGATGTTACTTGCCATAGATGAAGTAGGCTCTGGGGATCAATGTATCGATACACGTAAAAAAAAAAGAGGGGGTAGGCTCTAGTATCTCTGTCGAAGAGCTTTAGACATGAACGTTTTGAATCGATCTTGTTGAAAAAGTAGTTGGCCTATGAAAGGTTCTATTTATTTTTAGAACACGAAGCAATGTCACTTAGCCTAATTTGAGAAACGCTGATATAAAAGAATATAGGCCTCGTATTCGATATAGCCATAGCGGTGGTGTTGTGGGGGGGGTAAAAAAAAAGTTCAAAAGTTGTTATTTATCAATTGTCTTTTTGCGATTATAAGTGTGTACTAAGTCAAATAAATGGAGCCGATTTTAAAGTTTTTTCATGACTAATGTGATTTTTTCGACAGAATGATACGAATTTCTTCTTATCTTATCGTATCTTATCTTACATAATACAGACGTTACTTCAAAAAAGAAGACGATTACGTCCTACATCCATGAATCCAACATCACGCAGAGCTTGAGATAGACCTACATGTTGCAAACGCTACAATGTTGGAAACATCCCACAGTTTTATTAGGACTAATTAACACATATAAAAGACAACATAATAAAAAATACTCAGAAATACACAAAATAAAGCAATATTTCGTATTCCATATGCTAGGACTAATTCGTAAAAGTGTTCCTTCTTCCCATTAAAGCATGGAACGGGATGCCTGAATCAGCCAGGAAAAACAAAGAAAAATTATTTACTTATCATCAACACGGTACATGATCATACGATTACGTGTAGGACATAATTATCTTCACTAACCACTGTGCTAGCGAAGTGCTTATGAAAATAGAAGGTTTCATAGCTATGTACTATTAGTTTCTAACTTAAAAATGACAAAGTATAAAGGGGACTAATTCAACATATATCGTTACATCAGTCAAGTACAATTTATTTCCCTTGTTCAATACCAAACTAAATAATCAATTACCAATAATTAATTAACTAAATAGCTAATTTTTAAAATTGATTCTTGTTTTGTCAGGATCAAGAAATAATTGTGCAAAGTTTCAACTTGATCCGATAAGGGTTTGGGAGAAATAACGTGTTCAAATTTTTCACCAGACAGACAGCGTGTGTGTTGATATAAGCTATGTAACAATATAAACGGAGGTAAAGAGCGAATTGCTGGATGTGATTGATTTATTATCAAAATTTCCCAAAGTCACATTTTTCATTTTTGTTTTCTGGTGCTCAGATTTATTCCAAGTCATCAAGTTTGAAAAAAATGACATGGTCAAAGTGGAGGGGGGGGGGAAATATTCTATTCTCCTTTAGTTTCCTTTTCAATCTAAGTCATGGAAAGGTCTAAATTGTAGTCTCTATTATAGCAATGACTGTTTCAGACAACTACTCTTCTCTTTACTTCTTTACAGATTGACAGTTTGAAACGCTTTTTTTTTTTTTGTTAACCTTTTTTTCCTAAATGAAATAATTTTTGTGGAGAGGGCGTGTATATTGCAAATTCATTATTATGTAACTTTAAAAATACTAGATTTTTTTTTTCCTTTCACTGGCCATGTTTTTCCTCTGAAGAAACTCAGTGAATAACTCGCCCAGCACAGAACAGGCTCCAACCACAGGTGCGAGTGAATGTACACTTTAGTTGAACTGGCATACGTTATGCTTTAACTTTTGTTTAAGTGGTGGAGAGGGAGGGAGGAGGCCAGAGCGAGAGGGAGGAGTAGGTTACAGTGCTCTTACATTCCGCACTTACAGCCTCTTTCTCTTTGTGTCTCTAGCACACACGTTTTGTTTTTGTTTTGTTTTTAACTTTGAATCCTTGTTTTATTTAACTGATTGTAAAAGTCTTTTGATGTAACAATATTTGTAATTAAAACCCATAGACTTATATAAGTCTATGTTAAAACCATTCTAATAACAAGCTACATAAATGAACGTTATAAGAGCCATAGATCGATATATTCATAGTATATAAAAATATTGACAGACAGGCAGGCAGACAGACAGACAGGTAGACAGGCAGACAGACAGGCAGACAGACAGGCAGACAGACAGACAGACAGATAGATAGATAGATAGATAGATAGATAGATAGATAGATAGATAGATAGATAGATAGATAGATAGATAGATAGATAGATAGATGCTATGGCAGCCTGGTCGTGCCGTATGCGCGCTGGACTTTCTTTCTGTTGTCTTGATGGTCCCACGTTCATACCCTGCCCGCTGCCATCGTCCTGCGGGAGCTTTGCACTAGGAAGTAGATTATCTTCAGCTCTGAAGGAACATCCGAAACATGTAAAGCATTAAGCTAACAAACGAAATCTTAGCAGGAAAATGATCATCTTTCAGACAGACGTGACCAAGGAATTCTCTATAATGTTAAAAGGCCGTTGCGATGCAAAGATTTTACTAAGCAATGTCTTACATAGTCCTGCTTCTTCTTTGTTTCTTTTAGTTGTCCACTTTTCTTTGTCTTGGTGGGAGCAGTTATTGACCAAACAACGTACACATCAACTCACACACAACTCCTTTCCTTCATCCCATTCAATAACAGTATTGATGTCCTAGACATCTTGTATCTTATCTTATATTATTACAGACGTTGCTTAAAAAAAAGAAGATCATTACGTCCTACGCATTCCATGTGTCAATCTAGTCATGCATGTTAATGACTTAATCTCCGCTAGGTTGATGGTTTTCCTGGCTGATTACAGGCAGGCAACCCTTTCCATTTTCTAATGGCACTAAGGAAGAAGGAGCACTTGTACGAATTTGAAATAAGAAATGTGCCTGTATGTTAGAGTCTTTCTGAGTATTTCATTAGGTTTTGTTTTTCTATTTGTAAGTTATAGTTTAGTGTTTTATATATTATACTACTTTACTTTTTAATCTTCTGTCCTGATTTTAGTGATTTTACTAATGGTGTCACTCTAAGTCAAACTGGAATATTCATGTGTTATAAATGTCACTGCTCTATTTTGTATTTGTTCTAGTTTCTTTATGTTTTCTTGCGTTGAGGGATCCCAACTAGAAGATGCATATATAATATTGGCCTAACTAGAGCAAAAAAAAAAACATTTTTCTTTTATATTTTTATTTGATTAGTAAAAAAAATCTTTTAATAAACTCTATTGTTTTGCTTGATTTTTTAAAATAATTTTGTCAATATGGAGATTCCATGATAACTTTTCATTTATTATTACACCTAGATATTTTGAGTTTTAGTCTGTGTGACTGGTCTAACATGAATAAAGTAAGTAGTTTTTATTTGCTTTAGTTCGATTGTTTTTTACTCTACCCTTCATTAGTTATTCTGTGGTATTTTACGTCTCGAGAGACAATCTTTTCACATTGCAACTTCTTGTGTGACTAAAGAGGCCAATCCTTGATACACAGCTGCGGTCACGGGTTGGGTATATGTAAGCACCAGGCGCCGTTGCCTTTGCACCCTTCTTTCTGCTGCTGTTGTGTGTGGCGTCTGCAATCCGAGACCCTTCCTTTATGCTCTCTCTCTCCATGTGGATCTATCCAGTGCCACTTTTCCCAGCTGCTAGAGTCGATTTTGAAGAGCTTCATGTCGCGTTTGCATACATCCGTATAACTTAAAAGTGGGCGACCAGCGGCTCTCCTGCCTTCTGTTAGATCGCCATACTGCGGGCCTGCGGCCATACAGAATGTCTTGTGGAAGTCAACCTACTTGCATTCTATGAACGTGGCCAAGCCAGCCAAGGCGTCTGCTGTTGATAACACAGCGGATGTCCTGGCACCCTGCTCTTTGTAGCACTTCCACATTGGTTATTTTATCTTGCCACCTTATTTTAAAGATCCGCCTTAGCCATCGGAGGTGGAAGACATTCAGCTTTTTTTTTCTCTGCCATGAGTAGGTTGACCAAGTTTCACTTCCGCATAGTAAAGTGCTCATCACACGTGTCCGGTAGACTAAGCCGACTAAGGCTTTAGTATTGTAAGTCAGCAATATGTTGTCCCACACTCTTCTGCAACCGTGACATGGTGCCCATTTGCTTTGACTATCTTGTTGTTAACGTTATTAAGAGAAAAACAATCGCTCAGTGAGATATAAAAGAGGTACTGTCTTTTTTTTTTTTTTAAGTATTTTTTTTGAATGTGTTTATCACATAATGTTCTCATGCTTTAAAAATTAGCTTGGATTAGGCACAATCTGATCTCACTCTGGAAATACAAGTTTTTTTTTTTGGAAATAATAGCAACAAAAAAGTATAATGTATCAATCCCTTGTGTGTACTCTTTACGGAAACCAATTAAACACGTGACGAGAATATTAACTCTTTCTCTCCTAACTGACGATACCAGCGTTGATTCCATCAGAACGTGTTAAATAATAACGGAGAGAAAGAGTTAACAATATGTTACTCTCCAGTGAACGATTTGTCGCGTGAACCAAGTTAATTGTCATGTGAACAAGTTGTCGTGTGAACCCGTTGTTGGTGAATGATATGTCGGGTGTAAGAATTGTCAGGTGAACGTATAGTCGTGAACGATTTGTCGGTGAACGAATTGTCTGTAGACTATTTATCGTGTTCCTTCTGGGGTTCCACCAAATTCCATCACCTAAGTCAAAGTGGGCTTCATGGTTCAATGCCCCACCGTTGCCCCTATCGTTGTAAAGGTTTTTCCCACTTTGATTTCTACTACCCCCACCCAACCCTCTAAATCCTCCCACCCATGAGAGATAAGCTATATGATATTTTATGCAGTATTTTGATATCCATTTTTGGCGCTCTTGCGCTCCGTTGTTCGGAGTAGCCACCCCCCCCCCCCCGCACGTCACTATCTATTATTACTCTTTTAATAAAATGTTTTGTATGATTATAAAATTATGTAACAAAAAGATTTAATCTAAACAGAGAAACCACGAGACGGAAAGCGCCAAAATAGAGTAGGCCAAATCGGTAAAAGGCGCCTATTTGTAATAATGCATGCATGACCAGATTGACTACCAGTTCTATTCTAATTAAAACGAACGACTATAGATTGATACAGTGACACATGGAAATTTTCCTTTAAAAAAGACACCTGTAAATTATATGAAGATAAGATAAGTTTCTCAAGTGGTTGTGTTGAAAAGGTGAATTCTAAACCCCCCCCCCCCCCCACACCTTTTTTTTTCTTCAGATTGAGATGTGAGCGTGTGTCGGGTCAGTGTTAAGGACTACGGACTAGTTTATATTTCTTTGTAATAGTACGAACTGTTATGGGTAACACAAGCCCGAAGGAAACTAGCTCCAGAGAAACGCATATGCCGCGTCCCAAACCGGTAAGCTCATAATACACATTTTAAAATGACCTTTATAATTTTTAGATGAAATATGCTCATATTGCCTTCTCTCTCTCTCTCTCTCTTTAAACCGGAAGTGTCTAGTCAGATTTTTGCTTTCATTTTCCACAAACAAAACTAGGCCAAGCACAGATAAGTTTCGAGCCCACAAATCAATCTATCAATTAACCAACGTAAACATAGCCTATACTAAAACGGTACATGATAAAATGTATTGGACTTTCACACTTCTATGCGATAAGATATAAGAGTTCCTGCAGCATTAAAAAAAGAAATGTGTATACTTTAAGAAAACGTCAAAATATGCGATCTTATAAACAAGCATGACCCTATAAACCAACTTTAGAAACAGGAACAACTTATGTCTATATGTAGACAGACATGCGCACTCATTCATACCCAGGATAATCAATTACTATTGAACGTTTGAAAATGAGAATTTCGAGAATGAAAATAGAAAGTCATCATGTGGGTCTGTACCGTCAGTCGATGAGTCATTTTTACGAGCAGGCTTATTCCATAAACATTGTATACCTTCAGATATTCATTCATTCTGGAAAGGGGGGTAGGCAAGGGTTAATCCTTCCATTTAAAAATCCACCCATCTTTAAGCAAAAGGCCAACCGCTAAATACAAATTGATTTTGTATATATTGCATTCAAAGACGTACATCCCACTTACCCCCAACCCGATGCCACGCAACTGGTCCTCACTTAAAGCTTGCAATTAATGCTTCCCTGCCAGTGTTGGCTTTGCCTCGTGTCACGTGAGCAAGGTTTACCTAAACAAAAGCAAACGCATTTTTTCGCAATGTAAAATACAGGTAGTACCAGCCATTGTACTTTTTTTCTTCTTTTTTTTTATTTTTTAAACTCGGTCAAAAGTTGACTCAAAACTATAAAAAAAAAAAAAAATACCCGGGTAATCATTTATACTCTGAGTAGTCCGAAATTATTGTACATATAGTTCGTTAACATTAGTCAAAGTCATAAAGTAGGCCTACTTTATGTACATTATTGTTGGTGTAGAAAGCTTGCATTTCACTCGGAATTTCTGATAGTTTTTGAAAGATCGTGTATTCATTTCTTAAAGAGGCATATCGTTCAGGGACGTACTGGGTGTCAAAATCGGCCCCGGGAATTTATATAGGCTACCTACCATCAGGCCCATAAATTGTATATTATATAATGGACATCCAATTAAATCATTATGTTAATTTGATAATTTATCGATAGCTGTACACATGCATACAGTGAACAATATATCCTTTAAATGATTATACCGGTAGGCCTTATTGTTGCTTTTTAATCGCTAAGTGTATAGGCCCTAAAAGGATGAACCCAACTAGATCTAGTAGCAATGTCTACGGATGTAGCCTAGGCTATTAGCCTTTATTATTTCGGAAAATGAGTTAGATTAAATTAGTAGGTCCTAGTAGAGTCTGTGTAAGATTTTTTTAATACGTCACTCAGGGGATCCTCTTATAAGAGAATAGACCTACTATAAAACCTTTAACAATTTATTGCGTGCCGCCCTTACCATATAGGCCTAAAATACAGACGTGACTTAAAAAAAGAAGATGATTACTGTGGCCTTACTGGTCCATTTGGGTACCGGCACACCGAACATTTGCCCCGAATGCCCACATAGCCAGTCCGCCCCTGATATCGTTCTTACTTGCATGTGCATCAATTACACCTTTAGTTTTATTTTATAAATGTCAGACTTTACTTCAAAGAAGATAATTACGCCTTATGCTTATCCGTTTGCTGATTTGTAGGCGTGCTCTTCCAGGGCCGGATTTACCATTTTTGCCTATAGACAAGACAAACTATAGCTTAGTGCCCCCAAGAAATATTTACAGACACGCCTTTAGGCCAAATATCTGGATATAGGCCTAAATGGCCCCTTTTTGGTCTAAATACGGCATGCAGCTCCATCAAGTCATTGGTTTTCCGGGTTGATTCAGGCAACTCGTTCCATGCTCTAATGGCATTAGGGAAGAAGGAGCACTTGTAGGCTACGAGTTTGTCCTAGCATATGAAATAACAAATGTGATTTTCTTTTTGTCTTTGTGAGTATTTTATTAGGTTGTGTTTTATTACCGGCTCCCGAAAGGAAAAAAAAAACGCTATTATTTTTGTGTGATCTGTCTGTCCGTCTATCTGTGTATAATAATAACATTTATATAGGCCTATCTCCATACCCTGTGGTATCTTGACGTTAGTCGGTTAGTGGGTCCCAAACAGAAGGTGCATATTCTATTATTGGCCTAACCATGGAACTATACTAACCAACGTTTTAGTGCTATGTTTGATTTGTAGAAATTTCTTTTGAATAAACCCTAATGTTTTGTTTGATTTTTTAATAGTTTCATCAAGGCAATGCTTCATCTAAACTAAACGTTGCGCCGCTTAGAAAACAATATAAAAAGGGCATACAAAATCACACGCACAACATTACCATTATAGACATAAATAAATATAAACTGGCCGATAAAAGAGTTTTATGAAACGAAAATTTGTGAATTGCATTTTTTTGTACTTTATATTTACGGCAGTGTAGTTTGTTTAATCTCTGAGACTGAAGATCATGCAATTTTTCAGAATTCGGATATCCGACAACAATAGATATACATGTTTTCAAGATACACAACAAGTTTCCATAAGGATCAATAAAGCAGTCTTAGTCTTATAATCTCAATCGCAATTTCTTCAAAAGTAGTTTACTTTTAAGTCATTGATTAGCATGACTAGATTGACATATGAAATACGTAGGACGTAATTATCTTCTTTTTTGAAGTAACGTCTGCAATATATAATAATAAGGCTTGTCTTCGAGTCCGAAGATTAGTGAAGAATGCAGAATTTCCTGTGGCTGCGCAGCCCCAGCTGTGACCTACATATTTTGCCACATCCAGGGCAAGCATAACCATTGTCCGCAAGTGGTCGATTTAGATTTTCTTTTCGTAATCTGCGTTTGTCCTCGGCAGTGGAATTTCTTTTGGTCTCAAATGTGTATCCCGCGGCCTTCGAGAGTGACCTTCAGCTGTCTCTTCCTGAGGCCGCATGCAATCAGGTACTCTCTTCTATGTCAGCTAAGGAAAGTTGACGCCTAAGCGTGTCTTTAAAGCGTCTCCGTGGGGCACCTCTGTTACGTTTTCTCAACCCTTCTATATGGCTCTGAGACATGGGCACTATACAGAAAACAACTACGACTTCTTAAGCGCTTTCACCAACGATGCTTGCGCTCCATCATGGACATACGGTGGCAAGACCACACTACAAACAGCGATGCCCTTGCGAACGCCGGTACTCTAGGCAGGGCACGTATCCCGTATAGGAGACGAACGTATGCCAAAGGCAGTCCTTTTTGGTGTAATATATAAGATAGGAAGATTAGACAAAACGTTGCCTTTACAACAAAATATGGTGAAAATAGATTTTAAATAGCTTTTTGAGTACCAGTACTAAAACGTTACAGACGGACAGACAGATTACCAACACAAAACTGATACCGGATTTTCCAATCACAGGAGCCGCTTAATCTTCCACAAGATACATAGAGTTATTGCCCTTGCACAATGCGCAATCTTCCCAAAATTGTTGCTGAGATACCGGAAGTAAGCTTTAGGACAGGAAAACCTTAGCAATTCTTGATCTATATTTTTTAACATCCAGATTTGTTCCTTTTGCAAGTTTGAAGCATCCTTGTGCAAACACCGGGCACGTACTAAAGAAACGTATTATTGCATTTAAGTTATTATTTATTAACAGGTGCATGGACTAATGGCGGACACTGCGCAACGAAGAGAAGGACTCGTGACTGTGGAATTAAATAAAACATTATGGGAGGTTCCCAATCGCTATAGCATTCAAAACCCAGTCGGAATAGGTGCTTATGGCCAAGTTGTGTAAGCAGATTTATTATTATTATTCTCACTTGTCTAATTTGATATAGATTGTTCTAGATTCTATTTAATCTATTTTAATAGTATCTACTATTATCTAGACTAGATAGTAAGATAGCAAGGTCTGAAACTAGTCAAACTTTTCAAAAGGGCACTTTCAATTCATTACTTTCAATAGAGATTTACTCATTGATTTAGAATTTAGATTTATTAGTAAATATTAGAGTCAAGTATTTAATATTAGTAATTTAATTAATTAGACTATCAAGTAGATCTAATCTAGTGATTCTAGTCTAGATCTAAATGTTTTATTCTTTTTTGGTAATAATAATACTAATAGATGTTTAAGTCATTTAAGATGATCTAGAATAATTTCAATAAATCTATCAAGTACTATTGACTTGAATCAAGGTCTTAAAAGTGACGTTCCCCTTCCACTTCCAAACCTTGTTATTGTTATCTATTTAATTTAATACTAATTGTATACTATTTATATATAAAAGTTCTATATATGTATCAATCAAATCATTAAATAAGAGCAATCTGGTATAAACTTTGTCACATACATGTAAATTATGAGTGAGTCTGGTGTGAATGTACACTTTGGTTTCTTATAATTATAATGTTTTTTGTTTGGTGTAATGCACAAATTGTAAGACAAATTTCCTTACGGATAATAAAGATTATTATTATTATATAATTGGATTATATATTATTATTATATAAATATAAAAGTTTTTCTAAAGTGTAGAGACTAGCTAGACTCTTAACTCTTTAGAATACTTTAGATGTTATTAATTCTGTCAATTAAATGAAAGTGAGTGGTGCTATAAACTGTCGACTGTTTCAAAACTTCAAAATGAATTTGATACGTCCAACAATGTTCTGCTATTTCATATTGAAGTCAAGTATAATGTGACTAGACGTACCGACTTCTCAAGGCTTTGGGCCCTCTGTCAATGCTTTTTATAAAATGTCCTTGCAGGATGACCAATGTCCTGCTTTCATTAAAAATTTGATCAATGTCATGCTTTTGTTTGAAAATTTTTCTTAATTTTTAACTAATACTTACCACCTTTCTGCGTTTTCTTATATGCCCTTATTTCATGTCCACTGCATAGCAAACTCCTGTGTTAGAAGCATGTGTAGTGCTTTTACTTTGCAGCGTCATGCCTTCTCTCAGAAACTGATGTCAAAATGTTTTGGGAACAAAACATTGATGTTCATGGTGACTAACAGTTTACGTTTATAAAGAGAAAAAGAAAAATCTTCAACCACAGTGGAGCGCGATGATATGAATGTTGATGAGTGTTTTCTCTTAGTTAAATTTATCAGAGCAATGATCAAATGCTGCATTTGTATGAAAAGATTTAGTCCTTTCTGGTGAAACCTTAGCTTTGGTAAACAAATTTGGACAATAATAAAATTTAAATGCTGCCAACTTTATTTGCTTTCTATGAGGAAAATGGCATACTTTCCAAATATCTACTTGACATTTTGATTGCACTTGCTAGAATTCTATTCACAGTCAAAGTTAAAGATGTTTCAGAGACATCACAGGAATAGTTTATTGAACTCATTAATTCCAGGGATGCATGACAGAAATGTTGATAAAATATTTGCAGTAATATTCTGTTCTGTCTGAGAGGTCTTGTCCTTCTTCCATTTGCAACAACATAATTTTCCAAATCAGAGTTTTTCCAGTCTGTTAGTTATCAAGTCTAATACAGAAGTAGACTTGATGCAGAATATTACATTTGTTGTGCTTTTGCAATGACTGATCCAGAATTATTGATCTGGTGAAACAGAAACAATCTCAACCTTCTCACTGACTTTTGCTTGTTTGCACATATTGGCATAACAATTTTATAGCAATGTAATTCACCATTGTCCAGACAGCTTAACATGCTCCACCATTCTTTGCCATTGTCACATGAATATCGGGAATAAGCAATTAAAAAGAAATAAAAATTCAAGTTGAAAGATGGATAAAATTTCATTAAATTAGTAATTTGATTATATAAATTCATCAAACATATATATTTTACACAAAATATAATTACATACAGTTTCATTATTAAACCTAATGCTTTGGTTATGTTCAGTTTGTAATAATGAAAATTTGTCATATACCGGTATATCAGATATATATATTTATATTATGATTACAATTCTATAAGATTAGCAAAAACACTATTTACATAGGTCATTGTATAAAGAAGTCGCAAAACTTTAAATGTTGAGAACCAGTGATCTAGATCTAGGTTCTATATATTTATAATTGTAAATTTAAGTCTTTTCTTCTTTTTTTTTTAGTTCTACATCTAGTTTTTAAGAAAGGAATCTAAAGGCATATATATATTAAACTTAAATTTTTTAATATATTATGTTTTAATAGTTTTTTACAAAAGAATTATGTTTCACGAGATCATCTTTTCCCTTTGCAACTTCTCATGTGACTAACAGACTAATCCTTGATACACATGCACTGTCACATGTTAGGAATTAGTAATTTTTAGAGGATGCAGCATTTTCAGCCTTTGTCTAGCTTTGGTGTGTTCATCATATGGGATCCAGAATCCCTCTTTGATGCTTTTCTTCCTGAATTGTTGTTGAATCTGCTTATCCGCTTCAGCCTCTGCATGTCAGAAATTTGGCTTAAGCATTAGCCAAGGCGAAACCAAAGTACTAGCCCAAAATACAAGCATTGCAACTTAAGTGACCATTATTGGCTAACCCCTGGAAATAATTTAACCTTTCTGCTACTTTGGCTCCATTATTTCTAATGATTCTCTACTTGGTAAAGAACATCAATTAAAGATGGCTAAGGTCATGGGCACAGAAGAGTGTGGAACAATCTTTGCTGCTTTAAAAATTGTTTGTTCCTCACTCTGTGACACTTTTATCTGCATTGTTGACTGGAGAATCTGAAATAGATCAATAGGTCTGTGTGTAGTCACTCAATGTATGTTGCATCTGTTCTCTTTGTGGAATGTTGTTCATTTAAATTATAGCACATTTCCAAAAAGGATCAATAAATCAGTATTAGTCTTCTAGTCTAGTCTAGTTTAGTGTTTCAAACAAAAGGTTAGTATTAGTGTGGTTTCAGAAGATCAAGAATATAAATGGGGTAGATATTTTAAGCATGAGGAAGGCAAAGGTGAAATGGATTCTCTGTCTATAATAAAGTGATTTTAGTTTAGAGATCTTATCATGATACCAAAAAGAAAACAATCTATGCAGATTTTCTCTTTACTAGTTAATTTCCCCTTTCAGACCTTGCGATCTTTGGGGCAGATGATGTAAAGGTCATCCTTTTCTGTGGCCCACAGTTAAGGAAAGTGTCATGTGGCCAGCACAACCACCAACCACCTTTACTTTTCCCCAACTAATGTCAGGTACCCATTAGAGCTGGGTGAACTCAGAAGGGCCCAGAGTTCCCGAAATTAAAAATCAGTCTTCACTAGGATTTGAAATTGGTAACTCGGTTTGGAAGCCAAGCCCTTTACCTCTCAGCCACTGTGTCTCTTTAATAGACCACTAAAAATGGAAAGATAATCTTATGAGCTTGTAAATATTTGTTTGCCATATATTAGCTATTGCCTACACACTCATTAGTACTTAATGATAATAAAGCATAGTCTTTTTTAAATGGAAGGTTGACAATAAATTCAATGTGTAATCATCTACTCAAAAAGAATATTCAAGGACCCTTGAGTTTAAATACCAGTCTGAATTAATAGCTAGTGATAGACACGGTGTGACAGCAAGATGGTATTTTATTCATTATTGACATGGAAACTCAAAAAAAAATTTTTTTACAAAACATTTAATGTGATCATACAAGTATGTTTGATGCTTTTATAAGTTGATAATGCTTTAAAAAATCTGAATGTTTGTTGTTGTTGTTTTTTACTGTGTATCATGCAAAAAAAATTACTTGTAATTTATTTTCTTCCACTTTAATCTACAGATCTGCAATTGACAAAAAAACAGGTGTAAAAGTGGCAATTAAAAAACTTGCTCGTCCTTTCCAGACTGCAATTCATGCTAAAAGAACATACAGAGAACTTCGTATGTTGAGACACATGAATCATGAAAATGTAAGATTATTTTTGGATCTGTTAATATCTGTTTTAGACTAGCTAGAAATAATATTTAATAGAAAAAAAAATCCTTCCTACAAAATTTAATTTACTGCTAGACTAACCAAAAAAATTGTATTTAAAGTAGTTATCTCTAACTACAATAACTTAGTTTAAAATATCTTCTTTTTTTTTTTTAGGTGATTGAACTAATGGATTGTTTCACACCAACTGTTAGACTGGAAGACTTTACTGATGTGTACGTTGATGTATTTGAAACCAAAGTTTAACATTCAGACTAAACTATATTGTTATGTCTTAAATCTTACAATCTAGCAGATAGTTTTCATGAATTTCTGATTAGTTCTTTTCAGTAACCTAGACACATGCATAAAACAAAATCTGATCTAATGTTTCTCTCAATGGTATATATCATCATTAATGTGTCTTGTTTATTTACACTTTTTTAAATGTACACATTATGCTAAATATTTATGAGACCAAAGCATATTTACAACATGTTTAACAATTTACTTATAAATTTAAATTTGTAACCCACAATATATAAATGCATATAGGTCATTCTGTGTATTCCGAACACTTATGTAGCATGTTCATTTCATATTGTTTTAAATTTTAATGGCTTATTACCTACATACAATATTCTTCATTCCTCTAGATACCTGGTGACACCATTGATGGGGGCAGATTTAAACAATATACTTAAAACACAAAGACTTAGTGATGACCATGTACAGTTTCTTATCTATCAAATTCTCAGGGGTTTAAAGGTAATTTTTATATAACTCCCTATTTTCTATTAGCCTTAACAGTTTGTTATAGACAGTCACTACTTATTTATAGGTAAATTTTGGGAAGTTGGAGTTACAATTGTAACATTTTTTTCTTGGTTTCACTTCAGTTTTTTTTTTTTTTCTTTTTTTTTTGCAATTTTTTTTTTTCTTTCTGTTTTTAATTTCTTGATGCAATTATATTTGACTGAGATCCTTCAAGATTATGTATTGTTAACATCATACTTCATTGTATAAGCATTTTCTTTGAAATGTCTATAGGACTAGGATCCAAAAAAAACAAAAACTTTGTAGTTTTTAAGCCTCATTTTCTGAAGCAGAAAAAAAAATGTACTATTAAATTGTGTTGTGATAAAGATAATAAAAACAATAGAGATTATATATCTAATTACTGATATCAAGTTTTTTTTTTTTTCAGTACATTCATTCAGCTGGCATACTACACAGAGTAAGTTTTTTTGTGTGTAGATAGATTTTAATTAGAAAATTTGTTACTGACAAACCCAAATCTTGACATATATTTATTTATACTTCCGTTTAAGTCTTGTTGGTATTATGGGCTAGTTTTATTTTAAAAAAAAAAAAAAACATGGCACACCATTGGTGAAAATTGGAGTGATGTGTGTGGCCAACCAAACTAACATCCACCTTTTACACTGTTCCTGTGGTGTCTTCAAAATCCTTGCTTTCACTTGGATTAGGACTCTAAATTAATATAGACCTGTGCATTTATTTTACTCAAGAACAACCGCAACATATAGAAACAATTAAAATCTAAACATGAACTAAAATTTAGGTTAACTGACAGAATGAATTGCTGCTTCTTAACCATTTTAGCTATATAATGTAGAATGTAAGCTATTTGCTACAGAGTGTTCACCTGTGTTTTTAATGTTAACATCAATAAGATACTCATCATTCTAAACAGTGTTACTGTTCTTTTTCTCTTCAGGATTTAAAACCTAGTAATATAGCTGTCAATGAAGATTGTGAACTGAAGGTCAGTCAAAGGTTAAATTTTGCCTAAGCCAGTTACAAATGCTGCCTATGTGCAGTGTACAAGTAGAAGAGACTTAACTACTTTCAAACAACTTTTTTCAAATAAATGATTTTGTCTTTTCAAAAGTAAAATGTTAGGAGTCTTTATTTGTTTTTATTTTTTTCTCTTAACACTACCAGCCCTGAGTCCCTGGAACAAATTCTCCCCTATGTCCCCTCCCCCGCCTACTTTCAAGCCCTAGATATTTTTTGTATCAATCATTCTGCCGCAGTGTCTTTTAATTGAAGGAAAAAAAATTCCTCTTTATAAAATTCCTACCCCAAATAGTCTAAATCAACTAAAATATTAACTTTAGGCTTATTAAAGCCAAGACTTACCTTTTACATGCATGGTTCATGTTTATTGCAAATTTCCATGTAAAACAAAACATCGGAGCAGCCACTTGCAGAGCTAAACATGTGGTCTAGTTATTATAGATTGGTTAGTTTTAGACTCTTAACTCATTTTTTTCATGTAAAAGGCAAGTACCGAAAAATAGATGCCGTTTTGGAAATTAACAGGAAAAGCTGTACACCAGTCTGTTAGTGAATTTTGAAGTTTACTTTTTGTTAGATTTGTTTTGCTGTATTATTTCTAGATTTTAGATTTTGGTCTTGCTCGGCATACAGATGAAGAGATGACTGGTTATGTAGCCACCCGTTGGTATAGGGCGCCTGAAATCATGCTGAATTGGATGCATTATAATCAAACCGGTAGAGTTATTATTTTCACATTAACTATGTTTCAGTTGTTTTTTTTTTATTAATCTTAATGTCACATTTTTTAGTCTCATTTTTTCTTCTGTTGTTTTCTTGAGAGATGTATTTATAAATAGAAATGTATTTTGTGCTGTGTGTCAATCCATTTATCATGTTTAGATCTCAAAAACTAAAAATTAAATTAAGTTATGGCTTTTATATAGCGCTACTTTCATGCTTATAGCATGCTCAGAGCGCTTTGGTTTAAATCTCAGTTGTGGACAAGTGGGGTGGCGGAAGTATCTAGGAGAAGGTTTTTCCGTGCTGCCTTTAGGCGCTCAGTAAACACAACTCTGCCCGAGTCGGGTGTCAAACCTCAAGCCCTCTTCATAGGTAGCCAAGCTAAGTTCAAGGGCATTTAGCCTCTCGACCACGCTTCTCTTAACTAAAATGCAATTCCAATCCAATTTAATCATGGCATGTACACCATTTTTTAAAAGGACTGAAAAGTCTTGTGTCTTACTACTGTATAGGAAGCACCAACCACTGAGAGGGAAATGTTTATCTTCCATGACATAGATATATTTTTTTTTGTAAGTAGTTGCAACAAGAAGTATGAAAGTTATGCACATATTTGTACACATTTTTAAAACAATTTTAAGGAATTTGATTGTTTTTGGTAATTGTTCCCTACGAGATTATGTGTAACAACAAATACATTTTTTAGCTTGTTTTCTTTGTTTTTAAATGTTTTTGGCTACACATTGTTATTTGTTATGTATAGCTCACTGATAAATGTTAATATTTGTTGTTTTTTTTTTCACTTTCTTCTGTAGTGGACATCTGGTCTGTAGGTTGTATTATGGCTGAAATGTTATGTGGAAAACCTCTATTTCCTGGCAGTGATCGTATCCTTAAACTAATGCTGATTTAGTATATATTTTTTGTTTACTGTTTTTTAACTGTAGATCTTATAAGCAAAAAATTATTGAAATTGAATATTTCATTTTTTAAGAGTTTTTTTTTTTAATTAAAAAAAAAGCCTTCAATTCTGCTATATTGATGTTTCTACTGTATATTATAATTTCTTTGTGTAACTTGTTTGGTATAAATGGATTAGTGAGTATAGCTTTCTATTTATCCTTAATCTTGTATAGACATAGATCAGTTAACCAGGATTTTGTCCCTGGTAGGGACTCCTAGTGAAGAACTAATGGAAGAGATCAAAAGTAATGATGTAAGTTTGTGTTCACACATTAGCTAATTAAGACAGAAAGATTTAAAGATATGAAATAATGTTGTAATACATTAAAACTACCTCCTCAATGTGACATATATTTTAACATTAGTGTTTTGGTAAAGATGCAAATCGTTCTTGTTTACTAACATAGTCTGGGTTGTGATTGCCGAAATAAGTTCTTGTCTTCTGGGTTTAGGGTTTATTCTCAGGTTATTTTATTCAGTATTTAGGAAGACATTATCACACAGTTTAATGGGTTCAAGGCCATAATTATTTTGTTTGGTATAAATGTAATATGCACATTCAAGCATTGTCATCATGGGTTGATACATTCAAGATGAATTCTAATTTTCTAGATTTAGAAAGAATATCAAGTATCAATTTTTATTAAGCATAAGTCATTGCATAGTTGACATGTATAGTGGGATTAAAATTTTGCTAGATTTAGAAGTATTTAAAGTAAGCATTGTCCACAAGGTTTGTCATAGAATGCATTCAGAGATTTTTGTAAGGGAGATAAAAAAAAAAGCACATTATGCTAACCATAAACAAACTCATTTGTTCATTGTTGGTTTTGAAACTAAATTGCTAATTGACCCAACCAATGAACCCAATGAGTTTAAAAGAATAATGTGTATAGTACTGTGTCAGTTGTTGCTTAGGATATATTTATTAAGTAGGTGTGATATTGTTGAAATGATTGAAACCAGAGTATCATTGATATCATTTTCTTGGGTTTAACATTGTTGATCTTCAGTATACTAACTTTTTTGTTTCATCATAACTTTTAATCCAGTAAATTTTCTTTTTTTTTTTTCAAGGCAAAATTGTTTATCAAATCTCTTCCTGTGATGCAGCATAAGGACTTCAAAGTAGTTTTTTCAGGCGCCAGTCCACTTGGTTAGTTCATACATTTAAATCTAGAAACATGGATACATTACAAAGATATGCTATCTTGTAGTTATTTATGTTTTAACTAAGTGATTGTGTGTTGTTTTGATTAGCAATAGATCTGATGGAAAAGATGCTTGATCTAAACACCAAGACTAGGCTGAATGCCACTCAGGCCCTGGCCCATGAATATTTGAAGCAGTATGCTGATCCAAATGATGAGCCTGAAGCTGAAAAATATGACCAGTCTTTTGAAGATTTAGACTTGGGGATCAGTGAATGGAAAAGTAAGTCAATTGTTTTATGTTAAATTAGTTAGAATGGGGTGTCTAAATTCTAAGCTACTTTTCATGGAGAATTTAGTAACATTCTAACACTACATTGACAAATTTATTATAGACAGCATTAAATGTCCTCATGACAAATTTATTAGCATTAAATGTGCTCCTCTTAGATGATAAACAATAAAAGCTAAGATTTTAAATTTATAACCAAAAAAAATCATATAATCTTTTTTTTAATATATAAAATAGTCAGTAGTTATTAATAAATATTAGCCATGTTACAATGGTAAATCCCTTTATCAAATGTCTTTTCATGTAGCATTAGCTCATACATAGTAAATAACTGCACTACGCACAGCTAAGCAGAAGGTGGCAATTAACTTTTTAAACTTAAACATTAATAATCAGAGGCTTATTACTTCGAACATTTCACTTTGAAAGATTCATTTTATAAATAGCAAAAATTTATTAGCTTGAGGTTTGATGTTTTAGAAAAGGTTCATAGACTGTGCATACAGTACTTGTTTTCTTTATATTATGGCAGAAGGAAACAAAAATAGTGTATGAGATTTTCTATAGTACTTTTTATTTTAAAATAACACTTTCCATGACAAGAAATACATTTTTCACTTTGTTCATTAGATGTCTTATATATATATATATATATATATAGGCATATCATATACATATATATATAACATTAAGTTTTGAGAGTTGAACTATTTGGATAATTTGATTTAATTATATCTTTCAATGTAACGCATCGGCCTATTTGTGGAATTCTTCTAATGATACACTGAAGCAACGTAATATTGATGTTAGAATGAAGTTTAAAGCCTTTGAACTAAATCAAGAAAATGAATATAAAGCCAACTAAATAAATTACAGTTACATGTTAATTGTATAACTATAAATGCATAAGCATTAAAACAATAAGGTTCCATGACTGACATTATGATGTGATTAACAGTAGCAAACAATATCTCGCTCTGCCTTTTTTTTTTTATTGTCTTTTCTCTGAATATTCTTAGGAATGTTTCTCTCTGCATATTTGTTTATACAAAAACTGGTCCGTCTGTTCTTTAATAAAATAGCCAAATTATTTATAGTTACAATAAAAAAATGTTTCAAAGCTTGGTATTAAAAGGCGTAATTAAAAAATTGCTTTTCTTGTATAGAGCTAGTTTACGATGAGATTCAGAACTTCAAGCCAGCACACAGTATGATGTCCTAGCATCTTTCAACGACTACAGGTAGCTCTTGGTTCTTATCAACCAGACAATGATGATTATAGTAACATTCACAGATGCAAAAGTTAAAGCTTGTTTATTTGTCTTTGTGACCAAGTGTTGGACTTCAACGTTGTCATGCCATGCCAAACTCTTAGCATGTTAAGATGGCAAGTCATTTTACTTACAAACATATGCATTATACTACCCATTCACCATAGAGAGACATTTCTAATGTCTACTGATAAGAAATTTCATTTTTATTTTTAAGGCTGTGTTACAACAATTCATTTGCTATTCAGTAGCTAAATGATTGCATATTAAAGAATAATTAATGCTGGTATTCAAGTGATTGAAAAATATAAACTTCAATACATAAAATGTATTTGTTTTAAAAAGTAATACTAAATGCCTGCCACGATTCAAATGAATATTTAGAAACATCATCGATTAACTTATTTATTTAATCTCCTGTTCCTTAATACAAATCTGTGAGTTATTTACTGCCTCATAAATTCTTTATTTTTCATACAAATAATAAGCTTTTTTATTTTGTTCCCATTTGAAATGTATTTATTAACATTTTTTTTTTTTGTTAACTCCTTTTGTTGAAACATTTTTTTAAATGTAAATGTGTCAGTGAATTTATAAGTCAATTCAAATGAAACTGAAACTTACAAGTTAAATTTTCACAGGCATTTTCTACTTTTCTACATAATGAAGCTTTTAATTTATTAATTGTTGGAAGTACTTTCATTTCGTAGAATCTTTGTACCTCTAATGATCTTTTGAGAAACTAAAAATGTTTGGGCTGGGGCTTTGTTGGCATTTTAACTCTTTCTCTCCTAAGTGACGATACCAGCGTTGATTCAATCAAAATTTGGTAAATAATTACAGAGAGAAAGAGTTAAAAATGGTGACAGCATCATATTTACTGTCAACTATTCAACTCAGCAGTAAATTTTAAACATTTTTTTCCTAGTTCCTAGTGTGAGTTTCTGTAAACTATTAGAATATTTTATGGGGGAATAAAATATTTATTTTGTACATTTTTTTTTATTTAACTGTACATTATGCCTAAAATGTTAGTCAGGTTTTCCTCATCTTTGTGGTAGAAATTTTGTTTTCTTGACATAAAAACACATTTGTTTTTTTAGATACTTTTGTATTTTCAATTTAATGACACTTAAGTTTGAGTGTGTGTGTGAAAGTTGTGTTCTGTTGTTTTTTTTTAAAATCATACTTCTGTCAGTTTTTTTCTGCAGGAATACTTTTGTTTATATTTGACCTCTTTATCATGAAATCTCTTTGCTTAAAGGGGGTTATTATTCGGTTCAACTTACTTTTTAAATAATAACTTGAAAGAAACTTTGGTACAAGTTATGTAAAACTCACTGGTTTGTGTAATGTTTCTCGCTTCTTTTTTTTTTGTTTAACTGTTGACAAATAAAGACAATGAGACTGATGCCATAAAGGCTGTTTGAATATCAGGTGATTGTACAGAAAAGGTCTTGGTGATGATCAAACTACTTACATTAGAATGTTTTTTTTTTTGTTTTTTTTTTTATTATTATTCAACATTATTCTATATATAATATATCTTTGATGTACATGTTCATCCCCTGTTGTTGTAATTAGTGACTCTTGTTATTGACTCTGCTTGTACAGTTCTCAACTTTGATGATTATCTGGATGTAGAAACAACTGTACTGTTAAACCTCGTTGAAACCTCATCATATTAGACTTCATGGGGCTGCTTTTACAGTTTGATTGAGATGCCGTTAACCCTATTAAACCTTAAATTCAGGCACTCAGGAAGATGCATTATTGGAGTAATTGGATTTGTTAAGTTTGTGAATTTAATATAATGAGGTTCAAAATATATTTTGTTCTAAGTAGTTTATTTAATCATCTTTTTTCTTCTTGTATTTTTTTTCTTCATCCTGTTTCTCCATTTTGTTTAAAGTATTACAAATCAGACATTAATATTTAATGTGTTGGTTCCAATGAGTTCATTATATGTAGAGGCTACATGATGAATAGTTAATTTAAAAAAAAGCAATAGGCAAAGCTGCAGTTTTTCTCTTGTACTTGCAAGGCTTTTGATGGTTGGGTTTTTCTGAGTCAAGGTGGGCATTTTTCGATGAAATTAATTTGCCTAATTGAAAAAGGATTTAACATGTCTAGAAAATTTTGATGATTTAACCTCAGGCTCAAAATGAATTGTCTGATTTTTTAACAAAAATTTACAGTCCTGTTAAATTTGCAATCT
This sequence comes from Biomphalaria glabrata, assembly GCF_947242115.1. Lineage (NCBI taxonomy): Eukaryota > Metazoa > Mollusca > Gastropoda > Planorbidae > Biomphalaria > Biomphalaria glabrata. The sequence goes on from NC_074714.1 coordinate 7,478,131, forward strand.
GTTAATCATTACTATAAAATATTAAAATAAAAAAAGAAGTGATCTACAGTTTAGTCCAAGCTGTAGTGTCTCTTCATTTACAGAGCTCATTGATTATTATTCACATGTCTATTAGTGCATTTATTGAGACATGGTTTTCTATGTTTTAGGAACTGTGTGACTAAGGTACATGATGAAAACACCCTGTGTGCCTACGCTCAATGTATACATGCCTTAATAATAATTCACATCTTTCATCTGTAACTCTTGTTGTTTGTACATGCTTCTAATCATAAATAGATAGCATGGTTAAATGTTAGCGTTCATGGGGGGAAAAATAAGAAGCCAGCACCTTTCTCTTGATTCATTGGACTTGTTGTATAAATGGTGTATTGTTCAGAACTTTTGTCAAGTGTTCTGTGATACTCTTTTTAGAGTGCTGGTTGAGATTTGAAGCTTATAAGTGATTCAAGTAAACACAACTTGGAGAATGTGTCATCTTGCCATGATTTCATGTTCATTTCCAAACAAAAAAATTTACTTGTGCTGTTGTTTTTTTTTAAATAGTCACAGACTACAAGTTGAGAAGGCTTTGATGTACTTTAATGAAGGTGCTAAATAGTCCTTTAAACAGCTTGTATGTACAAATGTGAATCATTAGGATGTGGCATAGCAACTTAAGGAACTGATGTTTCCATTACATTAAACTTAACATGCACCTCTGTAGTTTGATAAAATTTAGCCAGTATCACAACTGATAAATGTAATTTAATGAAATAAATATACAGTTGATTGGCTAGCTGGGCTCATTGCAGTTGTATACAATAAAACCATAATAAAAAAAAAATGTTTTAAATAGTAGTTTTTTATGTGCAAAGTAATAAACAATTTTTGTATTTATTTTGTGTGACATAGTTATGCCTCAAGCGAATGTGTGGCCAATAGACTTTCTACATAGTTTGCTTTAGATAGATATATTAGGACTAACCTTGATTAAAGGACAAAATGTGTGTAGTGTATCAGTTTTGGCCTGTTCTAAACAGGTTTTGTCCAATTTACTTACATGTTGTTATTACTTTATTCTTTAGCCAATCCTTTACAATCTTTTAATTTTATACATTGGTTGCTAAATCTGGTCCAAATTTGTCATAAATAAAAATAATAATAATAAAAGTTGAATTGCAAGCATCTTAAAAAAAATAGTAATACTCATAGGTCATGGGCATGTATATGACTTGATGGAAACATTCACTGATTTAACTATATGACTTGCCATTTACTTTACCAGAACTTAGTTGGAGCCTAATGGTCTTGTAAAGAATTACTAGCCATGATTATGCAAGAAATACTTCTTTCTAGGTTCAGTCCTTGCATTTTAGTGTGTGTGCCAAACTAATATTTTAATAATTTTTTTAGCAATATTTTTTAGTTAATATTTTTTTTAAATTAAGTTTTTTGTTAGTTTGTATTTTTTTTTTAATTGAGAGGGGACTACAATCACAGGGTAATAAATTAAGTAATAAAAAATTCTCTGTAATTTTTCTTTAGGGAGTACAATTATGAAGCAATAAAACGAGTTATTTAATTGATTCAACTGTTAGTGGATGTTTCCCTTTTTTTTTTTTTTTATTATAAAAATTGCTAATAAATTAATAGCTACTTGAATCTTTGATTTTTTTCAGTATTTAATGTATGCTTATTTTAATGGAATAAACTTTTTTTTTTTTTTCTAATTACATATAGATATCACCATGTACAGTAAAAATACTAATACATCAGTTAAATTTACTGTTCTGATTTTTTTTTCTTTAGCAACTATTTTTTTTAAACTTGATTCTATTGATTCTAACGATGAATGACTTATTGATACTGTTATGACTATTGTTGAATCTGTTCTATTTTGTCTTAGTTCTTGTCGGCCACTGTACACTTTTTGACAAGATGCAGATTGGCAAGTGTAGATATACATCTGTTTCTATTGTGAAAACTGTAATCAAATAAACATTTTAAAATCTTGCTTGGTGTTAATTATTATATGCTTTTACAATAGTTGTTTTAGACATACACTCAAATTGACGTTTCTAATTCCAGTCAACATTAAAACACATCTAAGATATCTTTCCTTTCAAAGTATTTTATAAGCTTTCCATCTTATGATTTATTGATGCATTACATTGTGTCCCAATCCTCCCTAATTAATATATCATCAAATGCAAATTTTTTAATATCTGTTTTAATACTCTAAATGGCTCTAGTTGCCCGCCTTAAAAAAAAAGACTTCGAGGAAAATCACGCACGTACCAATATTTGTATGTTTACATCTGAGATAAATTTAGATGAAAAGGTATAACTTATTGATGAGATGTCTAGATATACAGAAAGATTTGATATAACAGGTGATGGGAAGGCTATGCAGCTATGGAGTTTTCCATGCCATTGATATAACAGGTGATGAGAAGGTTATGCAGCTATGGAGTTTTTCATGCCATTAATATAACAGGTGATGAGAAGGTTATGCAGCTATGGAGTTTTCCATGCCATTAATATAACAGGTGATGAGAAGGTTATGCAGCTATGGAGTTTTCCATGCCATTGATATAACGTGATAAGGTGTTCCATGCCATTTACTCCTATCTTAAATTGACCATAAACGGGCAGATTATTCCCAGTCTCAGGTTTGCAGATGTTAAAGACCGCATTGGAGAAAATGAAGACCAGGAACAAATCTTCAAAAAGAGATGCTTTTGCTAAAGCAGTTGACATTGTGCTGAAAAATAAAATTAAAGCTTTATTCTTCGCTAGTGTGGTCTCTACTCATATGAGTCCAATATCGTTGTAGAATTGGGACATTGAATGTTGAGGCTGAAAATTGAATTCAGTCCTTATATAACAGACCGCATTGGAGAAAATGAAGACCAGGAACAAATCTTCAAAAAGAGATGCTTTTGCTAAAGCAGTTGACATTGTGCTGAAAAAAAAAGCAAAATACTCGTTTGTGGTGGAGGTGTTGCATACAGCTGAATGGTCAAACATTTTTTTAAAAGTTGATATTTAAATACACTCCAACTTTACAAGAGATAGATAGGCTCAATAAAAGAGATCAAGGGATAAAAACGGCCCGTTTAAGCTTGACAACTGCTGTCGTGAGCAAACTGTTGAAAATATGAAAAGAGTAACAACAGCTTCCAAATAAAATTAAAGCATTATTCTTCGCTAGTGTGGTCTCTACTCATATGAGTCCAATATCGTTGTAGAATTGGGACATTGAATGTTGAGGCTGAAAATTGAATTCAGTCCTTATATAATAAATGCTACAAGACAGGTGAACACTCTGAATGGCAAAAAGGAGGAACTCCTCAATACTGTGACGAAGCGAAAGCTGAGCTGGTTTGATCATATTGTAAGACATATGTGACTCACTGTCAACAAAAATCATCTTTCAAGTTGACTTCATGTACAGTTGATGGAGCACGAACAGTCGTCCAAAGAAAAGCTGGCTAGACAACGTGAAAGAATGAGCCGGCCTCTCTTGATATCCTGGTAAGAACAGCTGCTGACCGAGATTTGGTTACGCGAACTGTTACAAGTAGGCTACAGCACAGCACCTCTACGACGAATGTCAATTAGGGCAATTAGGGACAGAAATGAGTGAATGAATTTGTTTCTATAAATTTTGCGCTATTTGTATAGGTCAGTATGGTTTGTTTTATCGCTCTTTAGCTTTTTAGATTAGATAATTTGTGTATGTGTTTTCTTCAAAATGGCTTCCGAAAACGATCCTGTTTATTGTTTATGTCGAATGCCTTACGATGAAACCCGATTTATGATTGAATGTGATGTATGTAAGGATTGGTTTCACGGAGGGTATGTGTAGAAATCTAAAGGATGTTTTCTAAGTTTTATTTATGTCGTTAGTCAACGTAGAATCTAAATCTAATCTATAAAATTTATTTCAACTTTAACTTATTTTCAAGAAAAAAAGTGTCAGTCTTTCTGAGTCTACTGACATTGACAAGTAGAGTCTTATTGACTTAATTGAATACTCTAAGTAACTCTTCTTACTTTCTTAGCTCTACTGACTCTACTCTCTAGGATCTAGACTCTAGATCTAGTAAACAGTAAAACTAGTAGATCTACTGATCTAGACTCGATTCTAGACTACTTAAACTTAAAGTAACAAAGTACTTAAACTCACTGTGTCACTCACTCACTCACTGGTCTATAGACACTATTATTATTAATGTATTATATAGTTAATATAGTCCTTTTTTATAGTCTATATACTTATATTACTTATAATAATAAAATAATATAGTTATATAGTATACTATACTGTAACTATACTATACTATTTACTAGATATATGTAATATAATACACACTTTGTGACTGTACACTGACTATAATTACTAGATCTAGAAGTTAGTAGAAGTAGTATTTAAATTAGTAGAAGTAGATCTAGTATTTAAATCTATCTCTCTTTCATTATCACCACAATTTAAATATAATATAATTCTATCTAGATTCTAGATCTATAAATAAAATATCTATCAGATAAATCAGAGTACCTAGCTAGATCATTTTTAAGATGATAGATGATAGACTCAGTGTATAAGAGATTTTTTTTTTGCTGTATTATAAAATGCTCAATCTTTAGAACATTAAGATAAATGAATACACATAAATATGCTCATGATATATATATATTTTTCTAAATAAGGGCGAAACATTCTAAAGGTAGTCTACTCTTGGCAAGCTTATAAATAATGACAAAAACTCAACCACAATTATTTACAAGTCACATCTAATAGTCTGATGATTTAGGAAAAAAACAAAACAACCAGCTATTATGACAGAGATGACATGATGCAAAAAGGCACATTCCTCGTCCCATATGCTAGGACAAATTTGTATAAATACTCCTTCTTCCCTAGTGCTATTAGAGCATGGAATGGGTTGCCTGAGCTAGTCAGGAATACCAGTGACTTGGCAGAATTTAAGTCATTGGTTAATATGCATGACTAAATGCATGACGCGTAGGACGTAATCATCTTCTTTTTTGAAGTAACGTCTGTATTATATAAGATAAGATAAGATAAGAAGACTACACAAATTCTACTACTTAGCTTAAACTTTCTTCTTTTTCTCTTTCCTCTGTTAATTGCACTGCATTGCCACACAAATAATCTTGAATCTCTGACTCAATTACTTAATGTTGGATTCTGTCCAGCCTTAACAGGCACATCAGTGATTTGTAAAAGTGTTCCCCTACAATATTCAATTTAACTTCTCATGCACACACATGTGCATGCATGGACTATGCAACACCCCTTACTTTCTAAATATACTAAAAATATATTAGTAAACCACTTCTGTAATTTTTTAAAATCCATTTTTGAATGTATTTATACTACTTCTTTAGAAATAAATCAATAAAAGTTCAGCTAAGGCTGATCAATCTTAATTGTTTGTATTTTTGAACACATTCAAATAATCGCTACAAAGTTATAAATAATTTATATAAGTAGAAATATAATTTTGAGGGTTATACTGAAAATATTCCTTTGGATTCTCTTATTTGTGACTTCAGGTGTGTTGGAGTCCAGGAACACCAAGCAGCAGATATAGAGATCTATCACTGTCCCAGTTGTGCACTCAAACATGGACCACTAGTTTGTAAGTACTGGTACCTTACCTTTTTTTATATATATATATTATATAGAGAGAAAGAGAGAAATGAACTGAAATTGTTTTTGAAATCTTTATGATATCACATTTATATATATATTTTTTTTTAATTTCCAGTGAAACACAGACGAAACTGGCACAGGCATGATTATTCAGAAGATGGCTCAAAACTTAAAACAGTAAGTAATTACACAGTCTCTTATGTTGCAAAGCATTGGGTGCCACAATATCCTTATTAAAGCTAATAATTATTTCTTACAAAGAAATATATTTTCTAATTTGAAAATTTATTCTATAGGCTGTGCAAACTGGAACAGTGGTATTTATTAAGGAGCTTAAAAACAGGTCTTTTCCCAGGTAAGCATTCAGCAAGCTATTTGTATTGAAAAGAATGTATAGTAGATGTGTGCTATTTAATCATGTTCATTTCATTCATGTTAAAGTACACTCAGCTTTTTATTTTCTTGTTCTATTGTTTTTCCTGTTAAAAACATTGGGGACTTTTAACCTTTTTCTAGAAGGAATGTACCATTTTTAAGACATATATTTTCATTATTAGGTTAGTTTCTGTTGAAACCTGTGGTGTGATTATACCAGTGCTTTTTTTGTAAAAAGAAAATAGGTGCCAGAACTCAGTAGTTGATTGCCTAACTTTTAACTACTAAAAATTAGTAATATACGTTTAAATACTAGAAAAGTAATTTTTTTATTTTCAAAAAGGTGCCAGTATGCCGTACCGGTGCGTACCATCACAAAAAATCCCTGGGTTACACATTTCCATAGGGGCACTAGTGTTTTATTTTCTTTGTGTGCTGCTATTTCTTCCAAATCCTAATATATATCTGATGTAAACACCTGACTCTATAGTTATTTTTAAATGAAGTGAATATTTTTTTTTTACAAAGCTTATATTAACTCCCTTTCTTTCCCCATTTTCCCAACTGATTCAGATAGGTGATAGGGTCATAGTATATTGAGAAAGCTAAAAGCATGAAATAGCTCTAAACAAAAAATTGGTAAAAATATTTCTAATTGCACAGATTTATTGTTGTTGGTGTAGATCTATCTATTACAAATTTAATTACATGACTGATCCAAACTAATTGATACAATTACATTTTGTATTAGCTTTTTTTTTTTTTTTTAAAGTATTTTTTATGTTTTTCTTTTTGGGTGAACAAAAACATTAAAAGCTTTTTTTTTTTTAAGTGCTGAAGAAATACCCATTAAACGACTTCATGGGAATCAAATCACACCAGAATATTTTGATAAAGAAGGTTTCGATGTGCCGATTTTGTGTGAGAAGAAAGATGGGCTTGGAATAACTTTGCCCTCTCCTTCCATTTCTATTCAAGAAATTGAACAATTAGTAGGTAGGTAAAAAATGAATAAAACATAAACTGCTTTTAATGAAACAACTATTTTAAATTGTTTTTCTTCAGTTAATAACAATAATGTGTTTTCTTTTAGGCTCCATGAGGGAAATTGATGTGATCAATGTTTCCAGACAGGATGATATTAAAATGTTAATGAGAGAATGGACGGAATATTACAACAGTCCCAACAGAGACAAAATTCTCAATGTTATCAGTTTGGAGTTCTCTGGCACAAAGTAGGTCTCCTTCAGCAGTAAGAGTTCTCATTTTTTTTTTTTAGACTTTAAAGAATGTAAAGTAGAATGACCACCTCCTGTCATAAAGCATGAAACTTGAGATATTCATTAATGCTTAAATGCTTTAGTTTTTTTTTTTGGGGGGGGGGGGGGGGGGAGGGGAGGGGTGACATATAGGAAAGGTTATTATAAAAGTGGGTGCATGGTGGCTCTTGGTTTCCAAATCGAGAGGTCTTGGGTTTGAATTCCATTGAAGACTGGGATTTTGTATTTTGGGATTTTTAGAACGTCATAGTCCATCCAATGCTTATGGGTACCTGACATTAGTTGTGGGAGGTAATGATCATTGGTCATTGTGCTGGCCACATGACACCCTCATTGGCCATAGACATAGATGACCTTTACATCATCTCTACCCATAGATCGCAAGGTCTGTACGATTTACTTTACTTTTTATTTTACTTACTTAAAAATTAAAAGCTTTTAGCTCAAATAGAATAATGGCCTATTTATCTTTATATGCAGTAGAAAACCTAAACGCTAATTGAACTGACCTTAATTTATACAATCCTAGCAATTCTAAGGGATAGTGTATATGAAGTCTATATCATTTAGTTGTTGGTTTATCTCCTTCAGCCAAAGTACCACTGTGCCTCCTCTTATTGTTCTGAAGCCCTATTCTAGAGGAGCATTCTTTGCCCCATTTGTTTTTCTGCTAAAGTGGCATCCATCTCGATGTTTACAAAACTAGTCATTTTTTGTCATTTAGATGAGTATATTGATGGCTGAGATCATCACTGCATTGCTGAACATTGCTTGCCTTGTCACCACTTCTGTGGTCTAATCTAAGATTGTATCTTGCCAATCATTAATGTCTTATGTCCACCACTTTCAGATCATGTCTCTTAGCATTGGCATGATCGTTATCATCTTATGTAATACAGACGTTACTTCAAAAAAAAAGATGATTGCCTCCTATGCTTCATGCATTCAGTCATGCATATAAACACCAATGACTTAAATTGTAAGGATGGTTGAAGGGGGGGGGGTGATTCTGTTCAGTTCCAAATACAAACGTGTGTATCTCGGACCAAACATTAACCAAATTGGAAATAAATTGATTATTACAAACTTTGACTACATTCAAAATTAAATACTCCTATTTACTAGGCTTGAATCATCAGTTAGGCTATTTGATCTAATATTTTGTTTGATGTTTTATTCAATTCTAGGCTGTCGGAGTTTGTAGAGCCACCCAACATTATCCGACAAGTAAGCTGGGCCAGAAATGTGTGGCCTGAACAGTTACCTGAGGACTGCACCTTGGTCAGGCCAGAGGTTCAAAAGTACTGCCTTATGGGGGTCAAAGACAGCTTTACAGATTTTCACATAGACTTTGGTGGAACCTCTGTCTGGTACCATGTTTTAAGGGTAAACTTTAAAAAAAAAATCTTATAGATGGTGGAAAGAACAACTTTAGCATTGTGGTAGATTGACAAGAATCAATTATAACATTTCTTTCTTAAGACCAATGAAAAAAAATTGAACAAAAAATTATTTTTTTTCATAGTAAAACTAATTGGTGGGAAACTGTTTTATTTTGAGGACATCATAATAACATAATTAACTCAACATAATTACCAAATTTATTATTCTAAGATTAAAGAAGGTGAAGACTTAAGTGGCTTTCTTGCTGCACTTGTGGATATGTTTTTCATGAGTAGCTCACTGAAAAGTTTACCTTATAAAGTTGACTACAAAAGTGAATTCTGTGTCACAATGCTTATTGGTTTTACCTTTCAGGGGGAGAAAGTATTTTACTTGATTAGACCAACGCAGAGTAACCTGATGCTGTATGAAAGATGGCTGTCTTCTTCTAACCAAAGTGAAATGTTCTTTGGTGATCAGGTAGGATTGATTCTTTTTTATTTCATTTTGACATTATTCTATAAGCTTCAGAATGATGTAGGGTGCCAGAATAATTAATAGATTTATGACTTAGCTTTCTAGTAATTGTGATGATGGTAATAGTATTAGATCTAAGATCTAAAAAGAAACATAAAATCAATTAGGAAACTAGTGTATTTCAAAATTGGTACTTAAACAATCCACCTGCTATCACAAACTGCTTATAGTACAGGCTCAATTTCCTGCACAGAACTTCTGCTCTTGAACCGCAGCCTCTGTGCTTGTTATAATTAATTCTCATGCTCATTGATGGATCATGTAGCAGCAAATTTTAGGAAAGAAAATGTTGAAACTGTAAACACTGTAATAAGTCCTGCAAATCTGGTTTGACCTCCACAAATTATAAAATTAAAAGTTTATGTTTATTGAGTAAACTAATAATATTTGTGTATGTGTGCAGGTTGACAACTGCTACCGGATGATTGTGAAACAAGGTCACACACTCTTTATACCCACTGGCTGGATCCATGCCGTGTTTACACCTATAGACACACTAGTGTTTGGGGGAAACTTCTTACATAATTACAACATACCTTTACAGCTGCAGTAAGTTGGTTTCAAATTTATTTACTTCCAACTTCTTTTTTTCCAAAAGTAGTTTAACTCTCCTCAGATTCAAACCTTTTTTTTAAACTACACATGGAGAAAAGGAAACTTTGCTTCCTATTAAGGTGAAGTGGCTGCCTGGTTGTGTTGTACGTGCTCTGGGCTGTCTTTTGGTGGTCTCGTTGGTCTTGCGTTTGAACCTTACCCACTGCTATCCCCCGTCATCCTGTGGGAGGTTTGAGATAAGATGTAATTATCTTCAAATCTGAAGGCACATCCAAATCATTTTACAAACAAGTTTTATTAACTGGGAATATTATTTTTTTATCAGCAGAATTTTATTATTTATCATTATTATACTATATTATTTATTATTATATTTTATTTTGTGGAGATACACTAGGGATTATGCTTTACATTGAGATGTCAAGCCCAATCAATAAACTCTTTAAGACAATTTTTGAATATGCTCTCTTTAGATGTTATGAAATAGAAAAGAATGTCAAGACCCCAGAGAAATACTTATTTCCTTCCTATGAAACAATGAATTGGTATGCTGCCAAAAGTCTAGTGGATATTTTAAAAGGTGAAGTTTATGTCTTTAATCTATAGTATATTTATTTGTAAACCAATATATCGAGGCTTATTAGTGATTGAGTGTTATGTAGATAGCTTTATAATTATTATCATTATTATGATATTTGAACAACATAACTATAGGCCTATACAAACCACATGGAACTTAAAAAAAGATTGAAAGGGGTATGGTGGCCCAGTGGTAAAGTGCTTGAGCTTTCAACCTGCGGGGTCTCTGGTTCAAATATATATATATATATAAAAAGTGGGGACTTTGAATTTCAGGATTTTTTTAAATCCTGAGTCCAACCATTTCTAATGACTTTAGTTGGTGGAAGTAAAGACAGTTGGCCATTTTTCCCTTCATTAACCCTTGGGCATAGAAACAGATGACATTTACTTTTTCTGCCCTATAGATTGCAAGGTCTGAAAGGGGAACTTTGCTTATTTACTTTTAATGCATTTGATGTCACAAGTCATTCCGCAATCACAATATTCAGTTTGCATTTTTTGTTTGTTGTTTAGCCACTGCGTTATATCAGATCTAGGGTCTGTTTCTAGTACCCTGAACAAGGGTTAAATCTAGTTATCATGGAGCCATGCTGGTTGAGTGGTAAAGTGCTTGGCTTCTGAACTGAGGGTCCTGGGCTCAAATCCTGTTGAAGACAAAGATTTTTTTTTATTTTGTGATCTTTATGGCACCTCTGAGTCCACCCAGCTCTTTTGGGTACCTGACATAAAAAGTTGGGGGAAAAGTAAAGGCGGTTGGTTGTTTTGCTGGCCACATGACACCCTTGTTTACTGTGGGTCACAGAAATGATGACTTTTACTTCATCTGCCTGATAGATCACAAGGTCTGAAAGGGGAAATTTACTTTTATGGTGTTATATATTGTTACGAATCTCACTATCCAGGCTCTCTGCAAACTGCACCATACACCACCAACTTAAAGAACTTGACAAGTCAGGGCTCCAAAATAACGTAAAGGTTTAATGTCCATAAATAACAGCCAATACTGTACAATTGGCAGCACGTAGAACAGTACAAATAGCTCTGCGATAACAAATATCTCTCTGATAACACCGTTCCGCCGTATCAAGTCTTGCACTGGCCTCTCCGTCTCGTTTCGGGCTTGCACTGGGTTCAACAGTTCGGGACTGACTTCACACACTTGGACTCGTTGTGTCGGACTCGATCGCAGACCAAGATCAAGACGCCGTTCGTCTCAACTGTACTTGACAGTACTCCGCACTGAATCGTTGTAATGCTCCGTACAGAACCACACCGTTGAACTGTGCTGTAGTCGACTGTGTTCTGAACTCCTGTCGTGAACCCGCTTTCTGAACTGCGACACCTCCGCTCTTATATAGGGTCCCTACTGGCCTTCTCGAACCGGACAGAACGCCGCTCGACGTTTCTAGGTGGTCAGATGACTACAACTCTCGTGACGCTCTTGAGCTCTGTTCACGACGTCGATCCTTCCCGGACCGCCGTCGATCCTTCCCGAACCGCCGTGTTGACACTCGTCTCGGCTGACCGTCGTAGCTCGTCACGGTTGACCGCTCGTCTAGCGCTGGCCTGGGGCGATTTGCGTCGGCTGACTACACTCACACCACTACCCCCATCTGTGCCACCACCAGGTTTATAACAATATGTTTCATCTTGGTGACATATATCTACTGTTAAACCAATTTTTCAAACTATCATATTTATGTTAAAGTGGAGCGGGGAAATTTACTTTTTACTTTTATGGTGTTATATATGTTTCATCTTGATGACATATATCTAGTGTTAAACCAATTTTTCAAACTATCATATTTATGTTAAAGTGGAGCGGGGAAATTTACTTTTTACTTTTATGGTGTTATAATATATATGTTTCATCTTGGTGACATATATCTAGTGTTAAACCAATTTTTCAAACTATCATATTTATGTTAAAGTGGAGCATGAAGGCTGAGTGATTAAGTAATTGGCTTCTGAACTGATGAGTCTCAAGATAAAATCCAGGTGAAGACTGGGTTTGGGACTCATCCCAACTGAAATGGGTTAAGTTAATTAGTCATTGTGCTGACCACTTGACACCCTCATAGAAAGTGATGAGCTTTACATTTTCTGTTCTCGTAAATTACAAGATCTGTAAAGGGTACCTTTGATCAGCTTTATTACATTATCAAATCATCATTTATAAATATCATTACATATTACATGTGTAATTAAGATCTGTTTATGGCATTAATGTTGTTGGTTTTTTTTTGTTTTTATCATTTTTAGCTTATATTGTGTTTTTTGTGAGGGTACCTCATTTTGTAACCACTTTCTCAGATTATACAGAAGAAGGGAAAAGACCCCCAGAATATTTGGTGGAGGGTGCCAGGGCCTTGTCTGTTAGTCTGAAAGCCTGGACTCAGAGGAAAGATGTAAGTAAGAATGTGTTTGTCTTGTTATAATGCTGTGTGATTAGGCCCAATACATTACTTTTCGAATTCTGGCTTTACAGTTTGGTACTTTGTTCAACAATCAGTGAAATAGTTTTTGCATTATCTAAAAAATAAAATATTAACACTGCTACCTAAACATACATTTAGGCTTTTGAAATAAATGTAATCCTTGTTTAGCACAGTGATTACAGTGTATGGGTCTTGATAATTCATTAGCTGCTTTTGCACTGGTTTAACGGTGAATGACAATAATGAGCTATATAAACTGATTTAATCGAGACATTCTTCATTGTATTTCTCTGCTTAAACAGTTTAAATAGTTAAACTGCAAACACTTTCTAAATCTTTTTCTAGAAAGAAACAAAATTTTTTCCATTATTTATATGGATGTTTCAAAATATTTTTTTTATGTTGATTAAATATTTATCTTTTATTTCATTCCTATCTTGTCCCTTGCCCCCACCCCCCACCCCAAAAAAATCCAACTTTTTCAGCTTACCAGCAAATATGTTGTGAGTGAATCATCGTGTCACTTGCATCCAACATTTACATATACAGCTGGTGTCATGTACTCGTCTTTGACTTGGCTTATTAAATAATAGATTAGCTTTTTTTTAATTAATTTTTTTTTTTCAATATATTTTTTTCACAATTTTTCATTAATACATTTTTATATTTTTTCAATCTCAAAAAAAGCATGACTGGGCATTTGAATAAAATATGAATTACAGAATTTTCTTCTTTTTTAAAGTTTAAATTTTAATGTCTATAAATTGAATCGAAGCTTTTAAAAAAAATGTAATAAAATGCTTTGTACCAGTTTAATGATAACTTGTCAATCAAATAATATGTCAATTTTTAATTATCTTGCTGTTATTTAATTTGAAATTGTAAAGATGAATTTTAAAGGTGTTCTAATCAATTTTTCAACACTAGTACATCAATAGATCGCAAGTAGTGACCTTCTTCTAAATCTCTTACAATATAAAATAAGTAGTATGTCTCACTGACTACTAATCTGAACTCTTTGTCTCTGGATTGATAATACCATCATTAATTTCATCAAAAAGCTTTTGTGCCTTGGTTGATGTAAATAAATGTCTTATTTCATTTCTGGTTACAAATTGAATACTGCAGCATTATTTTCTAATTACAAAACATGTTTTTTTGCTACTTAAATTTTTTTAGCTTGAGAGCATGTAAAATTTGTATGCCTTTTTTTTCTTACAAGCATTTTATTGTTATTTTATTAGAGAGGTGTTTTTTTTTATTTACTAGTTACTTATGGAAATATTTTAGAAAATGAACTATAATTCTCATTGTCAAAAGAAAATTACTTTTTCCTTTAAACCTGTGATTTTGAAATCTTTTTTCAAAAATATTTTGTAGTCATATTTTACGTTGCAGATAACATTCTTAATAAAGGAAATAGTGTCACGTGATGCTTTCATTATGTATTTTATCTTTCTACCAAGCTCAACATTTTGTTAGTCTATAGGTTTGAAGAAAGAAGCTTGACAGTAAATCTAATTCCATCAAAATGTTGAAAATACTTCCAGAGACAAAGAGTTAATGTTTTTTATTCACTTGCTTTTGTAGCTTTGGTAGATAGTCTGACTTTGTTATAAAGTCTCAAAACATTTTTTCTATCATCTAGAATGTTTAGAGTCTGAATCAGTTCTTAAACTTGCAATAGATCTTCACATCAGTCGTGCTGCTTATGAAAAATAGTTGTTGTTTTTCTGTTTGCTGTTTGATTTGTGTTAGTGAAAAATACACATTGTACCTCAGAGTACAGTCAACTGATAACTGTAGCTAAAATAGCACTCACTAAAGTTCTGATTAGTTCTGTATGTTTGTTTCTTTTCTCTTTCCCACTTTTCATTGATGTTGTTTTGGCCTCCTTAAGTCGTGGAATGGCTGTGGTTCTTCTCATTGAATTGAAATGAAAGTTGGACATTAGCTATGGTCATAAGGATGTCACCAACACAGCAGTTCCCCCTTCTCCTTGCAGCTGATATGTCTGAAGGAATGGCAGGTACACTATACACCTCTGATATCATCCACGTCACAGGTTTAGCCAGTGTGTAGCACTGTGTGCTGCAAGCTGCCTAAGTGTCAATGATTCCTGATTTCTGAAGCCTTTTCCATGTTTAGATACAGCCGTAAGACAGAAGTGGTTTGGATTTTAGAGTTTTCCTTCTCTAAGGTGGGTAGCCAGTTGATGCTAATGACCCCCTAATCCCTAAAGTTTCTTGTCTTTGCCCTTTCTCCTTTCTGTATTAACAGTTCTGCCAGATCTGATCTATGAACCACCAGTGAAGGCCAGAAGTTAGATTCGTTGTCAGAGGCTTTTTGAGACACATACCATTGGAAGCATTTTATAGATAGAGGAGTGCTTATATCTATTACCACTTTCAGCAATAACAATCTTACTTGAACTTTTAAAAACTTGTTTATTCTGATTTATTTCTTTTATTTGTGGAGGTTTTATTATTATTACTTTGTTTTTGGTTAGTGACAGTCAGAGTTGTTTTTCTTTTCGGTTTCTCCTTTCATTCATCCTTTAACACGTTTCAATACTGGAACTCTTGACAATTTTATCTCCCCTTGTTTTAATGTTTCTAGTCTGGCAAACATGTGCCTGATAGTTTTGGCAGATGCTGCTATGAAATTTTGTTTGAATTCTTTGTGAAAATTTAAAAAATTGGTCTACTTTGTGTGGTCAGTTTAGATGTAGATTGAAAAATGAAGCAATGTATAATGTGAGAGAAAAAAAAAGAACAATTAGTATAGCAATACAGTTTAGATTTTGTTCTTATCTTATAAAATACAGACATTACTTCAAAAAAGAAGATGATTATGTCCTACGCTTGTTCCTAGGTCAATCTAGTCATGCATGTTAAAACAGTGACTTAAAATCTTATCTTATAAAATACAGACGTTACTTTAAAAAAGATGATGATTACGTCCTACTGGATAGCTATTAGTAACCATTTTTGTGATATCCCCCTGTCATCTTGTAGCTTACAGTAATTCTAGGCTAGGAACTCTGAAACTTATAAAACAAAAATTATTTTTGTTTTGCATTTTCAACAATGGGGATGAAATTATTTTTGTCAAAATTAAACTTTTTATTTTGAAAAAATTAACAACAGTTAAAATAATTAGATTAGTTATTGTTTAACATCTAGTTAGATTCTAAATAAATATTGATTTAATATTTTTAAAATGAAATCTATAAATTTAAAATGTGAATCTTTTTGAAGTGATCTCAGAAAATCATTGTAGAAGGCAAACCTCAATTAATTAGATTTAAAAAAATCTCTCAATTTCTTATTAATCAGATCATTACTTTGAACTATGAAAATTGTAATGTACGTTAATACTTTTTTAGTCTTTCATTTCTTTGTAACACCTTATAAATAAACATTTAATGTTCTAGGGCCTCCTTTCTTCTTGGTTCTAACATAGAAACACCTTTTAAATAAACATTTAATGTTCTAGGGCCTCCTTTCTTCTTGGTTCTAACATAGAAACACCTTTTAAATAAACATTTAATGTTCTAGGGCCTCCTTTCTTCTTGGTTCTAACATAGAAACACCTTTTAAATAAACATTTAATGTTCTAGGGCCTCCTTTCTTCTTGGTTCTAAGATAGAAACACCTTTTAAATAAACACTTAATGTTCTAGGGCCTCCTTTTTCTTGGTTCTAAGATAGAAACACCTTTTAAATAAACATTTAATGTTCTAGGGCCTCCTTTCTTCTTGGTTCTAAGATAGAAACACCTTTTAAATAAACACTTAATGTTCTAGGGCCTCCTTTTTTCTTGGTTCTAAGATAGTAGGTTAGAATTAAATGCACATTGAAGAGGATCTCTCGTGCTAGTTCTCTTGGTATAAATTGTTTATATTGTACTATATCATGATATCTGTGTTGTACTATATCATGATATCTGTGTTGCTGTTGTTGATGATGAAATGCACTTTGTTGCTGGACAGGTGACAGGCCTTTGATATTGTATTCATTCTTATTTACTTTATCTATATAAATAAATAATTATTTATAGTAGAAAATAATCTAATGCTCTTATTAAATATGAGACTGTCTGCTAACAAAAGCTTTGTTTGTTTTCCTAGTGATCTTCCCTGGCACTAACTTTATTATGAGTAGGCTTTGCCTGATTTATTTTTTTTATTACTAAAACCACATGTAAGAACTAAATTGTTGGGTTTGGTTCTCCTGTGTTCTGTATAAACACAAACATCAAGATGATGCACTTGGATGTGATGTGAACAGAATGTTGGGTCGATGATTACATTCTGTTTTTTTTTTAATTGTTTTCCCTCCCATCCCATTTGCATGAATCTAACATTTCATTTGTTTTTCTTTCTTCTTCATTCTTTATATCATCCTTTTTGTTCCATTCCTAGAGAATGCAGTCATTTTAAGTATAATCTTGGTCATAATCTCAAAGTTCTTATAGTGAAGGTTTAATCAATCAATGGTCTCTGTAAGTTTCTATCATTTCTCAGATCAAATACAAAAAAAAATTTGTTACTATTATGGTATAAAACTAATAAAAGTTCCATAACCATTTTTTTTAATTTTGACAAAAATTTTAAAATATAGATATTTATTTCTAAAAATTAATTTTAAATGCCTTTTTTGTTGTAATTTTTTTTTAGCATTATAAGAACAATTCTGGATTGGCATTTTTAAATGATTTAATAAACAATTTTGTCCATTTACTGATATTGTGGATGTATTGATATTTTTCTGGGTTGATATTTGAGTAAAGACGTAACATTTACCCAATTTCCATGTTTGTTCCAGTATGCCAAAGT
Source organism: Biomphalaria glabrata (assembly GCF_947242115.1). NCBI lineage: Eukaryota > Metazoa > Mollusca > Gastropoda > Planorbidae > Biomphalaria > Biomphalaria glabrata. Next base: position 7,495,788 of record NC_074714.1, read on the forward strand.
GAGCAAACAAGATACAGCTGACTACATCCAGTATGGAAAAGTGTTGAAAGAGATTCAAAAGGAAGTGAGAAAAATTGATGACACGGTAATAAATGTTTTGTCAATGGAGATCTCTTTAACAGCATTAGTTTCAAAATAAGTTTTTTGAAGCATGTAAAATTATCAAGAAGCAGTACTTTGGGGCATGGTGGCTGAGTGGTAAAGCAGTGGATTCTGAACCAAGGAATCTCGAGTTGGAATTGTGAAAATTGGGGTTTTGAATTTCATGAATTTTAGGATACCTCTGAGACCACCCAACTCTAATGGGCACTTGACATGACTTGGAGAAAGAAAATGCAGTTTGTTGTTGTGCTGGCCACATGACACCCTGGTTAACCATTGGCCACAGAAGCATCATGTGCCTTATACATCTCAAAGTCTGAAAGGGTTACTTTACTTAGGTGCTTCATAGTAATCAAAATTATCTCACAATATTTTTTTTGAAATAAATATTTGACGCTTTAATAGAATGGGGGTTTAAAAAAACCAAACCTCTCCAGTCATTGGAGTGTGAAACAGCTAACTTTATTATCTGCCCTACCAATGGTTTAATCAGAATTTTTTTTTTTTTTTTATACAAGTTAATATAAGTACAGAAAAAAAAAGACATTGAATTTAAACACACTTTTATAACATGTAAAAAAAAAAAAAAAACTATATCAGTTTGTTTGGTTTGTTTTTCTTGTTTCAATTAGTTGTAAATTTCATTCTATTTTTACAAATTTTCTTTGAAGAAAAAGTCTAGTCCCAAAAAATCTAAAAATGCAAGTCCCAAGAAACAAGATCAGCGTAAAAAATCTGGCAAATCAGTAAAGAAAGTGAAAGGTCTGGACATTCTAGATGAACACACCAAGCAATCTCTGCACACTGAGAAGGCCACTAAAGAGAAAGTCAAGACTGCAGTTGATAAGGAACAAAGAGAAAAGATTTACAATTTTGAGGTGATGGTCTCTAGTAAATAGTAAAATTATTGATTGGAAGAGATTGTCTCTAGTAAACAGTAAAAGTATTGATTTGAGGTGATTGTCTCTAATAAATTTTTAAAAGTATTGATTGTTGCTAAAAATAGATACCTGAATATCAAGACATGGCCATATATTAAAAGATGGAGTTTATTCTAATAACTTTAAGATTGGGAAATATACATTTTGTTTATCTTGAGATTTTTAACCTGTATATTTCATGGCAAGAAATTGTTTTTGACTTTGCAAAGTTAAATTATTTTGGAAAGCTTTACTTTTTTTTTTTATTGCTGTACCTTGTTAAACCAAACATATTGTTTACTTTTGTTTACTAATTTGTCCTTGTAAAGGAACATTTATGCCAAGTTTTATCAAGATTGGTCAATCGGTTCTGATTTTTATTTGGGACATACATACATATGTACATACGCCTTACTTTCTGCTTTATATATTAGATTGCTTTCTACTTTTCTTTGTCTTCTTTATTGTCATACTTCAGCACTTTTGAATCTAACTTAAATTCTTGGGGACTATACATACCTTATTTTGAAACTTTGAAATAACTGCAAGTTGAATATGGTAAGAGTATTGAATATCTTAATAGGAAATCATGTTGTGAACAGTATCACAGCACTAGGCAATTTCAGTTCCAACTTTGATTTCTTCTCTCAGGATGAAGATGAAGACACCAGCAACACACTAAGCCTCAAAGTAAGAATTCCTAAAGCTGGGGCCTATGTGGCTGATGCGGAGAGAGATGTGAAAGACAAAAAGGATGGGCTCAAGAAGCACTCCAATAGCAAGTCCAAAGGCAGCAAGAGCAGAAGTGAGAGCCACAAGGTTAAGAAGAAAGAAGTGAAGGAAGAAGTAGAAGAGAAAAAGGAGGTGGTCAAATCTGAACCTAGTACCCCTGGGAAGGAAATTCCACAGTGTCTGAAATTCAAGCTATCCAATGGAAAGATGGTCAGGTATAGCAATCATTTGGTCTATCATTTGTGAATTTATACATACAGTACTGATGTATTTATTCAATCATTCAGTATTTTATTTGTGAGAATAATAATACAATCCTTGTGTATATATCTATTTGTTAATTAATTAATTTGATCACTCTGATTCTTTTTAAATAAAAAAGTGCTTAGATTATTCAGATTAAAGTTAAATTGAAATGAAAAAATATTAAAGAGGGATCTCTTTTAGTCTTGCATTTAGTACTCATCATCATTCCTATTTTGGTCATCAATTACTTAAAAAGTACTATTAACATCTACTATTTTTATTTTTTTTATTTTTTTTTTTGAAATATTCATTTTAATACCAATAGACATAAATAGAACATTGACAGCTTTACTACATAGATTACATTTAGAACATAAACAGTTTTTCATAGATTAGATTTAGAATATTGACAGTTTTACTTTTTAGATTGGATTTAAAACATTGACAGTTTTACTTAATTGATTAGATCGCTACATTGTATTCTAACATTTCACTAAATAATTTTTGTTTCATAAATAAAAACTGTATTCTGATTTTAACTTCAGCACTGACAAGAAGAAACCCAAGAAGAAATTGAATGTTAAAGAATTTTTGCTACTAGGGCCTGAGACTAGCAAATTGTCTTCCCCTGAACAAGCAGACGTGAAGGAGATCAAGAAGGAAAAACCAGAGAAGTCAACAAGTTCCAGCAAACATAAGACCAAGAAAAAAACAGATAGTGAGAAATCCTCAAAAGAGACAAAAGAGCAGAGATCTTCGTCAAAGTCATCGAAGAAATTGAAAGACAAAGTGAAGGAGAAAAGAAAAAAATCTCCAGAGGAGAAGAAGCCCAAAGCAAAAGAAAAGAAATCTTCTAAATCTGTTGACCATGACAGTGATACTGACAGTGAGAAAATGGTTCTAGTTGTGGATGAGAAGCCAAAGAAGTCTTCATCACAAAAGAGCACATCAGCAACAAAGCCTGCATCTTTGAAGCGCAAACTAAGCTCTGGACCTGATGGTAAATATTTCTAAAATATGATGAATTAGTAAATGACTGGCAGTGTAAATTTGGAATGCACTATATCGGATGAACAAAAAGTAAAGTATTTGATTTGAACATTATGCTTTGGAAAACTATAAACTGCTAGATGCTGTTGGGAACTTGAGTCAAGACCACAGCAAAGGTCTTTGATTCACGCTGTTTCTTTTTTATTTTCTCTTATTGAAACTGAAAAGACACTTTGGCCAATATATTTTCTGCCATGTCTTGGTCCACATACTGAGGGTTAATGTGAATTCATTCCTATTAGTAATTAGAGAAAATGCTGTAGAAGATTGCAGAGTGCTTGATTTTTGGAGAAGAAAACAGTTGTTCATGCCACAAACACGTAGTTTAATGAATGAACAAGAGTAACTGAATTATGTGCAATAAACAAACAGGGAAGTACCAAATATTATCTTTGGAGGTACTGTAGAGGGAGCATACAGAACAATGTTCATAGATTAAAAAATTGAGCGACCTATTTCTTAGGGTGCTAATGCAGATGACTTCTGTCCAAAAAGAGTGGAGAACCTTGGTTTTGTGTCTCATCAAAGTATCAAGTAAAATTATTTATATTACATTTTTTAAAATTTTGCTTTTATTTTTATTTCACAATAGTTTTCCCCAAATGTATTTTTTTTTTTGCTTGCACTGGCCAAGCTTGTATTAAAAAAAAAAGATAATTGGTGTATGGATGTATTGATGTATTGTGTGGTTTCTATCAGGACCAGCAGGGGATGCTGAGGTAGACACAATCAAAGGAGGATTGAATGGAAGCATCAGTGACATCTTGACTGCTAGTGGTTACAGTGGGGACGGAGGAACTAGGTTAGTGCTGATATAGACGTGGCCAATACTAAGTTTGGCCTTGTATTTGTTTGAACACTCATTTACTATTTTAACTGTAAATAGACCTTGCTTTTAATGATTTAACTGTAAGGAATTTAGCTCTGGTGATATGAAGGGAGAGTAATCCTTGAAGGATTATGGGCACAACATGGCCTACGTGTTTGCCAATGTGCCAAAAACTCAAACTCAAAATGTTAGGATGTGAAAAATTCCTTGCCTTTTATCTTTGACCATTTTGGTTAGGTTTTTTTTAATTATTATTCAAAGCCTTCACCTTACTTCTTCTTCGTTCTCTTGTTATGTTGGAGTGTTTAGATGACTAGACCATTACATGAGATGAACTGCGCAGTGGTTTCCAAATCAGGGAGCTCTCCATATAGTTTTCTTTCTTTTGGGGTGTTTTGGGGCCAATGTCTTATACGTGCCTCTTGGTAAAGAAAGCAGTTTTGGAGGACGTGGTCGGCATTCTCCGGTGATACTCCACATGGGCAGATTTCACTGGTTCAATTTTGAGCTTCCTGTACTTCCGGTACATGTGTTGTCGCATTCTGTTGTGTCCAGTCCTGAGTCGAAAGATTAGGCGTTGGTCTTGTCGGGATAGCTTTTAGTAAGTGTCATCTTTCTTTCACCTTACTGATATGCTTAAAATGAACCCTTTGCTTTCTCAGAATACATGACTGGAGAATCTTTTAATCCATGTAATCAACTGCAGACAATTTGTTTTAGTTGTGTATAAAATGAGAATTATTAAATGTACACACTTTCTGACCTACATATGTGTTATATTTTATTGAATGGTAGAACATTTTCTAGACCATTAATAATTATTATATTTTATCTAAAAAAAACTATTCAGTTGTAGTGTGATTCATTATTTTTTTTATCTTAAAAAAAACTATTCAGTTGTAGTGTGATTATTTTTTTATCTAAAAAAAAACAAAAAAAACTATTCAGTTGTAGTGTGATTAATTTATTTTTTTTAATCTAAAAAACTATTCAGTTGTAGTGTGATTAATTTTTTTTTTTAATCTAAAAAACTATTCAGTTGTAGTGTGATTAATTTATTTTTTTTAATCTAAAAAACTATTCAGTTGTAGTGTGATTCATATTAGAATTGCAGTGAATGTGGAAACATTGGAAAATGTTACATTCAATTTTTTTGTGTCTGGCTAGGGAGTCTGATATAAGAAACTTAAATACATAATTGTAAGCTTTGGGAAATAGTTCTTGTCTGTGTTACAAATTCATTCTCCTGGCACTACACTTCTCTCTGATAGTAAGAAGAGTGCAGGTAAAAAAAAGCATCAATTTTCAACTGAAGGAAAGAACTGCTATGTCTGTCAATGTGTTGAGATGCAACTGTAACAACTTATTAATTCTGCACCAGGGATGCAATTGCTGGCATGCTGACCATGAGCAGAATGGGACTAAGTTCTAGTCCAGGCAGCCAGACTAAAAGTTCTGAGGGAAAAGAGAACAAAGTCCAGGCGGAAATAGACGAAGAGGAGCAGTTGATGGCAGACTGCTACAGGGACTCAGAATTTGGTGAGTTCATTTTGACATATAATATGATAGTAAGTTAATTTATTCTTTAAAAAATCGTTAAATACTTTTCCCCCCAAATAAATTATGAAAATAAGATAGATAAAGAGGAGAAATGTGTATAGTTGCCAAACCTTATTAGTAACTAGTTTATTAGTAAGGTTCATCACATTAATGCATAATAATGATAAAAAATAATTGAATTAATAGTAAGGTTCATCACATTAATGCATAATAATGATAAAAAATAATTGAATTAATGTCCTGCTGATAACAAACTTGTAGACTGAAGGCAATTTTAGAACATAGCAGACATAAAACAGATGGGAAAAAGATTAACAGAATAATACAGCTTAGTATGAGCAGTAGTTGATATTTTGGCAATTTTGTTTTTAATGAGTAATCTTCTGTTAATCTAAAAAAAAAACAACAGTTTATCCATCATTTGAGCTTTCTGATGAAGAAGGAGAGCCAAAGTATAAATCAAGAAAAACATCAGATAAAGATGACAATTGGAGTCCAAAAGGTAAAGAGTTCTCTCACATTTATTAGGCTTCAAGCAATCATTTCAGTCAAGTAATAGCGTCTGGATCACATGGTGTCTTGGAAGTGCTTAGCTTCCAAACTGGAGAGTCCTGAGCTCAGATCCTGGAGAAGACTGGGATTTTGTTTTTCTAAATCTTTAGGGCACCCCTGAGTCCACCCCGCTTTGATGGGTACCTGACATTAGTTGGGGAAAAATAAAGGCGGTTGGTCATTGTGCTGACAACATGACACACTTGTTAACCATGGGCTTACAGAAGCAGATGACCTTTACATCCTCTGACCCATAGATCACAATGTCTGAAAGGGAAACTTATTCTTTTTTTTTTTTTACTAGGGCCTGATGTGTGTTATAAATGATATCTTCATCTTGTTATTGGATTAGTAATTTTAAAAAGTTTGAAAGTTATTTTGGAAAAGAAAAACAAAAGTACTCCTTTCAGACCTTGCAATCTATAAGGCAGACAAGGGTTAATGGTTAAAATGACAATCCACCTTTGTTTTCCTCATTAGAGTTGGATGGACTCAGGGGCATCCTCTAAATCCTGAAGTTCATCCTCCCAGTCTTCACTAAAATTTGAACCTGATGGTTTAGAAGCTAAGCACTGAACTAGTCACTTACCTGACTTCTATTTTGAAAAGTTAGGTTAAAATTGTATAGATCATCTAGTGCCACCAAAGAAAGACAGCAGTCATTGTTCTTACCACCTATATTATGTAAAACCAATAGCACTTGAATGAACCTATCCTAATATAATGTTTTGTCATAACAACTTTATAAAAGTAGTGCTAATCAAGTTCATTGTTGTCATAACTGTTTTACAATAAATCTGGTTTGATTTAACTGTTGTAAAAGTCTTTCACTTCAGATATCTTACTTTTTTTTTTTTTTTTTTCAATCAATTTCTTGTTACATTTTGAATTATCTACAATATCTGAAACTTAAATTGTTTGAAAGTTTGCACTTTAGTTGCCAAAGCAAATCTTTAAATTGTTAATATCTGCAGCAAGGATTCAGTCTGTCATGGTCAAATCTGAGAGAGAACATAGAGTTGGTGTTCAGAAAGAGTCACTATCCTCCACTCTGGCAAACACAGCAGCAAAACTAGCAGAGAATCTACCTGTAAGTCTGGCAATCTCAGATTTGTTAGTACTGGGATTTGATTTTTATTTCTTCTTTCTTCAGTAGCCTGCTCATTTGGCTTTGGTTCAATAGCTTTTGTGGATCTTTATTGAAGTAGTATGAGAGAAGACTGTTTGCTTACTTTAGGCATTTAGTTCCTCAGTATAGTAACAAAGCAGTTCACGCCTTTTCTTCGCATGGTTTTCAACACATCTATGCTACATATAAGCTAGGTCATGGGTTTTAGTTCTAGTTAGGTTTAGTAACGTATCACTCATCAAAGTTGCAGCTTAACACATCATTTTATAGGAGAGCAATTTTTTTTTTTTTCCTTCTAGTAAATGTCTGAAAAATTGATTTTAAAATGTTTGTGAAAGAAACTTATTTTACTTTCGTCCGTCTAGTCTGACAAAAAACTGATCAAGAAAGGAGCCAAGTTAAAAGTTCCTGAAAAAATAGAGTTGGAAGAAGAACCATTACCAGGTCCATCAACTGCTTTGGATGTTCCAGGTATGCTTGCTTTTGGATGTACTGTCGCATCACTAAGGAAATATCCAATTAAACTCAACTTCTACTCATCTACCTATTGAATTATTACAGTATTACTATTTTAATAAAGATTTTTATAGTAAAAAGGCCAAACACAAAGAAAGTGTCATGTTTAAAAGAATCTGGCTGACAAGAGCTGGAGAAAATCATTTGGCAGCTCAATATTGCTTTCAGAGACAAAGTCAAAATAAATATTCTTGTATAAAACCAGCTTTTTCAAAATAGTGCCTTTGCTTGAGAATAGAGCTGATTGCAGCATATATTAAGTGCAGTAGGATAAGCAATAGTGTGATAAGGATGAAGAGAATATTACACATACTAAACTTCTTATATTACACGTACTAAACTTCTTATATTACACATACTAAACTTCTTATATTACACATGCTACACTTCTTAATTACACATGTTAAACTACTTATATTACACATGCTAAACTTCTTAATTACACATGTTAAACTTCTTATATTACACATGCTAAACTTCTTAATTACACATGTATAACTTTTTAATTACACATGCTAAACTTCTTAATTACACATGCTAAACTTCTTTTCTTCTACTCATAACAATATTTATGAAATCTGAACATTTACAATTGATTATTTTTAGTGAATGCATTTCGCCCTGGCATCAAAAGACCTGTGGATCCCTGTGCCAGCATAGCAGCGGCCAATGAAGCAGCTAAAGGTAAATGTTTTTTTTTACCAGGACTAGCAAACAATAATCAAAATTTAGCAGAATGACTATGATAAAAATTGATAAAATAAAACATAACTTTGCCTAATGAACTATGATAATAAAGCTCTGAAATTTAAGTTCTGTAAGAAAGTACAAATCAACAAATGTCCACATCTTGCTTTCAGGTTGTTTAAGACCCTCACAGGTTTAACCATAAGTTGTGAAATGCTGCCAACTATTAGCTGGGGTTTAGAATGAAATGACGTTTTCCTTGTATTTCAAATTTTCCATTTTGCGATATTAAATTAAGGGTATCAAAAAGTCAAATCAGCAATGAATATTGTTCTTAATTTTTATTTTCTTTCATTCAGCTGCCAAGAAGGCCAAGAAAGGTTTCGCTACTGCCAAGCAGCGTCTGGGAAAGTTGTTGAAGATAAAAAAGATGGTGTATTAGTTTGTGCAATACTGTCCAATGACATTCAGGGATACTCTTACCATAATGCAAAACATTGTTGTCCATGATAATGCCCTCCCACTGGGTAGATGTGTATGTTTTAATGATCCACAACCTTACCTTCTACACTCAGTTTACATATGTCTGCTAATTAGAACTTCTCTTGTTATGGCCATTTTTTTTTTACTTGAAACTGTTATTTCTATTTCTTCTTTTTATCAAGCGGATTTCAATTCTGTTGTCTGAAACATTTGGTAAAAATTTTAATGGGGGATTCTTGCTTTTAGTGCATTTAAATTAATTAAAATTACTTTTTAAAAAAAAAATGTTTTTCCACATTTGAAGAAAAAGATTTTTACCAAGTATTTTTATAATTATTTGTTTTTTAAACTTCTAGTAACAAATAGTTTTGTCCAATGGTGGAGATCATTTTCAATTTGTCAATGAACTTATTCATAAATTATTTGGTAATTATAATTTTTATTATCTAAGTTTTTGATTGTGGGTCAGCATGACTTTATACTAGATGTAAGACTTATAGTACTCATATGATACTGAGATATGGACATTTTCATTCTATCAACACTGCCTTCTTTCAAACTTTTGAGCTTTACAAATATTTGTATTTTACTAGTTCTCAACTAGGTAATATAGTTGAGTTTTTTGGGAGTTTTTTTTTTTCATTCTATTTATAGAATATTGCAAAATTGAATGTCCATTTTTTATGGGTTTTTTTAATATCGTATAGTTGATATTGGTAACTTATACATATCTAATTGACTTTTGACTGTATGAAATTAGTGAGTTCAGAAGACACTAATGAATTAATATGTTACACTTGAATAGATTTATTTTTCTTAATAGAATAACAGTTGAAGAAAAAACATTTTTCATAACAAAAAAAAACACATTTTAGAGTTGGGTTGACAAAGACGGTCCTACTCTGATTGACATGGTCTATTAAAAGATACTATGCCCAACCATCAACTAAATAAAGAACTAACTACACCTATAATATGTCCTCTGATAGTCAGAGGCAGCATAAAGAATATGCAAACCTTGGGGCACATCATTAGTGCAGAGCAAAGTCTCAGTATTTTGATTGGTCTGATGCTGTAAACACTTTTATACTGTTTGACTGGATCAATTGTTGCCAAATGGTGTATGAATTTAGTGATACATTGTTTTATTTGAATCTTTCCTTCATATCTTTTAAAGGGAAATAATATATGAGTGGGATCAACTGTTAATTATTTTCAGTTTCAACATGACAGAAACAGGAAAATAATTTGCTTTATTTAAAATTACATTTAAGGACAACCGATTATGCTTCATTAAAAATGACTTATAAGGACAACAGAATATGCTTTATTTAATATGTCAAAAGGAAAACTGAATTTGTTTGTTTTTTTAAAACAGATGAGGGAGGGGGGGAATTTTTTTTTTTTTTAAACAGACACTCTTCAAGTGCAGTAGCTATTATTAATTAGCCACCTCAAATCTTTAAGCTGATAATGGTCATGTGATTAATTGGTCTAGTTCACATTGAGAATGATTGTCTCATCTAACTACATTGCCAGGAGAGTTTACTTATTTATAAACTTGAAATAGGGCAGGCTTGCATTTTGTTTGCATATTATTCAAGCTGGAGATTGCCTAGCACATTAAGTAGATGGTATGCTATGTGGTGCTTTGCTAAACATGTTCTATACTATTAGAGACCTTGAGGTCATAGCTGACTACTGCCATATGTCAGGACATGATGGCTGGCCAGATTTTTAAAACTTTTCTCAAAAAAAAAAGGCAGCATTTATGTTTGTATTTATTTTTTTAGTTTCTTTGTTTCCATTCACCATTGCTTCTTGAAACTTTTTGATTTTGTTTTGTTTTATATAAAACTGTTGATTGATGTTTTGAATGTAGTGCTAATAATACAATTATGTTTGACTTTTCTTAAAATAATTATTATATAATAATATTTTTGTTCACATTTTTAGATGGTTACATTTCATCACTAATTTAAGAAATTTTGTTTGTCAGTGTTTCAACTTGTTGACACAAGTCTACATTTCACTGATAAAGGTGAAACTATGACTAAATGTATTTAAAATTGAGGAAGTTAATTTAACAGAAATAAATTGAGTAAACACACTTATCTTTTTATTATTAGGTAATGTTATAAACATTTTACATTTCCCTAGTTATAAAATTGCATTAACTTGCTGCAAGTTTATAAAATGTGATTAAATATGTAGTAATCTCATGTTTACTGAAATTATTTATATAAATAGATTTATTTTGTTTGCGCATGCCTGCTTGTAAATATATAAGAATGTTAGAGAGTAATACCTTTCTACCATCATCAGGTCAGTAGACTGTGAGATTAACTCAGGATCACGGTTTTGACTTGAATGGATTAATAGGTCAGATCTATTTGAAGACATTTTTGTTACAGAATAAAATGTAATAATGAATCAATAATTCGCTGTTAATGGCATTTTAAAGATATTTTGTATGTCTTGGTTTTGTTTCCAATAGTTTTACTACATGTGAAAAATGCTTAGTTTTTTTTAGATTTTCATAATTGTCATCTTTATTTCATTGTAAAAAATCACCTGTAGCATCTCCATTCTAATCAAAGATTATGGTGTCTGATACTTGCGTCAAATGCTGGAGCTTGAGTATGTTGAGTCTAATTCAGTTTGGTTATTATATTATATGACGATTTTTTTTTTTAAGTTATGAATATAAAAGAGAAGTAGGTGAGTGCTAGGTAAAACTACATTGTAAATATTGTATGTACTCTGTCATTCCTCCTGCTTTCATTGTGTCACTCTCTCATTCCTCTTGCTTTCATTGTGTCACTCTCGCATTCCTCCTGCTTTCATTGTGTCACTCTCTCATTCCTCCTGCTTTCATTGTGTCACATCCTCCCTCCCATCCCCCCCCCACTCAGCACTCACTTATGTTTGTTTCATTTCAACATGTTCTGTGTGTGTTGACTCTTTCTTTTAGTTTGTAGCCAGATCTTTGTTGGAAGTTGAAGTGAAACTTAGAAAAACAAAATCATTTGACCATCTTTTGTTTGAATGAAAATCTTGGTAAATATGGATTGTTGAAGTGTAGAAAAACCACACAGTCTTGTTCTTAGCCTGCCATTTTACCACAGTACACTGACATTCTCAAATAAATAAATGATACAAATGCATTGAAAAATTTTGTATTGCTTCTTCTTGAACGACATTGCCGCAGGTCTTGTTTGTAAATATGTAAGTCATTTATCTGATAGGGCAGCTTTCCTTCCCTTTCTCATGCCTTAGCCCTTTTGATGTCTGCATAACACTGTCTCTCTCTCTCTCTCCATTCTGCCTTATTCAGGGCTTTGATTCTCACTTGACTGATAAAAAAAACAACTGCAGTGTAATACTTGACTTTGCAGAATTGTGTATAAACCAAAAGTTTTGCCAGATCACAAAAGTAAAAACCTTTTTTTTTTGTGTGTCCACATATATATCTTATCTTATAGATTACAGACATTACTTCAAAAAAGAAGATAATTAAATATATATTAACATTTTTGATATGATATAGAGACATTGCTCTTGTTTGTCTTAATGTTTTGAATTTGTTATTCGAATAATTACATGTAAAACAAACAAAAACATTAAAAAACTATGTTTTAATTGTGTGAAGAAAAAAAATGTGTTTGCTCCTTCCTTATAAATCCAGTTATTCTATTTTTACAATTGTACTTAGAAATAAATGAACAAATGGTTCTTGGCTTTCTTTTGTCTTTTTTTTTTGTGTTTTAACTGCTGAATAGAGTGAAGATTTGTGGGATGTTTGCCTGAGTGGCATAAAGCAGCTAGAGTTAAATCCCAACCCAAGGTGAGTTGTTTGCTGAGCACCTAAAAGCAGCTAGAGTTGAATCAAGCTGAGTTGTGTTTGCTGAGCCCCTAAAAGCTGCAAGAGTTGAATCCCAACCCAAGCTGAGTTGTGTTTGCTGAGCACCTAAAAGCAGTTAGAGTTGAATCAAGCTAAATTGTGTTTGCTGAGCCCCTAAAAGCAGTTAAAGTTGAATCAAGCTAAATTGTGTTTGCTGAGCACCTAAAAGCAGTTAGAGTTGAATCAAGCTGAATTGTGTTTGCTGAGCCCCTAAAAGCAGTTAGAGTTGAATCAAGCTGAGTTGTGTTAGCTGAGCACCTAAAAGCAGTTAGGAAACTTTCTCCCAGATTCACCCACAGGTTCACCAAAGAGACTGGATCATTTAGTAGTGAGCATGTTATAGCATGAGACATTCCTTATACCTAAAGTATTTGTTTACAAAGCTTAGTTTAACTCTGTGTGTCTGGTAGAAAATTAGTACGTTATTTCTCCCACACCCAATCTCGGAACATTTATTTAGTTTTTTTCTGTGCCAAACCCACCACAGAAACTTTGTCACAGAATACAACAATGACGAAGGCAACTCGTAGGCCGATTTCAATCTGTTTATTACACACTAAAGACCTGCAGCCATACATAAACACACGGTGTAAGACCAGGCACAAAAAGGGAGTGGAGACGAAGTAGGTCCAGTAACGTACGGACACTACAGTGACGAGATGTCGGTAGAATGGGCAATGTCCACGTTGGTCTTCCTTTTTACGCGTGGACACAAGAAGCCATCTAGGGGGGAAAGTCACGTGGATATCGGGGTGGCCGGTAGCCTATGGCCTTAACAAGTATCCACCCCACTACACATAATATATATATATATATATATATATATATATATATATATATATATATATATATATATATATATATATATATATGCGGACCTCCCATTCCCAAATTATTTTTTTTAATGCGACCCTCGATACAAAAAGATTGCCCACCCTTTGTCAAACTAATTGATACACTTAATATAAGGTTGTTGTTTTTTTTAAAGTATTTTTTGTTTGCTCGTTACTAACATCTACATTGACATTTGCTTGGTCTGCATACACGTTTATTTTATACACATTTGTTCCGTTTCTACACAAGAGTGAATGCCAGTTTGTTAGAAGTGCTGGTAGTGTTATATGCCATGAAGCTGCTCTTTTGCAGTTGAAGAGAACACAAGCTCACTTTATAAACGATGGCTGTAGAATAAAATATCTCTTCGTTAAATATGATTACATTTGTTGGGTCTTAATGAACTTGATTAGCAACTGCTCAATTTTGTATATATATATATATATATATATATATAATTTTTTTTGCCTTGCTATCTGCTGTTCTTTTTGTTTTAAAATAAATTGATGGTCAAAAGTTTTTCTCTCACAAAAGCATCAACTAGGCCTACAAAACATAAACCTTCCTGCCTGCTATTCATCTTTGAAGACTTTATTACGTACGACTGAACAATGAAGAGGTTTAAATATAACGAATTCTTCCCACGCACTTAAATTTGGATCCCCTTTCCCCACCACCACCAAAAAAAAACAAAACAAGATGGTTCCCAACTTATAAGCGTCATTTCTCTTCTTAGAACGAAAATAGTAAAATTACGTGAATATAATTATGTTTCCATGTAGGGCTATCTGTATTTAAAACATCATTCTGAACATTCTAGTGTCCATCCAACACCCTACTTAGGCTACAAATAATGGTGTTAACAATTAACAAAGAAATACTGTACGTTTGGTATATATGCGTTCGGTTGCCTCGAAGTCCCGGGTTCAAAGCCTGTCATCCTGCTGGAGGTATCGGCTAAAAAGTAATTATCTAACTTCTAAAGGAACATCAGAAACATGGAAAACATGTTAACAAACATTTAACTAGAATTAATAAGTAACAAAAAAAAAGCCATCTGGAGGAGGCCGGATTTAAACTCAAAACTCCTCTTGGCTTGACTACGCTCATAGAATTTTGAGTGTGTAATTTGCATTTGTTTTTATATTAAAGAGGTATTTTTTTAAGCGTCAAACTCGACACTAAAGTGGGTTTAAACTCAAAATCCTTTTGGCTGCGCTCTTAGATTTTTGAGTGTTTAATTTGTTTTTTGTTGTTTTTTTTTATATTGAAGAGGTATTTTTTTTTTAGCTTCAAACCCGCTAAAGGGGGTTTAAACTCAAACCCCCCTTTGGCTACGATCATAGCATTTTTAGTGTAATTTGCTTTTTTTAAATTGACGAGGTATTTTTTAGCTTTAAACCCCGCTGAATGGGGGTTTAAACTCAAAACCCCTTTGGCAACGTTCATAGCATTTTGAGTGCGTAATTTGCCTTTTTTATATTGAAGAGGTATTAAATTGTATAGCTTCAAACCCCACTGAACGGGGTTTTAAACTCAAAAGCCCTTTGGCTACGATCATATAGCATTTTAATTGAGTGTGTAGTTTGCTTTTTTATATTGAAGAGGTGGTTTTTTTAGCTATAAACCCCGTGGAGGGGGGGTTTACCCTAAACACAAAACTCCTTTTGGCTATACGCTCATAGAATCTGGTGACTGATGTTTGGATAGTCTTATATTGAGGGGGGGTTTATCGTAAATTTCGGAGGTTTTTTTTAAATTAAAATCTTTTTTAGCTATATTCTTGGAATTTGAGGATTGTAGTTTGCATTTTTTTTGTTTTGTTTTATAGAAGAGGGGGATTTGACTGCAAAACCCCCTAGTAGGGAGTTTTAAACTCAAAATCCCTTTGGCTGCGCTGGAGCAAGTGACCTAAAATAAACACAATTAAAGCAATCAGTCACTAAATTTCGATCCCCCACTGCGGGGGGGGGGTTCAATTCGGTAAAAAAAAAAGGGGGGGGGGGCTCAAAGCTATGCCCATATGTTAAGTATATCTATAATATAGATTTTTTTTTATTTTAGATCTATATTTATATAAGTAATTTTAAAATATTGATCTTGATACTAGGTCTAGATATGGCTTGTGGACGGTCCTCGATAAGTTTAAAAAAAATGAAATAATTGATAATTTAGTTATCTAATCTTCTAGATCTAACTAGACATTTAGTATGATTTAGATCTAAAATATTAGATATCCAAATCTAATTACTTTTAGGCCACCTCCGGAGAGACACGCAGAAAATACGTGTCTCCAGTTAATTGGACAAAACAGCTACGTTAGCGGCGAGATAAACGAAACAAACCTAAGAAGCATATTGTTATCATTCATAGGCTAGTCCTATGGCTAGATCCAAGTTTGATCTAGTCTAGAATATATCTAGACATCTTATCTAGACTCTAAATTTTCTAGATCTAGTGATCGAGAAAGTAGTCTAGAACTTGATGGTGACTTTTTAAATTTTAATTAGATCTCTAGTATCTAATCTAGAGTTAGATCTAGATTTATAAAAGTTAAAAAAGTTAAAATTAATACTTAATTTTAATAACTACTCTTACACTTACACTTTTACACTTTATCTTTATCACTTACCACTTACACTTACACCAGTTACAGTTACACTCTTAGTAGTCTTAGTCTTACTCTTAGTTAGTAATCTTAGTGAGTTCAGTGTTCAGTTAGTCTTATATAGTTATTAGTCCTATACAGACTATACTGTCACTATACTTAGAGTAGAGGGCTATATAGTATATATATACTTTACTTGTAATAATAGTAAATAATACTACTAACTAATAAAAAAAAAATACTACTAGATCTAAATACAAAGATCTAGTAATCGGGTCTATTATATTCTATGACTAGTATAACTACTTAGTCTACTATAAGACTAAGTCGAATGATTACCCCTGGAGCCCTTGCTTTATATTTATATTAATAAATTATTATATAATATATAAGTTAATATCATTTAATAATTAATATGAGTCTATAAAAAAAGTATTTATTATAAGGTAGTCACGTAAACGAATACCTTAGTATAACTATAACTCTGCTCTATGCAATACTTTAAATACTATACGTAAAGTCTAAGTCGATTAGTGTGTAAGACTCTATATAGATTACTACTATTAGTCTATACACTCTATATCTATACTTATTATTATACTATACTATACTATAGTGTCTATAGTTCTATAGTTATACTAATTACTATAGATAGTTACATAACAGAATAGTCAAGTTCTAGAGCTAGAGTCTCAGAGTGCCTCACTAGTGGCACTAGAGTTAAGAGTCCAAGACTAGATTTTACCCTTATAATTTAAATTCTTATTCTCTCCGTAATTATTTTCCTCATGCCACTCATGGACTCTAGACAGTCTAGATCTATTCATTTTGCTCATTTGTATTTCACTATCCTGTTATGATTAAAATTCAATAACTTTTGTGTTTGATATCAGAAAATATTAGATCTTAATCTAGATTCTATATTTGGTATTGTATTATAGGGAAATGCATTCTCTTTTTACACAACACAAATTAAAGTCTATAGTCTATAGATTTTAAATCCAAAAACCAATTTAGTTTAATAGGGTTAAATCAATGTTGACATTGTCATTAGGAGAGAAAGAGTTAAGATTACTTGGGGAGTCTAGACTGTTTAAACAGATTTAAAAAAAAAAAGACAATATGAGATAGAGTAGACTCAGTAGAGAGGTAGACTGCCGTCAGGTTACTACTACTACCAAACTCTAGATCTAGAACAGTAGACTAAATAGTTTTAAATAGAGAAGTCAAGAAGACTCTCGTCACTACTACTACAACTAGACTCTAGTCCTAGTCTAGATCTAGATCAGTACTAGATCTTTATATTATTATTGACTAAGTAGTCTGCCTATATACTCCGAAATAGTCAATAAAAGTATCTTAGTATCTTACTATCTAGAATCTATATTATAAAATTATATATTATATGGCAAACCTATTTTATATAGATCTATATAAGCTTTCACAGTGTGAGAGTTTTACCTTTACCTATCCCTTAGTCTATTGGACCGTTGGGGCACCATGCAAGATTCATTGACCATTTTTCTCCATTCCTCTCTCTGTCTTTTGCTTTAGTTAGAACCTCTTTCAATGGCAGGCCCATTCATTATGTTGTCCTCCCATCGTTTTCTGTCTGCCTCTTCTTCTTTTTCATGGTACTGTTCCCTGAAGGAAGGTCTTTGCGAGCCCCGAAGATCTTGTAATATGGCCATAGACCATAGAGCTTGCATTTTTTTACGATAGTTAGCAGGTCATCATGGGGTGCAATCGCTGCTGTAAACCTGTCTCTAATCTCTTGGTTTGTGATACAGTCTTTGAATATAATACCTAGGATCCTTCTGCATCTCATTTCCATTGTCAGGATCCTCCTCTCTAATTCTGCAGTCAGCCTCCAAGACTCACAAGCATATAAAAATGTGGCCATGACCAGGGAGCGCATCTGTCTGAATTTGGTGCCGAGGGCTAAACCTTTGTCTTTCCATATTATTTTAAGTTTTGAAAGGGCTTCTGTGGACTGTGGTATTCGGGCCAGTAGTTCAGGTTTCATTCCTTTGAATGCTATGAAGGTACTGTAAGCATTGGAGGAAGAAGAATTACTTACTTGCGCTTCACAGATGACATTGATGGCCTAGCAGGGACAGAAGAAGAACTTGGTGATGCGCATTAACAAGACTTCCGCAGCATATGGCATGCAAGTAAATGCAAAAAAAAACAACAACAAATTATGACCAATAGCCAACAGGGCTTTAAAAGGGGCATCAGTATTGGAGATGAAAAGCTGACTAATGTTAGCAGCTTCAAATACTGTGGAGTGTGACAGGTATATATCTAATTCTAATAAAACCAAACCCCACATAGATCTTTATATATATGCCAAGCCAAATGCCATGGCTAGTATAGTGACATCTAGTCTTACTTCTTAGTCTAAAGCCTAGATCAACAAGACAAATTGACAATCTCTTTAAGTTTACCACTTGACCACCACCTTTTTTACTATCATTATTAATTATATTTTGTTTAGAAATTTTTGACTAAAAATAAAATAGATCTAATTTTTTTTGTTTTATTCCAACATGATAGATGTGACTGGCTGTGTTTCTATTGGATGACCAGATATGCATGAAGACATAAGGAAAAGTACCAGATTCTGACTGTTATACTATTTCTGTATTGAAACATTGATCAGTCTTTTACACTTTGAACTCAAATAAATTTGGAATTATTAATGTTCTATTTCACTTAAACTGTTGCTAACATTTATAAACATGATAATCTGGGGAAGCAAGTCATTCAAGGCTGAATGTGGATTTATCATTGCATATCTTTTGAGAGTTTGGAAAATTTTCTTATTTTTACGGCTGACCCTGTCATCTTCAATTGTTGAAGGTAAAACCAAACCAAACTGCAATGTCTGTAAAGATATTGTCTCAAATTTCCATAAGGTAAGTCTTTACAGACTTTGAAAGTTTCTTTTTTTTTTTTTAAGGGAAATTAACAAGGGATACATGAAAATGATGTCTCAATAAAATATTAAATATAAGACACTTTTTGTATATTTATGCATATTTGTTATTATTGCCTTTAAGAATAGCTAATTTTGTTCTGAACCTGTTTTAGGGTCTTGCATCAACAGCTAAATCTAATTTTGGTGGAGGCAATACAAAGTGGGAAGAGAAATCTTTGAAATCCTATGCAATCAGGTAATCAGCATAGTTTATAGATTTGATATGTGTGGCTATCATTGAAGTGTTTTCATTGCTGTGTTTATATTTCATGATGTAAACTCATTAGTCAAGTACATATTTTGCATTTTGGTAATATTCCTATTTTTGAACATAATCAAATATTCCATACAAAATAGACATAAAACCTTCTTTTTAAAACAATCAATGATTGTAATATCTAGAGAGAGACCTCTAGCTTATAGAAATTTTGAATTAAATTAGGATTATGAAGATTTTCTTTTTTATAATATGAGTTAGTATATTGTATATGCCACATACTAAAGGCCATCTCACTTAAGAAAAAAATAAGTCTGAAAGTGATCACTCTCTATAATCTAGTATCAATATGCTGGGAGGTGAACAATAATAATTTAATTTATAGAGTACTGTTAAAAAAACAACTTAATGTAGGCTCAAGGAGTTATGATACATAACAAACAAACACAAAAGAGCTAAAATGACAAACTCATCTAAAAAAAAAAGTTTTGAACAGACAGTTTTAATATTCTTCTTGAATGTTGTGAAGCATGTTGTTTGTCTGAGATTAAATGGGAGTGAGTTCTAAACATTTGCTCCATGCACTGAAAAAGCCAGTGAACCCTAACTTTTAAAGGAGAAACGTGGCACCACTAGAGCATTGAGTCCATGGAGCGCGGGGCTCTCTGAGGGACATATATGGAGTGATCAATTCGCTAAGTACAAAGGAACTTCTTTATTTTAGTTGCAGCGATGACAAGTGTTACCACCTTGTAGTCAATTCTTGCGTTCACAGGAAGCCAATGAAGTATACACAACAGAGCAGTAGCTGAATAACGTCCTTTTTTTTGTGTGATTTATTATTATTTCATAAGTTAGTCAAACATATAAGCAACATGTATTTCAATGTAAATTGTATACTCACTGATCCCCTGGTTGGTTTGTGTGAAAGATACCATTGAAGTCTTGTACTTTCGTGTGGTTTTATATCTATACATTCAGACACCTGCTGCTAACTTTAGTCAAATTCTTTGTTTCATTTTTCCAGTGAAGTTCGTCTTGTTGAAATAATGGAACATTTATGTGATGAGGGAGCTAAAGAGGTAACAGTTATTTATATCTCATTGCTAATTGCCTTATCATATCATTACTGCACAAAGATATCAAATGAACTGGTTTATTTGTTCCTGTATCAGTGTTGAAATGGAATGAATGGTATTGTATATTGATGTTTTGTAATGTATTTGTATTGGCTGTGCTTAATTTGTGACCCATTATTTTACCGTCTCAGTGCCATTCAGTTGTAGAGGAACACGAAGAACTCGTGGAGAGATACTGGTTTAAGGAATTTGCCCAGAAAAGAGACACAGACTTTTACAAATATTTTTGTATAGAAAATATGAAAGGTAGAGTGTAGTATTTTATATTAATTGATTCACATGAACTTTTTAGACTGACAAATAATTTTGCTTGAAGGCACTATGAAGATAAAATACAATCAAACTATTTAGCATATTAGCAAAGAAGCAGCCTTAAAGTTAGCACCATTGCAGTGAACTAGGAGAGGGAAGGAGACAATAAGAAGAGATATTTTGTTTTCAATTATCTGTACAATTAGATCTTTCTCTCCTAACAGACGATACCAACGTTGATTCCATCAGAATGTGGTAAATAATTACGGAGAGAAAGAGTTAATCCTACTTACATCAACAAATGTTCTTGGAGAATCATAACCAAGGTTTATATCATTCTTGCTCTACTACATTGAGCTGATTCCAAATATATTAATCTATAAGAGGGCCAGTGTCTCAAATGTGTCTGTTGAGACAAAATGCAGGCTTAAGAGAATGCAATCAGTTTTCTTAGGTGTCAATTTTCATCTGCCAGAACAAGTCTGGCCTTTTACTATTCTGTTCTGATTGGTCGTGGACAGTAATGCTTTTTTATTGCATCTTAATGGAATGATTAAACAATTGTAATGCATCAGTTTTAAGCTTTTTTTTAACTGTATGAAAAAGCTATATTGATATTTTATTTTTAAAGCTTGCTGTCCTAACAACACTTATGGCCCCAATTGTTCCCAGTGTCCTGGCGATGTTGATAGACCTTGTAATGGACAGGGGTATTGCCAGGTAGGTGTTTTATTAAGATATATTTGTCATGTAATAAAATGCATTAGTTGTCCGGACTTACAATGGAAGTTGTTTTGTGGCACCATTTTTATTTTTGAACCCACTGAAATCTTTGCCTTAAGTCACAAATAAAACAAAAGTATTTGAACTATCAAGTTCTATTTGTGCTACTTCTGTCACAAACTATCAAGTTATATTTGTGTTACTTTTGTCACAAACTATCAAGCTCTATTTGTGCTACTTCTGTCACAAACTATCAAGTTATTTTTGTATTACTTTTGTCACAAATTATCAAGCTCTATTTGTGCTACTTCTGTCACAAACTATCAAGTTCTATTAGTACTACTTCTATCATGAACTATCAAGTTCTATTTGTGCTACTTTCATCACAAACTATCAAGTTCTATTAGTGCTACTTCTGTCATGAACTATCAATTTCTATTTTCTGTTTGTGCTACTTCCATCATGAACTATCAAGCTCTATTTGTGCTACTTCTGTCATGAACTATCAAGCTCTATTTGTGCTACTTCTGTCATGAACTATCAAGCTCTATTTGTGCTACTTCTGTCACGAACTATCAAGCTCTATTTGTGCTACTTCTGTCAGGGTGAGGGGACAAGAGAAGGAGATGGCAAATGTAACTGTAATTCAGGCTACAGAGGAGATATTTGTGAGGAATGTAGAGATGGCTTTTTTGAGGAAAGTAAGAATGACACTCATACTGTATGTAAAGGTAAGTCATAGTGAATACTTAAAGGAACAGGACGTTTCAGAAAAAAAAATCACTAGTTATTGCAAAAAGGTAGTTAATAAATTTTAAAAATTAAAGATAATTTTAAAATCATATTCAATAAATCTTAATTGTGCTAAGATAAAAACTTCTCAATGAAGTGACAGTAGAATGTTAAAAATATGTTGCATATTTACATTCTAATGTATTAAAAAAAATTTTTTAAAGCTGGTCTTCCAAATCTCAATTTTGTTTTTCTTTTGTGTGCAAATTATTTTTTTGTCAAGTCTGTCAAATTATATATTTTACAAATTTTAAAATTCTCAATATAAATCTAGTAACTGCTGCTTCTAAAATTAAAATTGAATGTGCCAAAGCAAATTTCCTCCAAACTGTGGAACTTAAGTGTTTTAAATAAAAATTTTGTTTCATTTGTGTATTGCAGTGTGCCATATAGCCTGTAAGAATACTTGTTGGGAAGGTGGACCCAAAGGATGTGATGAATGCAAAGATGGTTGGCTGGTTGATGAAGAACAGGGGTGTATAGGTTAGTGACATTTCTCTTTTTTTACTTCAGTGGCTTTCAACAGAAGAATATCTCCAAATGGGAAATTTACAATTAGTTTATAAGTAGCTTTATTTTTGTATTTAACATTTCTTGTATTATAAAATAAGTGTAATTTTATTAAACATCTACATATTTCAATCTAATTTCTTAGTTTGAAAAAAAAAAGAATAAACCAAAAATGTGAAAACTGTTTATTTGAGAAAAAAAATCAAAGAATCTGAAAAAAAAAAACATTTTACACAATTTGTGTTCATCAACTGTCTTAGTTTAGGCAAGCGGACATTGATTTTTGTTTACTTTGCCAACTTCTATGTAAGTCTACTAAATATCAAAATGTTTTAGCAGTACCTTTTTAAACATCAAGTGAAAAGAAAAACATATTGCAATGACCTTTCTGTATACTCTTTGCAACAAAGTTGGTATTTTTTTATTTTTTTTTGCTAAATATTTATTGTTCTATTATTTAGATGTGAATGAATGTTTAACTGATCCATGTGAAGAAAACCAGTTCTGTACTAACACTCAAGGCTCATATACTTGTTTTTGTAAGTTTCATAAGTTTTTATTTAGCGATACTTTTTAAAATGATTTAATTGACTTATTTACCAGATTGTAACACCTTTATTGCTGGTCAAATTATTGGGTGTTACTTTGGATTCTTGTGCATGTGTCTTACTTAGGACAACAAATATTAACATTATTTACCAGTCAATGCTCTTCTCAGCAGACAACATATATTTATTTATATAAAGCAATACATAGGCAATCCAGCCATGAAGGCGCAATGAACAATTGAATATAAGTCCCAGAACAAATCATACTTCACAAATCATGAGTCCATAATAAGAATTATTTCACAAAGCCACTCTTAATACAATATCTTATCTCCTTCCTCTCTGAGGACAAAGTAACAACTAACTGTATAACCGCATGGTCAGATTCAGACCGAGACTTTCACGTGAAATGAACACGCATGTTTTTTGTGACTACATTTCACCTTATGTCACAGTGATTCTCAAACAATGTTGTGACACAGATAGGTTTACTGGCACTTTTTTTTTTTATATTTTTTTACACCCAGTAGAAATTTGTTAATTTTAATAAAAAAAAAAATAGCACTAACTTTATATAAGTGTCCTTTCTTTTTCTCGATTTGAAAATTTGATACAATATCAGCAATAGGCTGTGCTTTTCAACTTCTGGCTTCTGTTTAGGAGAGGTTGTTCACTTAGAGTATAAAGACCAAAATAAATTTTGAAAATTTGTTTCCAATTATAAATCAGTGTATTAAATATGTGTATAGGTTAATGTAGTGAAATACTACATACATTCACTGTACTACTTTGTCCTATATATGCTTGCACACTGAAAGTTCACCACCAATCGTCTGTTGTTGTTTTTTTCTGGTCACTAATTTTTTTTCTTTCTCTTTATTAGCATGTGATGATGCTTGCGTGTCTTGCACAGGAGCTGGTCCTGACAAGTGTCAGGAATGCAGTAGTGGCTACACCGTGAACCAGGATACCAATATATGTCAAGGTCAGTCACTAAAACATTTTCTTGAAGTCATATTGTATACTTTTTGAAATAATTAGTTATTTTATTTTCTGAGGAATGCACACAAAGTAATGTAAGTATTATAAAATACATATAGTTTTAAATTTAGTAATTTAAAACATTAAAGAGTTTACCTGACAATTCTGGGTAAAAACTTGGTTATTAAAATTGTGTCTAATTGTGAACTCATGATGGCTCAATATAAATGAGTTATATAAAACAAATGTTTTAAAAAAATTTATTAATATCTTATTGGGTTGCAACTTTAGTGGTTTTAAATATTGAACAAATCAAAATATTTTTTTTAAGCTGTAAAATGCTTTAGATAAGATTCTGGTTTTGAATTTCCCTGATGGATAAAGTTTATGTTTTTAATTGTTTAAATATGTATATTGTTGGACACCTCTTCGCTGTGTCTTGTGTAGATTGTTGATTATGTTCAGGGGAAGGTAGCAACTAATTCCAACGTACCAACTGAACAGGATGAATGACCAACAATGAAATGAGATAATCAAGAGTGTTGACAATTCAAACATTTAATCCGGTACTGAAGGGAATCCGTCTACCCCATAGCTGTCGCTAACCAAATAACTAAGTCTAAAAAACAAATAGTACAAATACAGTAACATGAAACTGCTTTTATTCATAATGTACAGATACTAATGAGTGTGAAGAAGATTCAAGTTTGTGCCAAGGAGAACATTTACTATGTCGTAATAAGCCTGGTAGCTATGATTGTCAGTGTGAGTCTGGTTATCAACTACAAGATGGTGTATGTATTAAAGGTAAATAGTTTTTTTTTCTCTCAAATCTCTTTCACCAGATACGTTTGGCTGTGGCCCCTTAAGTTTACACATAATCTATAAGTAATCTTATGACTGCATCAATACATAAATAATTATAGTTTTAAATTTTTCTTCTTTCTAAACATTTCATTCTTTTGGTCTTGAACATTCTGCTGTGCTAGTCTTGATTCTGTCATCTCATTCTTGTGTTTCATTTATTTTACTTTTTGTTGCTGGATTTCAAATATATTGCTCTATTTTCTACAACTGTATAAAAGGTCAGAAATAATTGTATTGTTTAAAGTTTAAAATACTGGTCTACTAAATTGTTCAAAACGGATGTCATCTCTGGCTCTA
The DNA here is from genome assembly GCF_947242115.1 of Biomphalaria glabrata. Taxonomy (NCBI): domain Eukaryota; kingdom Metazoa; phylum Mollusca; class Gastropoda; family Planorbidae; genus Biomphalaria; species Biomphalaria glabrata. Next base: position 7,521,249 of record NC_074714.1, read on the forward strand.
AAGAAAAAGACCTTACAAAGATTTGAGCACCACTATTTATATTACATTAATATACATTTTGTTTCTTGGAATAGGTTGTTTTATTTTTGCATGAAAAATCAAATCCTTTTGTATTTCTTTCTTCCAAATAATTAATCAATCTAACTTTCTCAGTGGTGTAAAAATATTATATATATATATACTTTTTCACATTGTTTTTATCATGATCAGTGAAGTTTGATTTATTGTTTGGTGTTTTAGCTGTCTTTGGTTTACACTCTTTATCAGCATTGGTAGCTCTCTTGATTTCATCTTTCAGAAACCATCCCAAAAATTGACAAGAAACCCTCTGTGATAAAACAGAGTAAGAAAAAAGTTTCCAAAGAAAAAGATCTAGACTTGTCCAAGTTCAAGGACACTCCCAGTATTACTGGTCACTTCCTGATCATGGCTTTCTATGGAATAAGTTGTCGGGTGGCCTCCTCTAACCATGCAGTGTTAATTACATTGTCTTTACTTATGATCATTCATGTCATTTGGTTTGCCACAAATTCAAAATGATGTTTCTTTAAGTAAAAATGGTGTGTGACTTTTTTTCTTTTTAACTTTGTAATTAGCAATACCTCTAATCAAAAGAAGTTTCATTAAAGTATTTATACAATTTTAGAAAGATATTTCTTTTCACTTTCTGTCACATTTTTTTCTAACTGTAATAATTTACCAATTCTTGCAGTCTTTTAGTTTTCTAAAATGCTCAATATTATTTGAAATTTAGAACTTATTTATTTGATTTTCTTCTTTTTCTGATATAATGTATATATGTGAATACATTATGCTTACTTTCTTTTTGATGTAAAATAATGAAAATTGATATTTTTGACATATATGTATGAAACATACAATTTAAAATTTTAATGGCCATACCAACATGTTTTTTTTTTTTACGTCAATTGTCCAGTTTGATCAACTATCTACTGGCATTCAGCAGCCAACATTTTTTATGCTTTGGGAAAAAAAAATGAAATTAGGTCTCTGTGAAACAAAATAACATGAGTTTGTGTTTTCACACAAACTTTAGGTGGCTACTGCTGGTTCTGAATTTTGTTAAAACAATGCAGGTCTAAGGGCAGATTTTGATGTTTTGTGGGAGAAATTATTAAGGCATTTTTTCTGCTTTTGACAGTTCACTAGTGACTTTTTATAGTAGTAATTGTTAATATAAAGAATGACATGTTTCTTTGGGTTAAGAAAAAGCCTCAAGAAACCTTCTTACATGTTAATTGCTTGCAAACACATCCAAAGCAGGAGAACGTTGAATGTTGTTTTTTTACATGTACTGAGTAGACAGAGAGTTAATGATAGTAACATAAATAACACAAAACTACATATTAAATCTTCTTTGAAAAATTGTGTGTAGTTATTAGTATGTCTAAAAAAAAAAACACATGTAATTATATATGATATTTATTACATTTATTTTGACTAAGACCAAAACTCTTAAGAAAATTCAAAGAAAAATCAAAATCATTTCTCTTCCGTGCCTCTAATCACCTAGATTATCCATAGTCCCTGTATATACTATATATACTTGTATATGTTAACTTCCAGAAGTAGCCATGGCACCTAGATCTATTTTTGACTGTTCAAATTGGATTTCATTATTTTTAGTTTTTAAGATGTTAACAGACAAACGGATGGACTACTCTAAACTAGCAGCTGTTTTTTTTTTTTTTTTGGAGGGGGCGGGGGGGGGGGGGTTAAAACATGTTCACTATATATATATATATATATATATATATATATATGTGTGTGTGTGTGTGAAAATGTGTTGTTTGTAATAGAAAATAGTGTGAAGAAAAAATGCAATCTATGTATGGACATTGACAGTAAATTCTAATTTTATTTCTTCCTATGTTTTTTTTATTATGTGCCAAATCTACTAAATGGACTTACTATTTGTTGTTAATGCATTTGAATATTGATTTGCCATTAAAAGTCATGGTTTTAATTCATGCCACCAACACTACTCTTTATTGCAGATGGGCCAGAGACTGAATCTGTAAACAATGATGAAATAAATACAGAGATCAACAATGAGACAAGAGAAGAGCTGTAAAATGGTCACTTCCAAAATGGGCATTTCAATCTCATGTACATGAAGCTAGGAAGCTAGTAATGTTAAATTCTCCAAGCATATCTGTTGGTGACACAAAATAGATTTTTAACTTTTTTTTTGGAATGGTAATAATAGTGGTATATTTCAAACTTGTTTGCTGAGTTAATTGACCATGTTGATATTGTGTTTTGAGATTAGATGAAGACATTTCTAACCACAAAAAGAAATTGCTTTGATTCATATTGAATTGCTATTGAAGACAAAATCTAGTTGGATCTGTTTGTTATTTAATCTTTGACATAGTTGAAAACCTAAATTTGCTTTTCGCATCATGACTCTCCGCTAGCCAAATTTTTTTACCCTGGAAAGTGCAAAAAATAGACCACTATAAAACAGACGCTGCGTTTGAAATGCCACATACTAGTATGTTTATTACATTAGTAGTTTTCTCTCGACCATATTAATGACATTAGTTGAATGATTGCTATTTTTTTGCAAGATCTATTTGTTTCAGTGATGAAATACGAATGTATTTATTTCAAGCATTTTAATTGTTTGTATTTGTTTGCTGACATGTGTTCCCAACTTACAGGAAATAAATTCTATTATTTCTTTATGACATTTGTTTCTTGAGTTTATTAAAGTATGGATAAGCTGAACCACAATAAGGTTGGGGGAGTACTTAAAATTACTAGTCAATGATAGTAAATTGACCATTTATGAATAACTCGCTTCTAAATTTTATTTAGCCTTTATGCATCTCACAGCTATCTAGTCTGGCTGCTTATTAAGTGAGAGCCGCGTCTACACCTTAATTCTTGAAAACGTTCATTCCAGCAGAGTGAAGAGTAAATCAGTAATTTAATTATTTTTCAACTACCGGGTACTTCAATTTATCTTGGTAACTTAAGACATTCCTTCAAAGAGAAGATAGTTACGTCCATGTGTTAATCTAGCAGTGCAGTTAAGAGAATTTAACTGTTATCAATTTTCATGACTTAGCCCGTTCCATGCTCTAACAGCATTAGGGAAGGAGCACTTTATGAATTTGTCCTTGCATATGGAAGATCCAGCGGGGTGAAGTCAAGTACCCCTCTACTAAATGAATTGCCTTACTAGGCTGACGAGATTTCTCTGCCCTAAACAGCTTAGCATAGTTGGAAAGGCGTATGCAGATTTTGGCGGAGCGGAACGTGTTTATCCAGAGTCGCAGTGTGGCTTTAGGGCAGGTAGATATACAACAGATATGATTTTCTCTCTGCGGCAGCTACAGGAGAAGAGCAGAGAACAAAAGCAGCCCCTCTTCCTAGCATTTATTGATTTGACCAAGGCTTTTGACCTTGTTATCAGAAGGTCTAATGTTTGCGCGTACTAGAAAAAAAAAATGGCTGTTCAAACAAGCTATGGAAACTAGTGTCAGCTTTTCACGAAAATATGCCGGGCACCGTACAGTTTGACAGTTCCGCCTCTCGGCCATTCTCCATCAAGAGCGGGGTAAAACTTACCGTAAAACAAGGATGTGTTCTGGCTTCCACACTATTTGGCATCTTCTTTTCAGTCGTACTAACCAGTGCTTTTAAATCCCTGGAAGATGGAGTATATATCCACACTCCACAGTAGATCCGTTGGAAAGCTATTTAACCTGGCACGTCTTAAAGCCAAAACGAAAAGACGGCGTAACTTGATTAGGGAGGATTAAAGAGGCTAATGAATGCCTTTACAGCTGCTTGTCAAAAGTTTAGCTTTACAATAAGCCTCTCCAAAACCGAAATCCTGGCACAAGACGTCGCAGAAATACCTGTGATACATATTGGAAACCACACCCTTATGGTATTGCAGGAATTTACCTATTAGGGATCAACAATCTCCAGCAACCTAGACAATGAGCTGTCAAAAAGAATAGGAAAGGCTTCAGCAGCAATCTCAAAACTCTCCAAGCGCGTCTGGGAAAATGCCAAATTGACCACAGCAACCAAAATCCTAGTCTACAATGCCTGTGTTGTGAGCACTCTTCTTTATGTCAGTGAGAGCTGGTCAACATACATGTAACTAGAGCATAAATTAAATAGTTTCCACCTGGGCTACCTGAGACGCATAATGTGCATCTCCTGGATCGTGTCTCCGATCAGGACGTTTTGAAATTGGCCAATATATACAACATCTATGTTCTCGAGATACAGAAAAGACTACGCTGGCTCGGACATATCACCCGCATGTCAGACGGTAGAATCCCGAAATAGGCTTATATCTTATATGCTAAGCTCGTGGAGGAAGTCAGACCCATGAATCGCCCAAGACTAATTTATAGAGATGTATGTAAGCGAGACATGAGAACCACAGATATCAATGAAAATAGCCTATGTGGGAGGAATAAGTCCAAGACCGAACAGCATGGAGACAGACAGTGTGTGCTGGTACGATCCTCGCCGAGAGCAAAAGAAATGAAGCGGCCTTAGTCAAGAGAAAGAAGAAGGCTGCCCTGTCAGCTAGCCCTAGGACAGTTGCATAGGCCTATACATGCACGAACTATGACAAAATCTGCAGCTCCAGAATTGGCTTGTTTAGCTACACCAGATTGTGCTCCGTATCAAGATGAAACCAAAACCAATGACTCATAAGGGTGCAACCATTGGTTTCCGCGACAGAAGGAGCCATATATGGAAGATATTTATAATACTTTAAATACACAACTAAAGGGAAGAAAAAAAATTTTAAGGGAAAAGTGGTATTTGTTAAGGCTTTGAATGAGAAACAATGAGATCAATTAGATAATAATTAAGCAAGGTTCCCCTTCACCTATCCCTTGGACCATTGGGACACTACACAAGATCTGTCAACCACTCTCCATTCCTCTCTGTCCTTTGCCTTTGTCCATTCTTTGATGTTGTCGTCCCTTTGCTTTCTCTGTCTTCCTCTTCTCCGCGGTACTGTAGGCTACACGTTCCCTGAATCAAAAAGTTTGCAAGCCCCGAGGACCATGCGATGTGGCCATAGAGTTTGAGTTTACTTTTTTTGATAGTTGTTAGGTCATTGTGGGGTCCTATTGCTGTATTAATCCTGTTTCTTATCACTACATTCGTGATGCGGTTTTTGTAAGTGACACCTAATATTTAATTATATCTTCATAACTGTCAGTTCATTGAAAACATATGAATATTAACAATATAATAACATTAATAAATCTCCGTATCCTGTGGTATCAAGTCGCTAATCGAACTAACATTACAACAGCACGTCTCTTCTTTGTGTATCGACAGAGATAGGGTTGTAGTGGTTGATAGTTTGTAATTCATAGTTTCTGATATTCCTTCTGAAAATATTGAGCCCTGCCTTTTCACCTGCCTGAGCGGACCACTTCGGGGGCCGATTTTGAATTTGTTTTCACGCAAACTGTCTTTGTAACCCTGTTAGTTGTGTTTTTTGTATTTGTGAGTTATGGTTTAGTGTTATATCTTTTATTGCTACTTAACTTTTTTGTCTTCTGTCCCGAAGTGTCTCTAAATCTACGGATTTTTACTAATGACTTATTACTCTAGTCAAACGTGAATGTTCGTTATAAAATTCATAGCTCTATTTTGCGACATCAAGTTCAATTTCTTGACACGAGGGGTCCCAAACAGAGAACACGTATTCTATTATTGGTCTAACCATAGACTACATATTCTATACACAGTCTATGGTCTAACCAAAGTAGAATTTTAGTTTGAAATTCCTCTTTGATTTGTAAAATCTCTATTCCGTAATTTTTCATTTATTGTAACACCTAGATGTTTTAGAATTTTGACACAGAATGTGGAACTGGTAGGTATACCACGAATAAGAGAATGTAATTTCTATTTTATTTTTAATTGGAATTTTTCTAGTAGGCGGTGCAAACTGATTCCCATTTCTGTATTACATCTCTCATAGTAATAGTTCAGCGTGTTCTTTTTTTATATACACTATGAAATCATCTGCAAATAGTCCAGATCTTATTCGAAAATATCACTGGCCTAAGGGAATAATTTGTCCCTCCCCCCTTTTTTTTTTTTAAACAAATGAGGCAGTGTTTGATTAAGCTCTTAGCTTTGTAGTATTCCTTCAGTCTAAAAGTGACATTAGAAAGCTAGTGAAGTTTCAACATACCGGTATGGTATTCAAGTGATGAGTTTTGTTCAACATAATACTTGTGATCAACTGCAAGTGAGCGAAACTAATGTTGGAGGTGCAAAAATTTTCTTTCTTTCATTAATGGAGTACCACTACATTCGTTCTTACAATAATAATCTGTTAATTCTAAGTTTCTCTAATGCAATCTGTAAGTAAGGGGTGATCTGTGGACCAGATGATTTAAAGGTTATGTTTCAGTGGCTGATTCTTAAAGATGGTGTCATGTGGCCAGTACAACAACTAATCACCTTACTTTTCTAGACAATGTCAGGTACCCTTTATGTTGAGTGGACTCAGGGGAGCCCTAGCTATCCAGAAATTCAAACCCGAGGCTTCTCATTTTAGAAGCAAAGCTATTTACCACTAATTTACCAATACAATTGGTACCAGTATTCAAAGGATAATGCTACTTTAACACTTTGTAGTGATTTATGTATTAAACTTACACTAATGCCTCAAAACATGATAAATGGTAGCCTGAATTACTTCAACAGAATTCTCCATTTTTACAAGTGTAAGCTAATCGTCTCAGGTTATTTGATGATTAGTAACTCTATACATCTTAAATTCATATAACTACCATACTTAGTAGAATATAATGTAAATGCTAGGTTTAGCCTTGTATGCTGAGCTTATCTTTACTTCTGTTCGCACAACATCTGAGAACTAGCTTCATATTACATCTACCAGGAATAAGAAACAATGACTACATTACTTAAAATTTGTATTTATTGAAATGACCAACTGAACAAATTCTCAGATCTAGGTCAATTACAAGAAATGACACAGAAGGGTGAATAAAATCACAACTGAATGAATGCTTAAAAAAATCAAGTTGTCCCTCAGGAACAGCCCATTGTGTTGTCGCATGTAGCACCCTGGGATTGAATCTACACATCAAACACCAATGTTATATTTTGTGTAATGGACAATTTTAAGCAATGACCAGTTTTTCTATGCAACCTGCCCCACATCTCAGTGGCATCAAACTTGAGACAAATTGCTTGCCATTTTACACCTCACTGGTGTCCATTGAAACTTTAATTATTTAACAGTTTCAAAAAAAATATTCCAAGGCTTGAACTCATTCGTGCTCCATGGATTCTGTAGTGGTCACCAGACTACTCTCGTCTGGTGTCTCCATACTTTTCCTTTCTTCTCGACACATATCAAAACCCTGACTGTCACTAGAGGAGGACAACTGAGATGGGGGTGAGGAAGTGTCATGTGACACAGTGTCATCACATGCTTGTTCCTGGGAAGACCTTGACAGTTGGTCTGAGGAGAGCTGTGAAGGGGAGGGGTCTGCTTCTGAATGACAACTCTCTTCTTCAACAGTTGTTTCTTGTGAGCATTCTGAAGTTTCTGTCATTACACAATCACTAGTTTCACTTCCTGTAGCATTTTTATTCAAGTCAGGTGTTTCTTCTGTCACATTTTCACTAGGAGAAGATGAAACTTGATGGTTGTCAACGTCTGACATATCTGAATCGGACTTAAATCTTTTGGGTTTAGGTTCGTCTGATTCCATAGGATCAGAGGCTGGCTGTGTATTAGAAGTCTGTGTAGGTGGCATGTCTACAGAGTCCACCAATCTTTCCAGCACAGTGACACTGTCACAAGCTGAGTCCGGTACATCCATCTTCTCACTGGTCAGCTCCTTTTGTGACCCTGACACAACATCAGCATAAGTACGTAGATGACTAAAGGGTAAACTAGATGAGGATGTACAGCTGCTGGATGGGCTGTCAGCTTCGGTTGAACTTTCAATAACATCAGCTGGCGTTGAAGCGGAGCTATCTGATTGCTGTACTACTTCAACAGAGCGAGACTCCAAAGTTGTGTCAAAACCAAAACTATGATCAAGAATATCAGAGTGACGGCCAACTTCAGCATCACCGACAACTACCTGGTCAGTTGACTGGGTTGTGGGTGACTGTTGTTCTGGAGTCACATCTGTAATTGTTTTTGAAACTGTTCCAACAGCATCAGTTTCTGGCTGTTGGGGAAGAGCATCTTTACTATTCTCTCCTTCATTGGCTATAGATGCCCATGGTCTGATGCTGGGATCATTTGTAACGGCAGATGTCTGTGTAGACAGTACAGCAGCACTTTCACCTGAAGGGTTACAGAAAATTTATTAATAACATGTAAACATAAATTCATTAATAAAAGTTGTATTAGTATTTTTCTTGGTATTTAATACATTTTCACAAAATATTGCCTTTGAAAAATTATCTCATAAAATAACACATACAAATTCTATTTAATTAATTCAGTAAAAGCAATTCAGGAAAAAATGTCAAAATAAAAGCATAATAAGAAAACAAGCGCAAACCTGAATCTGATGTAGAAAGTTCTTCAGAGGAAGAGGAAGATGAGGACGAGGAAGCATTTGTGTCTTCAGCACCCATTTCTTCCTCCTCTTCATCATCTGCCAAAGCTTCACCCCCATCAGTAGCCACTGGACCAACATCACTGGTTTCCATGGTAACCTATACAATAACAGGTCAAATAAAGTAATAGAGAATCTAATACAATAATAAAAAATATATGAAATTTGATCATGTCTTTGAATCCAAATCAGTTCTTTCCACAATGCCAGCGAAGCCTACACCCAACGGGGACATGTATGTGAGAAAACTTAGGAAATAGTGGATAACAATATTATGTGAGATTTAGAATGTATCGTAGCAACAAGAACACCATTAGATAATATCATGCATGGTCACATATCCTGACTGATGATACTATTGATAAAAGTTGAATGAATATGATAAGTTTTGTTTTAAATCTTCCAATACAAGGATCATAAATCTAACAAATAGATTAACAATTTGAAATCTTTATTACCACTGTAAAGACTACATATTTTGTATTGATATTTATTGTAACTAAATACTTTTATGCTTAGTGCAATAGCCCATTAGTCTTTTAGAACTATCTGGGACAAATTAGAATGTTTATGCCATAAGAAAGTTAACAATTGCAGAGTTGGGGCAGTGGAAAAAAAAAAAAAGAATCACTCACCACTGTTTCCTCAACAACTTCTTCAGTTTGTACACCAAGAGGTTGTTCACCATTCTCACTGTACAATGAACTCACCAAACCACCCACCACACCATTGGTAGTGACTGATGTCTCTTGAGATGACGGCTGATAATAAGAACCAATATATATTTTGTGTTTCAAAAAGAAAACAGCCAATTATTTTTTAATGTATACTTTAACCACTAGAACGTTATCACACACACACAAAAAAAGTTACCTGCGATTGTTTTGCTTCTTCTGTGGTGGCAGCAATGTTGTTGGTGGTTGTCACTCTTGGTGAGACAGTGACACTCGATGTGACCCAGCCTGGTACAGGGGGCAAAGTAGAGCTTATATTTGAGTCTCTTGGAAAAAATGGAGACCCATTTAGATCCATGCCATTGACTAGATGTTTATTGCCAGAGTCTGCGACGACTTTCCTGAAAATGTTAAGACAACTATACTAAAATACAAATACTGAACAATACTTGTAAAAAAAAATGACTGTGCAGCTATATTAGCCAAAGAAAAAGAACAAAAATGTCTTATTGTCTTAAAAAGTTGACGTCTATCAAGAATTCTTACCTTCCATAAGGATCAACAGTACTAACAACAAGAACATTCTGAAATAAAATGGAAAATAAACATTCATTGATTAATAACTAACTTTCTGAGAAAGCTTGATATGACTACTTGCTGAAACAAAAGAAGTGACTACCCAAATGAATAAAATAATTTAAATTTTCTGTTGCAGAGATAATAGCCAAATAACTAACAATCATTGATATCAATTCCAAACAAGGGGCTTGGAAATTTTCTGAAAAAAAAAAAAAAAAAAGTAATAATAATAAAAAAAGACCTACCCTTTCTAAACCTCTCAAAAATTTATCACTGCGTTTATAATGTTGTTTAGGATCAATGAGTAGTTCACACAATCTCTGAATAGTAAACGGTGCCCTATAGGAATGAATAAAGCATTTGCATTAATTAGTTAGCAGGGCAAATTTTTGTGACTTCAAATGATCATAGGATAGTAAAACTGAAACATTACCAGCAAACGTAATAGCTAGTGGTTATAAGCACTCCAATACCTATAAAATGCTTTTAATGGCATGCATCTCACATAGCTTCAAACAGCCAGTCGAACTCCTGACCTTCATGAGCGGCTTAATTACTGAGATGGCAGAACTGTCAACACAGCAGGGAAAGCGGCCAAGGGGAATAGCTGCCCTGAAAACTAGCTTGGAAACCTTAGAAGAAAAACTGATGAATCCAAATCTATGTTGCTTGGTGGGTAAACCCTAACATAAAAAAGACTTAATCTTGAAAAATCTGGTGCCAGTGTTCTCTGGAACAGCTTGTAACAGTGATAATTTCTTTCAGATATAGCAATGACTCTGACTCTTAACCAGGGGTGGCTAACCTTTTGCTTCCATGTGCCAAGTTTTCGTCCTTTTAAGTGTGGTCATTTGTAAATATTCTGTCAATTTTATATATATATATATATGTGTGTGGTTTTTTATGTGACGGTACGCACCGGTACGGCGTATCTGCACCTTTTCCAATGTGGGGGATTTTTTTTACTTTTCTTGTATTTTAACATTTATCATTAATTTATTTGTAGTTAAAAGTTAGGCAATTCTGAGTACCGGCATCAATTTTTGTTTTACAAAAAAAAAAAAAAAAAAACTTCATACATACATATATATAGTAGAGGAGGGTAGTTAAGCAAACAAAATGTTAACATTTCTAGTTTGGATTTATGATTTTAATTTATTATTTCTGTATGACCTATAGACAAAGTATTGAAGATCGAGTCAATTCTACAAAATACATTGAAGAGTAGTTTGAATATTTTTGCTGATGAGGAAGACTGCATGCTTGCATTTTATAAAAATTTTCAGTTACTGAACAGAATTTTCTGAAGATTTACACTTTAAATGTCGGAATCGACTTAAATCTTTTTTTTTTTTTTTAAATGAAAAATGAAACAATTTTGAATCAGTGATATCATTAACAAAGCTAGGAATCAACATGTCTTTGCTCCTTGCCATGCAGTTTTAGATTTAAGTAATTGAGATGTCAAGTCCCATCAACTAAAAGTGCTTCATTTAACATCCATATTGCATGACACAGAAGACTTCTTTTCTTCTGGCAGTACACCTCTCTCTTCAAACATTTCACAGCTGGTATCCATAACGAAGTTGCAAGTTCAAAATTGTTTCACACACAGCCTCTTGGTGGGATATCTCAGAAAAGAACAATAATCAAGAATACAGCTCCAGTAGCTCTATCAGTAATTGACGGCTTAGTTTACTTTAGTCAATTCATTTAATTCATAATTTCGTAGACATGACTGCTTCCTCAAATAACTCTTGTGACCATCTGGTTTTTTTGAGTGACAGAAGACCAATATAAGTTCTTTAAAAAAGTTGAACATTATATCCTTAATTTTTTTTTCTTATAACCAAAAGCTTAATTACTTAACATACAAAATGTCCAAAGTTCATGAAAATAAAGAGCATAAATATTCATGAAAAACAACAAAAAAAAAAACAAAAAAAAAACAACACAATTTTATAAAGGTAGCAATTACATTAAACCAACATGTTCTGTGTATTTTGGTCTGATTCGTTTTATAAACATTTTCAGCCAATTAGTGTAATAGCTTGCAATAGTAGTAGCTTCCATCTGAATTTATTTCTTCTAGAAATTGTTTATTATCATTTATTTTTCTAACGCTAATAGGCTTGCGTTTTCTATATTTTTTTTTTCTCGGGATGAAATGTGCCACTAGTAATTGCTGCTTGGGTGAAAAATTAGCTAAAACCCAGTTTATTTATTTATGTTAATTTAACATACCCATTAAATTTATGTATGGAATCCATAATCCGCTTATGCATAACATCAAACTGCACATTCTCAACATTGGGTCTGGTGGGGATATTTTCTGCACTTAAGCCCTTTCTTAATTCTGCAATAACTTGTTCCATCTTGCTAACAATCAATGGTTTTAACAACGGCCAATGAAACCTGTTAGAATAAACAATTGAAAGTGAAGTTTGGACAGTTAGGACTACCTTTTAGGCAATTTTACAAGTAAATAACACAAACATACACTAGTTTGCTAAATCACACATTTCTGTTATTAGTAGTAGTATATTCTGTTAGTGATGGTGACAAAAAAAACAACAACAAACAATGGACATAAAAAAAAGCATTGACCTCAGCCCTGACAATTAATAATGGACCTCATTCACCAATCGTAAACAAACAACATTTAGCCACGTGATTCTATATATATATCTTCTATTACAAATTATGTAATCCATAAGGCTGTCACGCGATACGTATACATATTTTTCATTGTTTTATCAATATATTGAATATTATAATTATGACGTGGCTAAATGTGTTTTTTTACGATTGGTGAATGAGGTCCATTACTTTACTATCTTATCTAGATTCAAATTTTTTCAAGATCTAGATTAGAAAACTAGAATTAATCTTCAGAATTCAGATTGATGCAATGATGACATATAATGTTAGTCAACAATAACAGTGATGATGTCAATGATCAGATTCAGACTATCTACTATCTAGACTAATCTAGAACTACTAGAAGTAGAATCTAGACTTTCTAGAGTCTAGGTGTAGAGTTATGTAGAGTCATTTAAACTAATGACACTAATGTCATTACTGTCATTAGTATTAGTTAGAACTGTTAGTGCTGTTACTAGTGTTACTAAATAACTAATTTAGCTGTTAGATGATTTAGATTAGTAATGATTAATCTAGATTTCTAGATTTAATTTGAAAACATAAAATTCTAATAAGTCTAGATCTAGATTCTAGACAGAGAAGTAAAAATAAAAAAATACATTTTTTTTTCTGTTTAAAGCTGCGTAAATAAAATAATAATTATAATTACAATGTTTCTCCATTTTTAGCCACTCCGTTCAAATATTGTTCAAGAATATGGGGTATTTCCGGCGTTGGATTCTTAGAGAACACTGAAAACAAATAAAAAAAAATATTAAAAAAAAGAGCAAAATAATTGATGTTTTTATTGTCATAGTTTACACATTAAATAGATCTAATAAATAAACATTTAAAACACAACTGCCAACAAAGAAATAGTTCTAGATATAGATTCCGATACCCGTTAATGCATCCAAATAATCTTCTTTATTGTCCATCTCGGAACCAGCTATAAAACAATATAGACCTAAAAGCGAAGGTCGAGATGGCGACTGGAAGTGACGTAAGACATCTAGAATCTAAATGGCCAGACCTACTGTTGCCAAATAAAATTGTTTTAACAGTAATCATGAAGGTTAGCGTCTTGGATTACTGGAAAGTACACAATTAACAAAAATTATTTTAGATCTAAATACATTTAATAAATGTACATACTGTTTTAGTACATCTAGATTTTTTTGTAAAAAAGAAAAACTTTATATTTAAAAATACTTCAAAAATGCCTGAGGGACTAGATCTAGATCTACAAGATGATAAGCAGGCTGCTATTTTGTTGTCAATTGTGTTGCCAACTTGAAGGTTTTTTGTTTTTATGATTTGTTTTTTTGGGGCACATTTTTTTTCTTTTATGAAAAGCTGGTGATAGCATGTGTATCAACATAAATTATATGGGTAACCTGTATAGAAATAATTCTAAAATATTGATGTTTTAAAATAATAGACTATAATTTATATTTTAATAAAATATTTTTTTTGTTTCTGCACTTGTTTTTTGTCATTTTTCGTTTTTTTAAATATCTAATGTAATCTAATGAAATAGACATTATTTAAAAAAAAGATGTGCTTCCAGGTCAATCTAGTCATGTATGTTAATTAATGACTTAAATTCTGCCAAGTCATTGGTTTTCCTGGCTGACTAAGACAACCCATTCCATGCTCTAATCTCACTGTTGTACTCTCGTCATAATGTTGTTGTGACAGTTCACGTACGTTCCTCAATTTTTCTTGGTGAGCAGCTATTCTTAGCAGGATATCAATAGAGGCTGGCTCATTCTTTCACAATGTCCAAACAGCTTTTCTTTTCATGACCATTTCTTTGTGCTCCCTCCACTGTTCCTTGAAGGATAACTTTTGCCAGTGAGTCAAGTCTTACAATATGACAGAACTGTCTCAGCTTTCGCCTCTTCACAGCATTGAGGAGTTCATCCTTTTTGCCAGCCTGAGTGTTTCACATGGAAGTACACTATCAAGTAAATGTCTGACAAAAAATGTAGCAAAAGTGAAATTATATTAGGTTGTGATAGATCTGCATAATTCCAAATAGTTTCTCAGTATCAAAGAGGTTCAGTGTAAAATGATGGTGGAATATTCCTGTCTAGTCAAATGGTAAGTGCTGTTGACATTTTGTTTATGTGTATGTGTTTGTTCTTTGCATGTTGAATTATTCCTCTTCGCAAGAGAGTTTACATAGCATTGTTGTGTGTAACGTTGTGTACAGTTGGAGTATGTTATTATTAAAGAGTCATGAAACAGGCGTTGGCATTATTTATTAAGTGTATCTTTTATAAGCTTTCATCTGCTTGCAACATGATTATGAAGATCCTGAGTTTAAAACTCAGAACCTTGCCTCCATCTCCTCGCCATCATGCTGGAGGTTTGGTCTAGGAAGTAATAATCCTTCTCTTGAACATCCAAAACTTCAACAAAAAACAATCATGGCTCCACAATCATAGTTGAGACAAATACATTTTTTAAGTAGCATAGAAATAACATGTAGACTATGTTTTCTAAGGAATTTTAAGTCCTTGTTGTTGGGCATAGTTGAAAATGTAAAATCATGTGAACAAATTTTTTTTGAGAAATGAAGATTGTCACATCCAAGCGTCAACTTTCTGCGGTTCGGAAGGGGGGTGATGATGGGCTAGGTTTGATACCAGGACATTTGTGACCAAAGTACGGAGCAAACACAACACCTCTATGTTACCAGAGTATCAGGTCATTTAAGTCTGAATACATTACAGTAAGGAAGCTATGTTGAATTATTACAGTGTTACAAATGTATAAATGTTATTACCTCATGGAAATAAAAAAAGAATTGCTACAGCAGAAACTATTACGTGCATCAAAAGAGAAACAAATGGAGATTTTAATATACCTTAGAAAGAATAGCTTTTAGCTTTCGAATTATACATGTCAGTTGCTTAAAATATTGTACAATGTATAAAACACCACATAAGCGATATAAAGAGGGCCCATTTTGCCTTCAATGGCACAGAGGAAAGTAGCTGGTAGCAGATGGAGAGCTCTAATGAAGTCTGCATGACACGCATATGAGTCCCAGAAAAAAGCCCTTATTTTTGACAGGTGCAGAAAATGTAACGAAAAATTATATAGACCTCTAGTGAACAACAGTTTTGTCTGCATCTGATGTGGAAAAATCTGGAGGTTGCAACTGGGTTTGGGTAGCCATGCGAAACATTGCACTCATCCTTAATCTTTGGATTCGAAGACATTGCCATTATTATTGTAATGATTACTAGAACTCATATCCAGATTTGTTTCAGATTAAAAAAAAACAGAACAAAAACAAATTTAAATGTAAGACTATTCAATTTTATTCATGATCAAGTAATATATTGTGATTGAGTTAGCAAGTATCGATTTATAGCTGATATACATTCATGTTTCAGTTTCTTTACAGCATACATTATAATGAACATCTGTACCTCCAAGCAAATGTAACATAAACAGTTGACATTAAAATCTTTAATTCTTGACTAGAAAATTAAAGAACACATTGATGAAGGTGTAAAAAAAAAATAAATAAATAAACAACTTATGAACTTCATCACAAAATTATTATCCAGCCATCATGCCATGAAATACACCCAAAAGCTAGAGAAGACCCAACAGGAAATAGTGTAGGAAAGTAGAATTCTTATTAAGAGCTAAACACAAATGCACTATTTATCAAACAATGGCTTTCGAAATTTAACAAGATTTAGTATAGCAAAACAAGAGACCTACAAATGAACCAGTATATCTTATGACATGTTTTTGACAGAATTGTCTTCAAATTCTGACCTGCCAGGCCAAGATTTAAACTTAAGGTCTTCAGCCACTCTTTGATGCAGAATACAGACTTGCTATTTCATGAAAGTCATTCTTGTAAGTGAGAAGCTAAATAGTAAATCACTGAATAATGGTGAATGATGTGACTCCATTTCATTTATCAGATGTTGTCTCCCTTGGTCCACTACAAATAAATGACTACAAATTAAACATTATTTAAAAAAAAAAAGCTTAGAAAACTAAGGCTCTACTAAAGTGATGACAAATTAAACATTTCATTAATACATACCAATAAACTTCAGAGAAATAAACTATTTGGTATGGAACCAAAATAACGTATCAATTGTACCATTTTGGTTATATTTTATATAGAAAGTATTTCCGCGACATTTCTAGCCTCCAAATTTGATGTAGGATACCTACTAGCTATTCGTGTTAGTTTGTGATTTAAATAAAAGACCGTTTCTGTATGGAACTAGTCTGAAACCTTAATCCTAAGTATTAAAATATTTCTTATGTAGAATGGATTTCTAAATTGGAGGATGAAAGTGCAGGCATGTATATATTAGGCAGTGAAGTTACAACAAAAATTAAAAGTGATGACCTTGATAAAGAAGCAGTATTGCAGTACTTCATATTAAAATGAATGCATCAAAATGGGGCAGGAACAAGACAAATAAAAAATAAATAAATATTCAGTGCATTAGGATAACATCAAATCAGGGGAAATAACAAGCAAATTAATACAAAGCCAACTAAGAAGGGTACATCAGCCATAAGAGGATTCTAAATGTTTCTGCTGTAGAAGACGTATCTGAAGTTTGACACTGAGGCAAATCATTCTCTCTTCATGAATCTTCTGGCAGAGATCTGCATTGTTCATCTAGCACAAGAAAAGAAAAAAAAAGTTTAATTTCTGCATATAGTTTCTTGCTATGAAAACATACAAAATATATATATATTTTTTTTTTAACAAGAACATAATTGTACAAGTATGTACGGGGTAGCTAAAACCTGTCCCACTAGAGTCAGCTAATTTAACAATGCCACTTTTATATTCTGACTACCTATAAAGTTATTAGTGAAGACCTTATACCTTTAAAAATGAGAACTTATCCACTTTTACACTTTTAGATATACTCCTAACATCAAAAGTTAAAGGTTTGATGAAACATATTGACTAGATATAGATCTAGATCTGTATTGTGATATTGTCTGTTAATGATTTAAATGCATAATGTGCAACATTGTTGGATAGAACCATGTAGAAAAAAAATTGTAGAGAATTAAATAACAATACTTTGCAGAACCATGTAATGGTACCTAAAACCTGACCCACTAATGTAAGCTGATTCGGGACTGTCAATGCCATGTTCTGACTACCTCTTAATTAAGTTGATAGTGATTCTCTCAAGATACTGATCAAGTTGGGAATAAATGTAAATTCAATTTGGATCAAAATTTTATCTGCCATGTTCATTCTATCAGTTTGGTAAGGGAAACTAGGAATTTCCAAAACACAGAACTGTGACTCCTAAGTTGGAATTTTTTTTTTACAGTCTATAGCAACACCAGATAGTTGTTCATTAAACAACTGGTTCCTTCTTGTTAATTATTTCCTATTTTTTTATCATTATAATTTGAATTTTAATAGCTTGTTTTAAAGCTATTACATTGTCTTCCACTAGATTATAAATGTTATAAAAAAACAAACAACAAAAAAACTAAATTAAATAAGTTATTGTATAAAATATACACTATTAAATGCAATAAGTTTTTCAAAAATAGATCTAAGTACTGGTGTGATTCTATTTCTTAATATTATTAGCCACAAAAAATCGATGAAAACTTTTTAAAAAAAAGTCACTGACTTCCAGCTTTTCATTGTCCTGGATAAGCTGGTCAAGCAGCTCTTGAAGGTCATCCTCATCCTCGCTTTCCTCGCTGGAGGAAGAACTGCTGCTAAGGTCCTCAAGGTCAGAGTCCTGCCGCAAATACTGTAGTTCCTGTATCTCCTGAGCCAGACGCTCCATCTCACTGCGCTCAGTGGCAATCTTCTGTCTCAACTCATCGGCTAAGCAAAAGGAAGAAATCAAGAAAATTATTTTGTTACAGCAGGAAAGCAAGAATGTCTAGATACAATGACTAATACTAATGACATTATTATCAGTTTTCAATTATCTTTAAATTAAAGTGAAAAAAAGTATATTTAAAATAATGTATGACATAAAACTATCTTATCTTATATCTTTTTTTTAATCAGATGGCTGCAAGAAAGATAGCGGAATTCAGAAATTTCTAAAATACAAATCTTTTAAAATTGAAACAAAAATGGCATTGGTGCAGGACTTCAGGGAAAAAAAAATCTGCCCAAGAAAGTTGTTGCAGAGAAATGGCAAGTACCAAGTACTATTAGTGATATTGTCACTGAAGTCACTGTTTTTCTATTGTTCAGTGTAAATCAAACTCTTTTTAATTCAAAGAGAACCCCTGGTCCCTATTGATTAAAATTAAGTGGATTTTACCGTAACTTACAAAATTGGCTGTTTTCCACACATTGGAAACATCAAGATTTAAATTGATTTATGTTAATGCAGATTTGGAGTCATAAGTTTGTCAATTTTAATTATTTTTATTAATTTAGCAAAAGGCTGTAGGCTCTACAGAGAATGTAATATAAAACAATTAGCATTGGAAATATAACAAGATACATAAATATTATAACATAAATTAGAATGTAAAGTTCTTCATAACCATGTTAGAGTGTAAAAGAAATTATGTTGCTTATGTTGTAAAAAGAAAATGTTATTAGTTCCAGTTTGCAACATGTTTTAAGGTTAAAGTTTGTTGAAGCATTTAGTGAACTGAAATATCTTAGCCTAAAAAAATTTATATCTTTTACTGAAATATTTCTACCAGGATCAATCAACAATTAGAGATAGCACATAAAGATAATAAGAAAGGATGTTCTGTTTCTGAGATGATAACACTATAATGGTATACCTATAGCCAGTAGTTCCTCTTCTTCCAGTTTTAAGGCATATTCTTCATCCAAAAGTTGTTCTATATCAACATCATCAGGAATATCTAGAATTAAAAGAAAAAAAAAAGAAAAATTCCAAGAGTAAGAAGCTACAAAATAAATACATTATAACAGATTGTATTATATTAAATATGATATTTATTAAACCCATGGTATGATAGATTTAAACATGCTTCTAATTACCATATTCTTCATCATTGGACTCCATAATCTTTTTCTTCTTCTCTCCCAGTAACTCCTCTTCCAGTTCCCGCAGTTCCTCCGACTTACGAATGTGTTCTTTCTTGTCATCAGTGGCTTCAGAAGGTGGTTTGGGTTTAGGGATCTCTGCTTTCATAGGCTGCAGCAATGCTGTGGACATAAATGGAGGATTCGGGGGCTTCCTGTACACATACTCAACTTTAGAGGATGGCTTGGGTGGCACTTCCTCTTTCTGTGGCTTTGGTTCTTGGTGTGCTGCTTCTTCCACTTTTGGGACTTTAACAGACTTCTCCATGCCACTTACTATGGCAGATTTATCATCCTCATTGACATTAGCAGTTTTATCATCTTCAATGACCTTAGCAGGTAAAGCTTTGTCAGTGGCCTTAGCAGATTTTGTGCCTTCAGGGATCTTATCTGATTTAACATCTTCTGTGACCTTACCAGGTTTAGCATCTTCAGTCAAATTAGCGGATTCTGTAACTTTAATAGGTTTAACCTCTTCAGCTACTGTGGTGGGCTTAAGCTCTTTGGTTACCTTAGCTGATACAACATCTTCTGTAACAGGTGTTTGTTCTTTGATGGTTTCCCCTGATACACATGCTTCCTTCTCTGCTTTAGGCTCATCTTTAATACCTGCTGTGATTTCAGATGCTTCCTGACTTTCAGTGGTTGACTTGAGCACTTGTGTCGTATCCTGAGGTTTATTAGCTGTAACATCACTGGCGGCATCCAGTGCCTTGTTCTCTTTCTCAATTAAACCTTTATCTGAAGTATCTACAGAGTGAGAACTTCTCTTTTCCTCTGTGGAAGCCTCTTTCTCATTTAAATGCTCAGCATCTTCAGTATGTTTGCTGGTTTGAATCTCAGATTCTTTGTCTGTGGTCTTTTTCTCGACCTTCTCTTTTACAGTTTCAACTTCAGCCTCGGCAGGTTTGGTCTCAGCCTTTTCAGAGAGTTCCTCCCCGTCTCTAATCTTCTTGCCATCTTCTATTTTTTTAATTTCCCCAATCTGTGGGGCTCTAGTCTTCTTTGTACTTTCAACAAACTTAACTCCCTTTTTAACTTCAGTGTGACTGTCAGCATGGTTTGCCATCTCACTGTCAGGATGTTTTTCAACTACTGCAGTGACAGTGGTGACAGATGGATGCTGTTCTGGAGGAAGCCTAAGACTGAGCTGCAGATCTTCGGGGGCACTTAAAGATGGAATGGATGCAGTGGAAGACCTCTTTGCTTCCAGATTTGTTCGTCTTCTCTCAGCCATCTCCACATTCTTTTTGGCTGTCTTGATCTGTAATGAATGTTTAAAGACTTTTTAAGACCTACATTTTTTTTTAGTAAAACTAATATGAATTTTTGGGAGGGGTGTGGCATGGTAACTATCCAACTGGTAACAGCATGATTGAAGTTAGAGAAAGTAATCTAGTTACACTAGAGGAAAGATTGTTCCTTTGCATAACTACTTTTATTTGGAAAAAAAGTTGATAGTTACAAAAGTGAACTACCTTTTATTTGGAAAAAAAGTTGATAGTAGTTACAAAAGTGAACTACCTTTTATTTGGAAAAAAAGTTGATAGTAGTTACAAAAGTGAACTACCTTTTATTTGGAAAAAAAGTTGATAGTAGTTACAAAAGTGAATGTTTTGCACCCTAGTATAAAGGACCCATTAAAGTTTAGTCTGTGTTAATAATTCACTTAGTAATAATATTTTAGTAGCTGAGTCAAAAAAATTAAATAATAGCATTGTTGCAACAATGCTTTATTAAAAAAACAAAACAAAACTGATTAACAAAAAATAACTTAAGCTGTGTCATGCTCTGTGAACCACTATTCATTGGGTACTCTAGAAACAGATCAGGATGATGTCAATTGAATAAATTAATTAGAATGTAGCTCATGAAAGCAATAAACCTCAAACAGAGAATTTTTTATATTTCCTTCTAAGGCTAGTCATGATAAGATGAATAAATTATTTATCCACTAACCAGTTTTATTAGTTCTAATAATCATATAACCATTTGTCAAGTAATCAGTTGTCATGTCTTAGTCTACATTGAGTTACACTCAGTTATAGGCTACTAGTTTTTGAACTAAAATGGACATAAATGAGATAATAGACTGTTGTGCTTTATTACATGCTAGACCTTTGAAGGACTTACCTTTCTTTTCAGCTGGGTGACTACTCTCTGCACTTCCCAAAGTTGCTCTACTGTCATTTCATCCTCTCTCCCAGAATTCACTTCGGCATGAAGTTGATTCAGTAATGACTCCTGAGAAGAAAGCGCAAGGTTCATTAATTTTATCTCACTTATGCTTAGAGAAACTCTTTTGCAACATCCATCAATTAGTGGTAAGTTCTGAACAGAAGGTGACATTATTTTTTGAAATTATATTTTGAGCTGACAAATGACAAGTGTCACTCTCTCCTCACCTGCTTGGCCAATTCTTCTTCTAAAGCTGAAGGGTTGTCTGGTAACTCTAGAGACCATTTTGAATGTGCTGGTTTTAAAGGTGGAATGTACCTGATCCAAGAATACAAGGACATTCATTTTTAGCGCACTCATTGTAGGGGTTTGTATTAAGTGGTGTTAAAATGTAGTGCATGGTGTTGAGCGATATTTGAATCTAGTGTTTGAATTGTATCCGTCTTTAAAGTGGATCATGACTTACAAAAATTCTGAAACAAACTTTATGAAATAGAAAATAAAGGATAAAAAAAAATTACTTGCGCAACAAAACATCCCCAAAGAGTTCAGTAACATTGGAAAAGAGAACATTAAGAACCCTGTGGCTGATCTGCATGGTGGGACTCAATACTATACTGACATTTTGTAAAGTCATCTTGTTCTCTTTAGCCTGGAAGATAAAAGTGCAGAGACATGAGAAGTCATTCTTTTTTCAAAAGATACCAGTAACACTGTGTGTAGTCTAAAGTAGTGTAGTGATTCAATAGGTAGGTTAGCATGTGGAAGTAGAATCATCTGGAATTTTTGTAATGACAAGACAGATTAAAAAGATAACGTGGGTTAGATAGGAGACAGAATCAAAGGACAATAGATGCTTGAGACTTTATAGAGTAAGGAAATACTTTGTTTACGGAGTACTTAGGCGAAATCAGACTGTTTCCATTCATTCGAATTAAAGTATTTGATATTTATAACATCGAAGCATTACATAAATGCCTGTCATTTGATATTTGCTCTAAAGGTAATATATTAGAATCAGCATAAATAAAACTCACAGAACACTTAGTAGTATTGACACACAACATTAGAATGAATTAATGTTAGTGGCTCATTATAGGAAAAGTAATCAATTATATTGACATTTGACTGTACCTACCAGTTCAATGACATGAGTCATATGGACAATCATCCAACTCAATAACAGCCTGTTGCAAGTTGGCAGATCAGCTATCAGTTTACTGAAGGCTTCCACTTTCTTCTTGTTGTTTTTAAAAGCTGGAAAATTCATTTCAAATAAACAATACTCTTCATTTTGTAAAATTGAAGAAATACATGAGGATTTATAAAAAAAAAACTTTTTTGTAAATTAATCAATCTTGTTATAATATAGCAGAATAGTTTTCAGTAAATAAAACATTATATTTAATGGCTGGAAGAGACGCTTTCTACATACTGTATACAGTCATTAAATTCAATCATATCAAAGATTATATTTTAAATTATATTTACTTGATGCCTCTTCAAACTTTGGCATAAGAGCTGTGGTCAGCACAGGTTCAGGCAGATCTCTCAAAAACTGTTTCAGTAAACTAGCGACTATGTTGGGCTCATGTTCAAACAAATGAACTGGTTGGTGTCTATTGTAACAGTCTTTAAGGTGTTGGACTTTAGATTTGACACCTGAGATTCTGTAAATACCTTCGCAGGCCAGACCTAGGAAATGGAATCAAATATTTGTAATTTTCCCATCCTTAAAAAAATTTGAATAAGTATGCTCTACAAATATTATAAGCCTAAAAAAAATGTTTAAAGACAACTTCTTAAAACTCTTACTTAACAGAGAACCAAGTTTAGTTGAATACTTACTGATAGATTTTGAATGTTTGAATAAAAAAACAACAACAAAAACTACATAACTCGATATTTATATATTTTCTTTCAATTTCTTTCTTTTAATTTCAAGCTTATCATTTCTCACTCTAAATCTATCTTTTCTTATCAATCAGGACTAAATATTAATTAAAAATGTCAAGAAAAAGACAACACTGTATAATTTAATAGTTTAATAACTAACGTCTAACTAAAATGTACAAAAACTTTGACTTACCACACTCCTCAATGTAATCAATACATTCTCGGACAATAGCTGGTAACTCAATACCATCATGAGATTTATTCCTTTCTACAGCCAATGCTAAAGCTACACCAAATATTGGATTCTCATTGACACCTGTCAAGTGAATAGACAAAGAATTAAGAGTTGCTTAAACAATGAAAACCAAATATTGGCTTCAAGGAGGCATGAATACAAATTTCAGATATTAAAGAATACAAAACTGCATGGGAACTATTTATTAATTACTATTGATAAATATTTGATCTGACAATCACCATCATTTATGGTAGCAAACATATGCTGGTAATGTACAGTATTAGTCATCAGTTTTTGTGTGCTTTAACTAAATCAAACTTGCTTTGTTTGTTTAATCAGCAATCAGTTTTTGTGCCTTGACAAAATCAAAACTTCCTTGGTTTATTTATTTAGTAATCAGTTTTTGTGTGTCTTGATGATATCAAAACTTTCTTTCTTTGTTTATTTGGAGTTTTTAGATGTCCTAAAAGGTTTGAAAATTGAGAGATCAGATACTAAGCATCCTCTTCATTCACAAACCTATAGCACCCGTAATACAAATTTACATAAGTATTTGATATCCATTCAACATTGTATGTTTTCTTTTCTCATCAAATCTTGTGTCTATTTCAAAGCACGTGTTCACTGTACACTTCCATGAAAATCATTATTAAATGGATGAAATCATTATAAACAAAGTGCTTACACCTACACAAGAAACATTTATCAAGCAATAAGAAGCAAAAGACAAAAGAATATTTAAAAAAACAAACAGACAAAGCTTATTTAAGGGAAATAATAGCTAACTACTACCATTTATTTTATTAAGATGTCAAAGTTTAGCTCCCTTTCTGCTTTGTAAAACACAATTAATTAATTAGTAGTAATTAATAGAATATTAAAAAAATTTTTTTTTGATTGATTCATATATTGTCATAATTATGCAAAATTTCAACTTGATCCGATAATGGGAAGCAGAAGAAAAAAAGTGACAAAATGTAATAAGGGGAATAAATTGATATATTCATCCACATCTCTCAACAAGTAGCACTTATTCCCCTTATCGAATTCGATATCAAACAAAATAATTAATTACCAATAAATAATTGATTAATTTTTTATTTACTTCATGTTTTGTTAGGTACAATATATAAATGTTCTAAGTTTTAACTTGATCCGAGACTGGGAAATGGGAGAAAACACATGTTTAAACTTTTTACCAGACAGACAGACAGAGTTGATATAAGCTTTGTAAAAATGGAACCTGACTACAACTACAAATGTTTTTCAAAAATACAAATCTATATGAAAACTTTAAAAAAACAAAAACCCATAACAATAGCCCCCATTTTTGTGTAGACACTTTAAAAGTATTTTTTACATGCTAACTGCTGATGCTGTGGCTGACTTACTTGCTTCTACAATGACATTAGCGGAGTCGTGAGGTCCAGGCTTTAATTTCTTTTTGTCTTTTAACTTGCTCTTTTTCTTATCTTCTTTCTTTTTCTCTTTATCTTCTTTTGCCTCTTTGTCTTTTTTCTCTTCCTGTCATATTAAAAAAAAACAATGAGGTCTAAAGTAATGATTGACTCTTTAGCATAAGCCACATTTAAGCATTCTGTTACATTATAAGGGAGATAAAAATGAAAGTGAGATCGATTATGACAAATCAAAAATGTAAAAAATTTTGATACAGAACGAAGTGAAATGTTCCTTCCACTTGTAAGAGGCAAAAGTAGCCTCCTTAAGAGCATAAAGTTGAAAATTCCAGTCTTCACTGACAATTGAACCTGAGACCCCCCTTGATACGGAAGCCCAGTGCTATATGTATATATATAGTGGCTCATCTACTCTCTTTCAAATCCTCTAGCTCTTCTTGCATCATAAACACTACACAATAAAATATATGAATCAGGGGGTAACAACCCAATATAAGGATCATTTTCCCCAACAAAGATGTAAAGATTTCTCTTGTCATCAACACTCTTGGTTGATCATGGCATTAAAATAATCAATTATAAACAAAACAACTAATACTCAATACTCATGAAGGCATTGAATAGAACTGAAACTTACCTTTTCTTTAGTTTTCTCTTTCCTTACAGGTACTGGAAACTTGAAACTTGGTTTAAGTTTTTCTTTCTTTACTTTGCTGGGACTTCTAATTAAAAATAATTGAGAACCACTTTAAATAACAAGCAGCAACAGAACAGACAGTAAAATACAATCAAATAGATTTTACATTTAGTTAAGGAACAAAATATTTTAGTATGAAGATGTTTTTCATACTATTGTGATTTAAGTACACATAATTCTAACAAGTATTGTGTGGTTAATTAAATGTTAAAATCATTAGTGAGATATAAGAGTCTTGTGTTCTAACGGGGGTAAACTATAATAGCTAATGGAAAGTAAAAGTAAAGGTCATAATTTAATCTCTACAATAAATTTCCTATTGCTTGTTAACATTCTGAAAGGCAACTTAATCATTTTTAGAACTCTCTAATATTGAAAACAGATTAAGGGGTCCTTTTTTTTTCTAATGTTCAGAGTTGTGATAGTGGAAATAAGTGTCTTCTTACTTTATTTCTTCTGCAAGAACAAGTCGCTCTTCTTCAGAGTCCTCCTCTTCAAACATCTGATAGCCCTTTTCCTTTTTCTCTTTCTTCCCATCTCTTTTTCTGCTAGAGTCCCGCTTCTTGTCATCTTCCACTGTATTAAAGGGTTTTATAAGATAAAAATAATAAATTATAGATCTTATTCATGTTTCTAAATTTCTAGCAATATAATTTTGTTCTTTAGATTAAAAAAAGAGAGATACAAAGAAAAGAATTATTACTAAACCAATCTCCTCTTTACCTGGGTAAACATCTGATTCTTGACTTTCAAAGCTCATTGTCAAACAGTAGTTTATATAACAGCTATTTCAAATGTTGTTTCTTGCCAAAATATGTGAATCCTTTGAAAGATAAAGCAGAAAGATACAAATAAGGCAATATTGAAGAATAACATTATACACATATATAATAGTACAACTTTTGTGGTGACGTGGGTAGCTGTATGTGAAATAACAAATGGTGAGGGGTTACTTTTCAGGAAAGTACTGCACTATGAACACTCCACATACAAATCACTCAAGATCTGGTTACATATCATACAGAAAGAACTGGGAACAAGTCTGTGGTATTCAATTGCTTTCGAGAAGGCCTAAAGGGATCCTGTATAAAGAGAGTGGGTGTCAGATTCAGTCCAGTCAGTACAGCAAAACAGTCAAGTTCAGTATGAGACAGAGAGTCTAGTAGACTTTAGTAAAGCAGTATGATTATCTACAGTAAAGCATTTGTACAGTCTGTGTTTTGTATTTCCAACTGTACAGTATTGGCTGTTTGTTAGAATAATTAAAGAATCATTTTATTTGGAACTTGAGTTTTCAAGTTCATTAGTTGGTTGTGTCATGCTCTGCAGTATTTGCAGAGTCTGATAGTGAGCCATAGCAATATATATGTTTTTGATGGTGTCATTACTCTGCCCTTCTGTAATTTAAAAAATATATTTATATCTAGATTTTTTATCTCTGTTTTATTTCATAAAGAGCGTCAACTAAAAGACAACAACAAACAAAACAAGTCTTCAGTTACAGACCTAGACTAGTCTGGACAACAAATAATAACACTTCTGTTTAGATCTAATTACTAGATTGATTGATTGATTTTTTATTTGAGGCACATCGGCACAATTTAGGCCATGTCGTGCCTGGAGTCCCTTAAGGACTACTCTCTCTCTAAACAACAAGGGCCAGATTCTATACAGTCATTTCATTAAAATCAAGGTCGATATAAATTATTATTATTATAGATCCATATTAAATTACAAATCTAAAACCTTATATGTTATGTGGGCAGCATAGTGCGAATGTGGAATGGTGGGAATGCATGTTGAAAGGGGGGAGATAGAATACGAAAGGGATCCAAAAGTGGAGTAATGTAAAATGAATTTAGTATTGACATATTATCAATTGTTAATCAAGATGATTAAAGTCTCCATAATCTACTATCATACTCAGCCTCAACTATATATGAGTCTGTTGGTGTATGGTTCCTACTCTCATCTGCTCATAACATCTTATATCTTTGTTTATAATCTATAGATCTAGGCAGTCCTTCAAAGCCTGAAAAACTCAGGTACTGCTTACATATCATAAAGTCAAAGTTGATAAAGCAACCCAGGACAGCTCTTGTAAACCTTAACATCGACAGCAAGGAAACTTCTTCAATGGATTCCACATTGAATTAGAAGTAGAAGGCAATGATTAGCAGACATATTGGCCAAAGATGGAAAAATGAGAAAAAAAAAGGGGAACTACAAGTAGTGAAGTACAAGGCCCAAGGCAAGGCTGCACTTCAATCAAGGCAGTCACTGTCTGTGAGTATGAATATTACCAGTATCACTATCAGTACTCACACTTACAATTTTATCAGTTACATAAGTCTGATAAGTAGACCAAGATCTATTAAAACTAGACTAGGTCTAGTTCTAGATGATCTAGATTCTTTTTAACTTCTCATTGCGATGAAAAGCTGAGGTTGTTGTGAACTAGAATCTACTAATCTAGACCTAATGTTTTCATTGAATTACTTCCGCTTAATGGGAATTATTTCCCCTTTTATAAATTACTGTATTAGTCTCACATACCTATATATTTATGTCTATGATATTACTAGATCATAACATCATCACCTTCATCATCATCATCATCATCTTTCTTCTGCGTTCTTCGTGGAACATAGGGCCTCAGTAAAAACACGCCACTCTTCACGGTCTCTTGCTAGTTTTATTAATAGCTTCCCAGCTCTTTCCTGTCCTCTCACTTCATTTAGTATAGGTCTACTGCGTCGCCACGTTCTATTTGGTCTTCCTCTGCGTCTTGTTCCCTGGGGGTTCCACTCTAAGGCCTGTCTAGCTCTGTTATTGGTATCTTTTCTAAGGGTGTGACCAATCTCCACCTCCACTTTAAGAATTAGATCATATGCACATACATGTATTGGAGATTTTCATAAATCAGAGGCTCGTTAGCCATGCCTGGCTACCCACACAGGAGAAGGAAAGTTCTAAATTCAAAGCTCTGCTGCCTTGCAGGCTGGCTACCCACATAGGAAAAGGAAAGTTCTAAATTCAAAGCTCTGTTGCCTTGCAGGCTGGCTACCCACATAGGAGAAGGAAAGCTCTAAATTCAAAGCTCTGCTGCCTTGCAGGCTGGCTACCCACATAGGAGAAGGAAAGCTCTAAATTCAAAGCTCTGCTGCCTTGCAGGCTGGCTACCCACATAGGAGAAGGAAAGCTCTAAATTCAAAGCTCTGCTGCCTTGCAGGCTGGCTACCCACATAGGAGAAGGAAAGCTCTAAATTCAAAGCTCTGCTGCCTTACAGGTATACGCTATATATCCAATCATGGGGAAGGCTTTGTGATTCAACTCTGATGAAAAATCAGGAGCCGACGACCCTTAATAGACAGTTTTCAGCACATAGTGCTACACATTGGTAGAGTCTGCCTCGCCAGTGACACTAAACTGTATCGGCACTTGCCGTTCCTTCAGACACACCAGCTGCGTACGTGTATTGACGACATCGTTCCGACCACAGCTAATGCCAAGGCATTCATCTCATTTCCATAAGATGATCCATAGTGATAGTCGCGACTGATGGATATGAGGCCATATTATTCATACATAGCGGAAAAGTTACGAATAGCAAGCTTTGTGGTGTGTCTGGTGTAAAAAAAAAAAAGAAGTGTTTTAATTAGCAATGTTTTTTTTAAAGCATTTACACGCGGAAGCAATAATTTAGCAGTGCAGAATAAATTGTTTAAGCTCTTTGGTTTGTTAGTTAGCATCACCGGTGGAAAATTATTATATCTGTGCTAGATGTGGCAAAGTAAGTGGGTCGCAGCTCTGTAGCCACGGGAAATGCTGCATTCCTCATTAATCTTTGGACTCAAAGACAAGTTAAGTTCTCCTTTCAAACCTTGCGATATATAGGACGGACGATGTAAAGGTAATCTGTTTCTGTGGACCACTGTTAACGAGGGTGTCACGTGGCCAGCACATGTGTTACCCATTATAGCTGGGTGAGCTCAGTGGCGCCCCAAAGATGATGAAATTTAAAATCCCAGTCTCTACCAGTAATCGGAAACCAGCTCTTTGCCACTCAGCCATTGCGCCTCCTTCTCAAAGGCAAGCCTTATTATTATTATTATGTTAGAAATGAACGAGTAGTCATTCTCTGGCGCTGCCAGGGTCGAGTTTCGCTAAAGAGAAACAAAATTCATCGTAGTCCCTTTAACAGTTTCCACTGAGGAATTTTCTGGTGATGTGGCAGGTCTGCAGCAGTACCGCCTTCTGACAGGCAACGAAGATGTTCCTAGGAATGTTAAGGGCCTTGAATGTGTCTGTGAGGTCAGTTGTTATTATCCCCTCGGTTGATATAACAATGGGGTATATTGTTATTTTGGACAATTTCCATAGACGCTTAATCTCCAAGCCTAGGTTCCCATATTTTCTTTGTTTTTCTGTCTCAGTTTTTCTTAAATTATGAGACAGTGGTACGGCGATATCGATAATGGTAGCGGTTTTTTCTTTTTTATCGATGAACAGCAGATCCGGGCGATTGAAATCTACCGTTTTGTCGGTCAGAATAGGCCTATCCCAGTACAGCAGATGTTCAGTAGACTCGAGAACCTCTTGCGGAGAGTATTTATAATAAGGGGGAGTGTCCTTACCGATCAATTTGTACGTCAAAGCCAGGTGTTGGTGTATTAACTTTGCAACTTGGTTATGGCGACCTAGGTAGGCTGATTCTGATAGGGCTGGACATCCTGCCATAATGTGTTCAATCGACTCGCCCACATTTCCACATTTTCGGCATTTGTCGACAACATTGAGTTTCAGGATATGCTTCTCGTAATTTTTTGTCCTGATTACTCTGTCCTGTATTGCTGTAACAAAGCCTTCTGTTTCAGGGTAGAGATGACCTGCTTTGAGCCATGTTAAGGAAGCAGCCTTGTCGATGTTGTCCCCATGTAATGAAGCTGGAAATTTTCCGTGGAGTGTTTTTTCTTCCCATTGGCGAATCTCATGCCCTACGTCGTCCAAACCGATATTGACATCAGCATTGTGTAGGTTCAGAGGGGTTGCATCGGAGTCGTATTTCCGTAGGAAGGAAACTAATTTATTGCTGGAGGCGAGCAGTTTTGATCGTATTTTTAAAACTTGCATCTTACACAATTTGAAGATGTTCTGCAATCCACGACCCCCATCCTTCCTGGGCAGGTATAACCTTATGGTGGAGGACTTGGGGTGTAGACATCGAAACTTGGTTAGTAATTTTCTAGTGAGTCTGTCAATGTCATGTAGGTCGGTGTCAGTCCATTTGATCACACCGAACGTGTAAAGGAGCACAGGGACGGCCCAGCTGTTAATTGCAGTGATGAGATTACTGCCAGACAGTTTGGTGTTGAGGATTTTATTAACTCTTTGCCTATATTTGCCAAGAAAGTCCTCTTTTAATTTCTTATGGTTTATCTTGGCATTCTGGTTTATTCCAAGATATTTATAAATAGAGGCGGAGTTCAATTCCTCGATGCCTTCAAATTCAATGTTGGTGTTCGTTGCCTTGCCCTTTTTAATGCTTATGATGCCACACTTATCCAGGCCAAAAGACATACAGATATCGTCACTAAAGCATTTTACCGTTTTGATTATTATTATTATTATTATTATTATTATTATTATTATGCTAGAGACGAACGAGTAAGCCCCCCTATTCATTCTCAGGCACTGCCAAGGTCGAGTGTCCTTAAAAAGAAACAAAATTCACAAAGGACTTTTCTGGTGATGTGGCAGCTCTGTAGCAGTACCGCCCTCTGACAGGTAACGAGAATTTTCCTAGGAATGTCCTATCTTTGAGGTCAGTTGTCATTATCCCAATATTGCTATTATGGACAACTGCCATAAACGCTTAATCTCAAAGCCTAGGTTTCCAAATTTTCTTTGTTTTTCCATTTCAGTTTTTCTTAAATTATGAGACAGTAGTACGGCGATGTCAATAATGGTAGCGTTATTATTTTTTTTTTTCATCAATGAACAGCAGATCAGACCGATCAATATCTACTGTTTTGTTGGTTAAAATATCCCAGTATAATAAGTGATTATTATTAAAATTAGCAACTTTGCGAAGTTGAAATTTGCGTCCTTGATATCGTTTAGAATTAGGTTAAAGTTCAATTCTCAAATATATATTGGAGAGAGAGTGCGAACTATAGTTCCATGTGCGAACGAAGTTTTCGTGCACTTTGTGGACTCAGTGGTTAAAAAACAATGACGGCGATAACACGGAAGGTTATGGAACTAAATGTCTTATACACATTTTGTTTAAACATTTGAGAATGTGGTAGAAGATGACTGCCTGGTCGTGCGGTTTGCGCGCTGGACTGTCGTTTAGATTTATCGATGGTCCCGGGTTCAAACCCTGCCCGCTCCCATCCCCCGTCATCCTGCGGGAGGTTTGGACTAGGAAGTAAATTATCTTCAACTCTGAAGGAACATCCGAAACATGTAAAGCATTTTACAAACAAACATGAGGCAAGCTAAATAATTGCATCTAGAAGTACAGGCTAACAAAATGAAAACAGACACTGACAAAAAAATCTCTCCTGCATCTTTGGAAGATACCGTGAGAGTTCCTGTTCCTTACGCGAGAGTTCCTGCTCCTGACGTATAGGGTGTGGAGATAATAATAATTTTATTTATAGGCTGCTGTTAACAAACAAAATATAGGCTAAGGCGTTGTGATAACATTACAAACATAAACACGAGAACTAAAATGACAAACTAATCTAAACATGTTTTAAACAGATAGGTCTTAAAATCCTCAAGATTTATTGGCAGTTGATACAAATGGAAGAGTGCTTTTATCGACTTAGGATGGCACACGGAATTTTAAACCAATTAGGAGGCCTATATTCAAGATCACAGTTTAATGTTTGTCAAATAAGGTACCTCATTGTTCAAAGTATTCCAGACAAGGAAATACCCTTTCGACCAGCTGCTGCAGCTGGAAGTGGTTAATGTTTGCTTAGGTATACGTACAAGACAAAGTGCCAAAGTAACAAATGCATTTTCGTAAAAAAGTAAATTTAAACACAATTAAAAATGTCAAGCTACAACAAGAAATAAATAACATGATAAGTCTTAGTCCTTTGTACTCCTAGTAGGCCCTATAGAAATGATGGTTTTGGTTACTTTGATTTATAAATTTCCGTTAGCTCTTCACTGCCTTAATCTGGAGCAAATGATTAAATATTTTTATTATGCTCTTTTTAAATTTCAGAATTCGGGTTTATTATAAACTAACACCTTTGTGTATTGGGCAGTCTCGGTAGGCCTACTACTTATATGTGAAATGCATACGGATCTTTTAATTTCTATTTGTAATCTAGTTAGATGTGGTAGAAAGTAATCAAACTGTGTTTTTTAAAAATAATAATGATTTTTTTTTCAAAATATTTTGTGTTGCTTTAATTTCTTTCATGAATAAAGAATTTATAAAGAAATGATAAATAGATTTTATATGTTAAACCTTGTCTGTTATTCATTTCGTATTACTTATTAGTTTGCAATTATCTTTTCAATTCGGATATTTTGTACATTGCTTAAGCAGTCCTCGTCATAAATATATATATATATATATTTATATATATAATTATTATTAACGGCCACTATTATTTATGTGGCCTTTCTGTACGTTTGATTAAAAAAAAATTCCATAGCTTTCTTCTTATTTGCCACCTTGTCATTGCAACTCTTGGTATCCGTAATTTATTTTATCGGAAGACATGTCCCGCCAACCTAACGAGACGCTCGGTCACAACCTCATTAAGTGGTCATCACGACCTCGAGTCCAAGTTCGGCTTAAGATTTCTTTGCCTGAGACCCTATCTCTCTCTAACTCTAAAATCCGTCTGAGTAATATGAAATATTTTGCTTTTTTCCCAGCACCAATAGATCTAGTCACAGACCCATTAAAATGATTTTAAACTTTTGTTGAGATTGAGAACGTCCTAGACTCCTCAAAAAGCAAACTGAATAATGGATATTGGTTTTTATTGGTATTTTTTTATGTTAAAAGAAAGTCTTCTCGACGTACTGTTTTCATACAAAAAAAAAAAAAAAAACAACTACAAGAAGTGGATTGCTATCTCGGAGGGATTTATATTTTAAAGAACTACAACCAGTGAGGTACTATCCAGGAGGAGGTTCTCTCTATTTTTATAAAACTACAACCAATGGGGTGATATATTGGGGGACTTATATTTTAATGTTGAATACGTCCATCGTGTAAGATTTGTCTCTGTGGCGGGAAACCTAACGAACAAAAATAGAGCACTGGGCAAATAAAAACAAATGGGGTGAGAGGGTTGGACTTGTATTTGGTCAGTTGTGACCTTGGTCTTTTGGAAGCTGACCCTATGGCTGACATAACGTGTTACTTATTACGCCAGCTTAAATTTGAAAGTTCTCTCACTGAAGTTAGGCCTACATTAAACAAGCGTACTAATCAAAATACACAAAACCAAATGTTTTGAAACAACTATTTTATGGAGCGCAAGCATAAAGGAGATATCCATGATTGCAAATGATAAACATTAAAAAAATTGGAGAAAGGATGAAGAGTCTGGTGATTACGAATGCCTAACCTGTAGCTGTAGATGTGTATCAAGGATCGACCTTTTTTAGTCACATGAGAAGTAGCAAAGAGAGGGATTATTTTTTTGAAAGCTATTAAATGTCACAGATTTTAATGTGAAGCTAATTAAAATATTTATTCATATTTTTCGCGAATCATAATATTGATTTCTCAATTCTATTCCAAACACACTGTAATTAACAAAATGTTTTATTTATGCATATTAGTCTATTAGAGCTTAGAATTCATTGTAGAGATATACGTTTGTAATCTATGTCAATCCTGCAGAGCTTTACATTCAGAGAAATTGACGTATTCTCCAGTGTCTGTCTCTTTCTGAGGGTGGATAGCAGGCACGTTGGCGTATATCGAATGTTGAGACACATCGAAAGCAAGTCTAGGTTCTAAATATGCAACATCTGAGTTGTCATTGCGATTTCCAAGAGACGAGCCAACATTTGGCATATTTGCATACACTGACGATTCATCTTCCAAGCTACTGGTACTGTGAGGTCTGAAAGACAAACTATTGTTAGGTGGGGATGAATAAATAGACTCTTGTGTACTAAAGTCCTGAAATTTGGAAGTTGGGGAAGAAACATTTTGCTGGACATTACTTGACCACGCCCCTTCAATTCCTGGTGAACTTTCCATATAAATATCATCACCAGATGGTGTCTCACAGTCCTCTTGCGATTTGGAAGTCACTGGAACGCAGTAGCCATCGTCATCCAGCGGGACACGATGGGAAGCATTTTCAGCGTTCACATTTCGTTCATTTCCTTGGTGACTATCTTTTTGAATTTTGTAGATCGAACGAGGAAGTGGCTTGGGCTTAAAAGCTTTTTTCACATGCTCCGAATTCACCACTTCATAAGTGTTCTCAACATTTTTGTCCGGTACTGTGTTAGCAGGAGACATAAAGTTCTCAACTTTTAGTGCGTTCTCAGAGCTCGGAGTAACATAGATTGGATCTGCTTGTGAAAAATGGGATGTTGCTTTCATTGGCATTGCTTCATCATCGGTAAGCAAGATATTTTTAGAAAATTTTGGTGGGAGCATTGGTATTTTAATCTTCGGGGGATCATTAGCTTTTTCATTACAATTCTCTTGCTCCATCTTCAGTTTCTCTTTCTCAACATTCACATTTTTAAGCTTTCCATTTTCAAAGGCGGAATTGTCCATAAAAGCTGCGCTGTACTTCTCCTGGAGTGCTTCAGTGACGCCTCCTTCGAGACCGCTGACCGAGCTGTCGAACGAATCGACGCTTCTCCGTTGAGGGAAGTTGCAGTAATCTCCAATGTGGCTGTTGTCTTGAGTGTGAGTGTTGAAGTTGTGGATAATGTTACTTTGTATGATGTTGCTGGGGTCGGATGTGTGGTACACTTCGTTGTTAAACTGGCGAGATTTGAACTGGCTGGCTTGGTTACTAATATTCGGCACGCTTGAGTCACTAACGCTGACTTTATATTGCCTGTTTCTAAAAAAAAAAAAAAGAGAGAGAAAAAAATACAGTTTTAAAAAATTACGAATTTGTAAATAAAAAAAGCTTTTGATAACTCAATGTTTGATTCAGTTACAGTCTTAATAGCAAAGGCAACGATTACCTAAATGAAATTGTCAAATAAAAGAATAATCAGAATAACAATTTTATTTTTCATAAAAGCATTAAAAATATATGTATATATTTAGGCCTAGACACAATAAACCAATACGTTGACTTACACTTTATGCCTGTAGAGAAGAATAGATATTACTATAATAACACAAGCCAGTGGCCCTAATATGATTGCTAAGTACCATCCTTTCCAGACATTGCTTTCCTAAGAAAAAAAACAAACAAACAAACAGAAGAAATAAAATAATACAAATATTTGTTTAAAGAATATCACACTTTTATTTAATATAGAAAAGGGACAAAAATAAAGAAGAGCTCTGAGACAGAAAGTCTCTGAAATAGAAAAAAAAAAGTCTTTGAGATAGAAAGAAGGACTCTGAGACAGAAAAAGGGTTCTGGGATAGAAAGAAGGGTTCTGGGATAGAAAGAAGGGTTCTGGGATAGAAAGTCTCTGAAATAGAAAAAAAAAAGTCTTTGAGATAGAAAGAAGGGCTCTGAGACAGAAAAATGGTTCTGAGAAAGGGCTTCGAGATCATCATGGTTTAATCCACGAAAGTGAAGTGGGGCAGTAGACCTTTTTTGTAACCACCAGTTTAGAGCCCGCAAATTTTAATGGCTTGACCCTTCACTAGTCTCCAGGGCAGAGGCTGATCAGTTCAGTATAAGCAATGGATCCCGACAATAAACTAAACAATGTCAAGGACGCTAAATTGAACTTTAAAATTGCCAACTATAAAATAAAAGTCACAAACAAAAGCGCTTCTAAAATTTGCTGCTGCAGTGCTACAATGTGCGAAACAAATTATTATGTAACTTTTATAAAACACCTAACTTATTAACACTTCCTTTATTCTGTACACCGGATACACCAAAACCAAAAATCTTTCTATTTATAAGTTTTCCGAAATGTATGAAATTTTCCAATAGGTGGTTCAAAATAAATAATCATATATTGATAACCGTGTTTTTTGTTTGTTGTAAACATTGGTTTACCTTAAACTATCCATCCCGTTGACTAGCTCCTGTAAAGTTACGTCTTTGGCTTATATTTATTGTTTGATCCCAATTTTACCTCCCTCTACTAAACAAAACATAATCTATATAAAGCTATTTGAAGCTGTTGGGTATATTTTCCATTACTATAAACAATTTTCAAAGCAGAAATGCCAACTCTACCTGTTTCATGTCTACTGTTTGTGCTATAGCATCGACACCTGAGGAGAAATAGTTCAACATTTAGAAGAAAAAAAAAGATATGCACTGTTTACACCAACATATACACTTGTTTACACACACACATATCTAACCAGCACACTGAGAAAGATTTTAAAATCTGCAGTCCTTAGTTATTTCTCATTTCCAATATCAATCATTAGTAAATCATTACACTCACAAAGGTCGCGGAATACACATTTGAGACCAAGAGAAAATCCACTGCCGAGGACAGACGCAGACGGCGAAAAGAAAATCTAAATCGACCACCTGCGGACAATGCTTATGCTTGCTTATGCCTGGATGTGGCAAAATATGTAGGTCACAGCTGGGGCTGCCAATCCACGGGAAATACTGCATTCCTCACTAATCTTGGGACTCGAAGACAAGCCTTATTATTATATCAATCATTAAGTCATCAAAAAGCGAAAGTGGAGCTGGATAGGACAAACCCTGCGAAAACCAGCTACCAATGTTGCAAGGCAGGCACTTGATTAGAATTTGCAAGGAAAAAGGAAAGTGGACAGACACAAGCAAATCTGAAAGAGGTCAGTCATCAGTGAAGCTGAGGATCCTGGAATGACATGGGAGCAGATGAAGAAAGCGGCTCAGAACCGAGTTCGGTGGAGAGGTGTGGTTGCAGCCCCATGCTTCTCTGGGAGTGCACAGGATTAAGTGAAGTCATAGAAATCATTATAATTTCTGGCAATTGACCACCTAGGAAAAAAACAACACTCATAATATGATCAATTACCTTCGTTTTGAGAGTTGTCAAAATCAATCCAGGTAAGGAGAATGTAGTTTAATATTTAATGTGCGCAATCTTAGTACTAGAATGTGCATATTCATATCCAAAGAAATATCTATCTATCTATCTATCTATCTATCTATCTATCTATCTATCTATCT
Source organism: Biomphalaria glabrata (assembly GCF_947242115.1). Taxonomy (NCBI): domain Eukaryota; kingdom Metazoa; phylum Mollusca; class Gastropoda; family Planorbidae; genus Biomphalaria; species Biomphalaria glabrata. The sequence goes on from NC_074714.1 coordinate 7,559,616, forward strand.
ATCTATCTATCTATCTATCTATCTATCTATCTATCTATCTATCTATCTATCTATCTATCTATCTATCTATCTATCTATCTATCTATCTATCTATCTATCTATCTATCTATCTATCTATCTATCTATCTATCTATCTATCTATCTATCTATCTATCTATCTATCTATCTATCTATCTATCTATCTATCTATCTATCTATCTATCTATCTATCTATCTATCTATCTATCTATCTATCTATCTATCTATCTATCTATCTATCTATCTATCTATCTATCTATCTATCTATCTATCTATCTATCTATCTATCTATCTATCTATCTATCTATCTATCTATCTATCTATCTATCTATCTATCTATCTATCTATCTATCTATCTATCTATCTATCTATCTATCTATCTATCTATCTATCTATCTATCTATCTATCTATCTATCTATCTATCTATCTATCTATCTATCTATCTATCTATCTATCTATCTATCTATCTATCTATCTATCTATCTATCTATCTATCTATCTATCTATCTATCTATCTATCTATCTATCTATCTATCTATCTATCTATCTATTGAACATAATTTGTAGTCACTTGCATACACATAAAACAAAACAGTTACCTAGACCCTGGGCTATCGTCACATTGAGCTCGTGAAGTTTGAAAGTGACGGCTGCAAGTGTGGTCGTCTGCTTTTCGACCTCTTCACACCAATGACCTTCAAAGCCTGGCGGACACATGCACAACGACCCCGAGGAGGGCGTATCAAGACACGTTCCCAGGTTCTGGCATGGCTTTGTGTAGCAGATGGGAAATCTTTTTTCACAAAAGGTACCTAAAAGTTGTAATTGAACAGTTGTTGATTTTTTTGTCTGTTCTTAAGTTAGAGGGTATTTAACTTTTATTTGTTTAGAACTGCTATGAACAAAATATGTGGTAAATGACTTGCATCTAATGGAGGAGCGGTGGCTGGGTGGTAGAGCGCTTGGCTTCCGAACCGAGGAGCTCTGGGTTCAAATATTGGTGAAGAATGGGATTTGTAATTTCGGGATCCTATGAATTCACCCAGATCTAATGGGTACCTGACATTAGTTGGGGGAAAGTAAAGTTGGTTGTTGTGCTGGCAAAAGTCAACCTCGTTACACCATCTGCCCCATAGATCGAGGGTCTGAAAAGGGTTCTCGCTTGACATGTAAGCATACTTGCTTATGTAAGCGCTTATGGGACGCACTACATTTACCCTCTCCCACCATCTTTAAGCGCGCCAAAGAAAATCACCTTCGGCGTGCGGGCGTCTCCGATACAGAATAAGTGTCCGACCCAGCGAAGCTGTCGAATGTTAATTAATGCTTCTATACTGTCCACACCTGCCTCCAGCAGAACATAGTTATTTTTAATGTAGTCTTGTCAGCGTATGCCCATTATGTATCGGAGGCACCTTTGGTGGAAGCGTTCGTGGAGCCTTAAATGCCATCGATACACTCAAGTCTCAGAGCCAAACAAAAGTGTGGTGGGAACCACTGTTTTGTTAACATAGATTTTTGTTGCTAGGTCAAGAGACCTATTCCGCCATACTCTCAGTTTGAGGATACCAAAAGCACTGTTGTGTTTACTGAGTGCTTAAAGGCAGCACGGAAACCCAGATACCCCCTTCCCTATCTGGTTGACAAAAGAGATAGTACCATAGTGCCCTGAGCATGCTGTCAGCATACAAGATACCCTATAGAAAAGCAATTTAAAAAAATGCCCTAAAAATATGATGGCTACATGATTTGTAATGCCCATACAATTGTTTATCACTTGCAATGCCTGATGAAATAAATGGTAGTAACATAGTTTAAGACCTCTTGTTCCTTGTAAGCATTGGCAGACAAATGTTCCTGGCAGGTTCTTACAGGTTCCTTTATTCTGACAAGAGATACTCTGACATTCATCTATGTCTGTTTGACAGTCTTGACCACTCCAGCCTATAAAAACAAACACAATAAAAGCATTAATGCTTCATGGTAGACCTGTAGGCCTAAGTGTTTTATATTGGATACACACGTTCTCTATACGTATTGTTTGTTGCAGATTTATAAATGTAATCGAATTGTTCGAAACTTTTTTTTTTTCCTGCCATGCTTTCTCCGATTCACATCTCCACCACCCCAACACAACATGTCTGACTCCTCAAAGCAGAAAAATAATCACCTTTAAGACATTGTTTCATTCCTGTAGTAGTATTACAGAATGTGTGCTCAAAGGATGGGTTCTCCACCAGACAGTGAATGTCACACGAAGGGCCATAGTAAGTAGGATCACAGGTGGCGCTGGCAGATAACTGGAAACTAAGACATAGGAAGAAACCTCCTTGTTAATAAGTGTATGCATGTGTTATCTAAGATTTTCTTAGAAATATAAAGGAGAATAAATGCGTTTTTATTAACCAGGGGGACAGAGGGAGAGTAAGTGGACATGACCAGTGTATACCATCTTTGTGTATAGTATGCAGAGAATACATTTAATACAGCGAAATTTTTTTTTATTAGTATGGTTGGTTTGTTGTCCGTACATATTAGGAAGAAATAGAAATTTACACCGCCATTCACCCCCCCCATCTTTTTTCTTGAACATGTGTTTAGGGACTTAATGTCTAGCAGTTGGAAAGGTTAGCTCCCTTTCTCGGCCTTCCTTATATATTTACATAATGACATTTCTTAAGAAAAAATTTCAATTTCACACAAATATGCTTACCTGCCCCTGCCTCTTAAAGTATACAGGCGTGTCTGTGTGCCTTCGACGAATATGTTGGGGGTGAAGTTAATTGTGGTAGCCAGTGTCTCCATGCACTGACCCTTGTAGATATCTTGTTCACCACAACAGTTGACATAGACGGATAGACGAACTGGACCCTGGGGAGTTCAGCGAATAGTACATAAGTCATTATTACTTAAATAAACTGTTGAGGTTTGGCTCCATTGTTACTATGGAATTTGGTGGTAAATATTTCTTTGTATTTTCACTAGTTAAATCCAATGACCCAAAGTCAGGTGACTGTACATTGCCTGTATTTAGGTGTTGAGATAACAAAATTTAATTCTTCAAATAGAAATCATAAAAATGTGTGAACACGCACTGAATATACACATTATAATTAAAATTTCAATAATAGATGCACAAAAGTAGACTTAGCATGAAGCTTGAAACTTCTTGACTGAGCTCGCATATTGTCTTTCCTTGTATTTATATTTTCTCTAAAATTATTTTCTTAAGATAAAAAAAGAATTGGAATCCTCTATCGGAAAGCCCTTATCGGAAAGCCCGTCGCTTTTTTAAAACTCCCTTGACTATTTTTAGTTCTATTGGAAAATTGTCGTTGTCTCTCGAAACGTAAAGATGTTCATTGTTTTGTTCGATTAAAACTAACTTGACCTTGACACTTTTTATTATGTGACACTACGAGGTTAAGAGCTTGACATTTAAACCGAAAAACCTAAATGTTACCTCGAACTTGATTGTGCTGACTGCCCAACACCAACATAAACAGAACCAGACATGATATCCGCTCAACTTGGCTTATAAAAATTAATGTTCCAAGAAAAACAAATTGCTCAACTTCAGAGCTATGCACAGTTTGCAAATTTAGGCGGTAACGGTAAAAGCATTAAATAGCAGTCTACATTTCAATATTTTAGTATTGTTTATATTTAAAGCGTTTCCGGAGTACCGGTAACTTCTGTTAGCCCGAACACCTTTCATCTCACCAAAAAAAAAAATAATAAAAAGATTGCTTTTGGCAGACCAGCTTAGGCGCCAACTTGCTTTAACTGACATCGAAGAGAGCACTTGACCCCAGGCTGCTTCCGAACGAGAAAGGTGGAGATTTCTTACAAAAACAGCTGGATACCCAATTGAGACCAAAAGAAATTTAACTGCCGATGACAGATGTAGACGGTGAAAAGAGAAGCGTAATCAGTTACGTCTGCGCTGGATGTTGCAAAACATGTAGGTCACAGCTGGGACTGCGTAGCCACGTGAAATACTGTACTCCTCATTATGTTTATATTAATGTTTATGCACAAGTTTATGTCTGTGTTTAAGCTTATGCATTTGTTTATTCATACCGGTATATTTATGTTTATGGTTATGTTTATTCTTCTATTTAAGTTTATGTTTATGCTTTTTAAGCTTATGTTTATGCTTTTTAAGCTTATGTTTATGCTTTTTAAGCTTATGTTTATGCTTTTTAAGCTTATGTTTATGCTTATGTGTCAAGTGATGTACACGTCAAGGTAGCAAGAGAAGTATAAACAGGAAGTTTATTTATACATTGACTTCTAGAAGATTCGAGTTTCTACAAAGAATTGCAAATATGTAATGTAAATATTAGAAATTATTATTTCTTAAATAATTTATTTCCGCTACGAGAACTTTCTGATTGAAAGTTTACACATTTACGCTGCGTCTTGTCTATGCGCATCATCGTGGGGTCCAATGGCTGGATTAATACTGTTATTTTTATCTCTTCATTCGTGATGCGGTCTTTGTAAGTGACTTCTGCTTAAAGATTTATTGATTTTAAAGAAGAATGCTGGAATGGCTTTATATAAACAAGGACTCCCCTGCAGGCTTTTGGAATTCTGAAAATTCACTGTTGAAATCCATTGTAACATTGTGTTTATGGCAGTTTATGTTCATGGCAGTTTATGTTTATGGCAGTTTATGCATAAGTTTATGCTTTCTTAATAAAGTCGTACTACTTTTAAAATGGATCTGGAGTTAGATCAATGATTAAGCCCTACCTGCCATGTCGGAAAGTCAACACTGAGTGGGTTTAGTAGGAAGACCCTGTCATCTCCAATGCCTAGAAATGTTGAGAAACTGATTGTTTCTCTACCCAGCACTGAAAGGGAGAATGGACTTCTGTCAATTCTAATTTGGCCTGTCTGGATTCTTTCTAAACTGCAAGGATTTTCTGGATCATATCTGAATAATAACATAAAAAAAATATAAAGTGGAATTTAAAGGAAATAAAACATTGAAAAAGCATCACTTCCTTTTGCTCTCTCCCTTACCCTCTATTTTTGTACAGAAATTATATTGATAAGCTAAGGAGTATCCATAAGGTGCGTTGGTCCGACCACATACGAGACACAGAAATCTTAAAGCTGTCCAACATGCACAGTATCAATGCGACAGTAAAAAGGTCCCAACTTCGATGGGCGGGACATGTTGTCCACATGCCAGACAATCGCCTTCTCAAGCGACTTCTGTACGGGGAGTTGAGTGCAGGAAAGCGCTTCCAGGGAGGCCAATACAAGCGCTACAAAGACACTCTCAAGAGCTCCTTCAAGGAATGCGATATCGACATTCACAGCTGGAAAGCACTAGCTCTCGATCGCTCCTCATGGCGTTAAGCTGTGAGTCTCGGAGTCTCAAGATTTGAATCAAGAAGAGTGGCCAGGGCGAAAGAGCGCCGAACCAACAAAAAGCTGAAAGAAGAAGCAGGCCTATCTGCAACTGACATAACCCACCCATGCCACGTATGCAACCGGCTTTTTAAAGCGAGGATTGGACTTTACAGCCACCTTCGAGTCCATAGGAAAATGAGAAATGTGCCCATCTTCGATCACGAAGGAGGAGCTCTATATTGATAAGCTAGTATTATCTCACTGAGTGAATAAACCACCAGAACATTCGTTGCTTCACAGTTTAGGAAATATAACTTTAAAAAAATAATTCAATTATACAAACTATATATATTCAAACTATCTCATAGGCCTTCATTTATTTATTTTGTAATTCCTTTTTGTTTTGTTTTACCATAATATTGTTTTTCTTGTCATGATGCTCTGTGACTCAAAGTTCCATTGCAAGATTTAACTCTTTCTCTCCTAACTGACGATATCAGCGTTGATTCCACCAGAATGTGATAAATAATTACGGAGAGAAAGATTTAAGAACCACTAAAAAAAAGGATTACAGTAATTACATATGACTTGGCGAGGTACATGTTACAGTCTAATTTTTACTGACTTGTCTACATAGTCTAAACAGATGAGGAATCTATATTGAGTTGAGGCTGAACATTGTGTCTTCGACGTCCATGGCCAGTCTGACGTCATACGGATCATGTTCTGTCTGTCCGGTGGGCCAGACATGTGTTGCCATTGTGGAGTGTACACCTGCAAATACATTGGTTGTTAAGAGATTTTAGTCTACATATAGAAAAAATTAATATGAGACTAACAACGGCAGTTTTAGTAGAAGTTTGAAACAAGGGTTGTCTATACATGACACACTCATCCTAAGTATGAACACAGGAAGTCCATAAATGTCCGTCACAGTAAGAAGGAACTAGATCTACGCGCCACTTTTAGTTAAAATATGAATAGGTCATTTTTTTTTCGATTTCTTTTATTTTTAAACACTTCAAACTTAATTTATGCATTCTAAGCTTGTTAACGACATTATCAGACATGTCAAGCTTTACTTAGTGCAAACCTGCACTCTGGATAAGTGGATATGAATAATGCAGCAATGAGAACTATTTGCGGTACAGAACAACTGATTGATAACGAAGACGTTTTTGCTAGAATAGATTAACACGATATTTTACAATTACAAAAAGCCAGCCAAGCTACGTAACCTACTAAGCATAGAAAACATTGCTATATAGATGAGAATGTAAGCCTACAGCTAGATCTAGTTAATGAGTTTTTGTAAGTAACGGAATGAAAACATTGAGAAAAACTATTGTTATCTACGGTCTACATATCAATTGCAACCACCTAGTTATGAAATTAGCCAACATTTCAATGCACATATATTTATGAAAGACTGAAACATTTTGTACATTTGATCTTTCTACTGGAATTTTCTACAATTTAACCTTTTCACCACTCTATTTATAAGCAATGTCACCCGGGGGCCAGATTTACGCCCGCAAAGAAAGAGAGTAGAGGCCTACAAATAATCTGATCCAGGTCCTTGACGTATTTAAATGAGACACTGATGTCATCAGGCATAGGCTATAACACATTAATATGAAAAGATCTAATACGTTTTAGTGATGGTGTGTTTACCTAGGGTCAGGGGGCAAGTAAGCAAGATCTAAATCTGTTAATAAGACGCGGGCTGATGAAGAGCGAAACAGACGCAACATAAACAAACGTCTATGATCAGAGCTACTAGCGCCTGTAACATGCCCGGTTCGCGACCGGACATTCCAAAAAATAACAAAAATGAGCATCATGGTGTTGGATGGACGAACTACAGATGATTAAATCAGTCATGACTTGAAAATAATGAAGAGGTTGATCGTGCATTTTTATTTCTTATCTTATCTTCCATAAATTATAAGACATTTAAAGCGTTCAAAATTTGAGATTAATAAAACACTTTTAGGCCTCTAATACCAAAGAAACAATTGTTTTGAGGCCAACCGAAAAAAAAAAAAAAAAAAAAAAAAAAAAAAAAAAAAAAAATGCACACTAAAAAATGACAACTTAAAAACTTGAACAAAAAAAAAAGTCAAAATCTTTGAACTCGTCGATTTTACCTAGATCTATAAGCTTTAATAATAACAACTGTATTAAGTTACATAATCTCTCTCTCTCTCTATATATATATATATAAACAAGCAATAGAAAAAAAAGATGCTTTTTAAAGGTAAGCTTATCTAAAGGAAAGAATCGCTAACTACTGCCATTTATCTGAAAATTACAGGGTTTAGCTCCCTTTCTGATATATAAAACAAAATTAAATTAATTAGTACTAAAAGATTAACTGATTGGTTAACTTTTGGATTGATTCGTGTATTGTTATCGACTATGAATAAAAATGCAAAATTTCAACTTAATCCAACTTGAAGTGGGAGAAAAAATTGTCCCAAAACTTAATAAGGGGACTGGACTAAATTCATATATATATATATCCACATCTGTCATTAAGCAGCATTTGGGCCCTTTTGACCAAAAATCAATTAACTAATTGTTTATTTTTTTTATTGATAAATGTCTTTTTATGTTCAATAAATAATTGTGCAAAGTTTTCACTTGATCCGAGAATGGGAAATGGGGGAAAAAACATGTTCAAACAGACAGACAAACAGACAGAGTGAGTTAATATACGTTTTGTAAAATAAGATTTAATGCTGCAGGCATGGACTTATATCACTTGAAAATGGTTTAATAAGCCGCCAATTTAAATTAAGCATCGTTTCAACCTGTCTTCACAAAGATCTAACACCTACCTTTCCTGGGGTGAAGGTCACATTCGTAGGCTGAGCAGTGAAATCGACGTTGTTCACTTCCGTCGTTTTGGGCTCGTACTCAAAGACATATGAGTGCAGCGTGACCTGCACCCTGCCGGAACCAGATACATGCTGAAGACGAGAAGCAAGAGTAGAAAAACAGAGAGACACAGAAAGAAAATGTCGTACATTTATTAGATATCTTTTCAAGTTCGGTGAAAACAAGAGCACATTTGCATTTACCTCAACCACCCACAACCGCCAGGGGAATTAACAATTCGGAGCCCTTAGGCACGTTACCTTGCGCCGCTCCTTAACGGCTTAGGCTAATCACTTTGAGGAGGAGGAGGAGGGACTGTCAAATGTTGTGGCATTTATGAAATGAACGAATAAGAGTATGTTTTTTTAAAGGTTAAATACGTGCTTCTAGTTCCATCATCTACTTATAGTCTAACGTTAGCGTGTACTTTTGCTTAAAAAAAACAAACTGATGTAGGCCTAGACTTATTGTATGCATTTTCATAAAAATATTTTAAAACCAGTTTTAATATACAGATAGTCTTAAAAACCGCACATATGTAGGCCAACGTGTGGTTAGCAGCAACTGCTTATGTACGTTAGAAACATGTATCATTTGTCTGTTTCCGGGTTGGCCTTCTTCCCTATCCAGTGTGTCTAGTCCAAATTCTACCCCTGTTTCCCCCCCCCCCCCCACACACACACTGTAATTTCGTAAAAGTTTAAAAGTACTAAAATGTAAGCTTATAAAAACTAAATCATTATTCAAAAACTCTTTGTCTTGGAGATTTACATCTATGGCAAATATCATTAAATTGTTGGTGTATCCGTTGTAGAGTGGTGTAGGAGGGTTAGGGTTAGGGCTTCTATGATCTATGTATTTTGAAAGGCTTTACGATATTTTTTCAGCACATTTCTTAGCTCTTTTGCTTGTAACACACACAAAATATTTTTATTTTTTAGTTGGCCACAGTGACCTTTCAATGTAACGTCATTGTTTGTCAACTGTTTTACATGTTTCGGATGTTGCTTCAGATTTAAAGGTAATTTACTTCCTTGTGCAAATCTTTCGCAGTACCACGGGGGATGGCAGCGGGCAGGGTATGAACTCAGGACCATCGAGAGAACGACACTCCAACGTGCATACTGCACGACCAGGATGCCATCCATTTGATCAAAATAATGGATGTCATTTCATTCCATTTGTTGAGTTGATTCACTCGACACATTTCTATTTAAAATATATAAGCATGACGTGTCCCCCTTTACATCACGTGACTCACATTTATGTGTGTAGCCGAATGCTTGAGGTCGAGAGAAGACAAATAGGTGAAAACAAAATATTTGGCTTGACTTTCAGTTTATAACTTCCAAGTTTAATCCCCAAGCAGGACCTCAAGCTTAATCCCCAAGCTGGACCTCAAGCTTAATTCCCAAGCAGGACCTCAAGCTTAATCCCCAAGCAGGACCTCAAGATATGACAGCAAACTCGGGACTATTGTGATGATAGTTCAAAGGGCATATCACTCGTCCATTAAGCACTTTTTTTTTTGCTGCAACTATTTCAAATGTTTCTTTTAAACAATGCAGAAAAAATAGACTAATTAAAAAAGCATCGTATATCACTCGAACACAGTTACCATCTCTTGAAGAAATTTTTCATGAAAGATGACTATCCCAAAACACACACAATTCTTAAAGACAACCTGTACACATTAAACCACTGTTACATCATATCTGAACGAAGCTGTCCTCTCCTTTCCATTAGGACTAAAACAGAAAGACTAAAAAACTCCTTTATCCCACTTTCGGTCAGAGAAGCACATAGAAGTCTAATTCATAAGTGCTGGTTGTGAGTGTGTATGTGTTTCGTGTGTGTATGTTGTTCGTATTTGCATCTATATTGTTATTGTTACAGTAGTTGCGCTGAGAAGGTCAATTGTAGTCAAATTAAATTTCCATTTGATTGGACCAATAAAAATGATCTCATCCTATTTATCTTATCTTATCTTAGAGAATCTATGTGTCTTTTATTTAAACATGAGATGCTGAGATTAACCGAACCATTTGATAGTTCAGTTTTCATTTCAGAAATACGCGCGTTGTAATTTCTGTGCATCCAGAGGATTACACGTGAATGTTATGACGAAACAATAAAGCGAAGTTTAATTATGACGTGCAGCAACACTAAAATAAATATAAAGTGGCATCTCACCTGAAGCATGAAAACATAAAGAATAACTTTTCCTACAAAATTTCCGGTCAAAACTCCAACATTTTGCATTGTTAAAACTATTATTATAAGCTTATAGTTCACAACATCATCCAATGATTGCTACTAGTAACAATTTACAAGCGCCAGACATCACTTTATAGTAGTAAAGAAAAAATCCTACTAATTTGGTATCTAAAAACACCTTTTTTTTAAAATAGATCTTGATTGGTTAGAAAAATGTTTGCATCTAATTCCTGTATTCCATTTTGAGGTGATACGTATTAATTTGTTATTGTTAATCAATTAGAAAGAAATATAGAGAAACAAACAAACTACATTCTTGTTTTGAGATCAATGTAGTTTCCTTTGTGTCTTCTGAAGATTAAAACTAGACTAACAGCTCACAATCCCACAAGAAATACCATTAAACACTGAAATGGATACAGATGACATAGATGCTGGGTAAAAAAAAACACTAAAATTTCCCCAAGGCTATTAATCAAACGTAAGGACACAGTGTTTACCTGTGTTGTCCCATTTCACATAGGCTACAAATCTGACGTCATTGTGTCTGTGCGTTTTCGCATGTAAGAAGGGTCTTGCCCTCGGTCCGGCAGGCATCGACCTAAAATGTCAAAATGTCCATTTTTTTTTTACTGTAATACCTTTTTATTAATCATTTGAATTCTGTCCCTTAAATTTTCTGGTTTAAATAAAGAAACTCATCTACAAATAGCAGAAAGAAAAAAAAATTTTTTTAAAAAAAGCTTTCTTTATGCAGATGTATTTGCACATTCAAAGAACGCAGAGCTCATCAAGTTCTGTTCATTTATGAACGCCAACTTCGTAAGAGCGTTGTTTTATTTTTGCTGATCAATGCTCGATGACAACTGTGAAATATTTTCCCTAATGATTTAGTGAAACGTTTTCTTCTCATACAGAACAATTAGAAGAAAATTTTTTAATTGGTTGTCAACAATTGTGTGACCAGTCGCTCCATCCAAGAAACCTGATTCTTAATATTCTAGTTTTACAGCCAATGATACACTGACATTCTTCATCAAATACATTGCTAGCCTTTTTTTTTTTTAAAAATGTTTCTTGTTTTCTTTTGTCCCTATTTTTTAAGCCTATGTCCTCTTTTGTCTTCCCTTGGATATGTAGGTATCTGACAACCCTGTATGTAATTTTATGTTTCTATGGCCTACGGTTAACGAGGGTGTCATGTAGCAAGCACAACGACCAACCACCTTTACTTTTCCAAAACAAATGTTAGGTACCCATTAGAGCTGGGTGGACTAAAAAATCACAGTCTTCACCAGGATTCGAACCCGGGACCGCCAGTTCGGAAGTCAAGCGCTTTACCGCTCAGCCACCGCGCATATAAATTTTATTATAAAGTATATTAATATAACTTCAAGTATTAGGCCTATACTTGTTATTATGGCATATTTCGATCTCTGACCAGAACGAAAATAGAAGAAAAGGGGAGGGGAGAGTATCCGAAAGACCATGACCAATGTAGAATATGGGAATGTCACTTTTGACAAATGATACTTTCGCTGTTCTTTCGTATCTTCACACTAAGACCCAGCTGAGATTTAAAGACACATCTTCTGATACAAAGTATCTGCTTTGAATGCTAGGGCTAAATGCTTTAAGAAGGGTCGTGGGAAACACAACCGTTATCCAGAGGGAGGGTAACTCATGTCTAAGCTTTCAATCTAGATTTTATGTTTATTGCCCGTGGGGAAGAGAAAAAAAAAACATGTTAGAGAGAGAGAGAGAGAGAGAGAGAGAGAGAGCGAGAGCGAGAGAGAGAGAGAGAGAGAGAGAGAGAGAGAGAGAGTGTGTGTGTGTGTGTATTTTTTTTTTTTTTTACGGTATCTTTATTGAGTCTCATAAAGTCTGTTACTTTTTTTTTTACAAAGCTTATATCAAATCACTCTGTCTGGTGTAAACCTTGTACACATGACTTTTCCCCCTTCCTATTCTCTGATGTTGAAACTTTGCACAATCGTTTATTGTTGATGTTAATCTTCAACGCTTTAATTTTTTTCAAGAAGTAAATGAAGTTGTATGGTTTTAAAAGCTGATGAGAAATCAATAAAGAACAATCTTACATAAGTGTTTGGTAGGTCCAGATGTTTGTAGACGCAATTTAAAATATTTAGTATGGCATCGTCTACGCCTTTACCCTTTTGGTAATCAAATTGTAATCTAGTTTAATGTCTGCTTTTCAATCTAGTTTAATGATTGCTTTACAATCTAGTCTGAGGTCTGATTTACAATCTAGTTTAATGTTTGTTTTACACTCTAGTTTAATGTCTGCTTTACAATCTAGTCTGATTTCTGCTTTACAATATAGTCTGATGTCTGCTTTACACTCTAGTGTAATGTCTGCTTTACAATCTAGTCTGATTTCTGCTTTATAATCTAGTCTGATGTCTGCTTTACAATCTAGTCTGATGTCTGCTTTACAATCTAGTTTAAAGTTTGCTTTACAATCTAGCGGCTTCTAGCCTAATCTTTTGTGTCTCATCTTTTTAAAGTCACCTTGATAGATCTAGTAGAGTGCTTATGGCTTAAAGTTAATGATAATAATTACCTGTATGCCTTAATGACGAAGAAGCACGCGCGCGTGTGTGTGTGTGTCTAATAATAAAAATGTGTGACTTCAAGTGATGGCAGTGTCTCGCATGTTATTTTATGAAACAATCTTAAAGTCAGGAGGACAGCATATTTTTCTCTCAGTGACGGATGTGACAGACATTAAAAAAAAACAACAACAAAATATAAAAAAAAATACTAAGTCTATTTCTGATCTTTGATGCGGAAGTTAGAACACTATAAGTCCTTTCACTTGCTCTTTTTAAGGCCAATCAGCAAGATATGGGCATGCCAGAAAATTGAATATTTTGAAAGAAAGACCCAACGTTTCCTGTCTTCATTGAGGTTCAAACACAATCGATGTCAAAAGAGCCATATTTCATATGTTCCTAATCTTTTTCTCACCTTTTTTGGAGTGTTATCCCAAATGAGTATAGTTTTGTTTAGCTTACAAAATGTCTCTCTCCCCTATTACCCACTTAGTGTTAGAGTCTAGTTTGTTTTCTACAAAGCTTATATCAACTCACTCTGTCTAGTAAAAAGTTTGAACATACTATTTCTCCAACACTCATTCACGGAGCAAGCTGAAAATGAGCACCATTTTTCATTAGCGATGAAAATGCACAAATCAATAAAAAAAATTAACAAAAAATAGGTCAATAAATCACTGGTAATTAATTATTTTGTTTGATACCAACAAGGAGAATTAATCCTTCAGTATTCATAGATATGGCTAAATATGTAGAGTTTTATCCCCTTAGATAATTGTACACGTTATTTCTCCCACACCCTTTCTTGAATCACGTTGAAACTTTAAGCAATTATTTATTGTACCTACAAAATACGAATCAATTAAAAAAAAAAAAACCAGTTGAAAAATTAATTATTGGTAATTAATTATTGTGTTTGATATATAAAAAGGGAAACAACGTCTACATAACTGAGAGATATAGTTGTAAATTTGGAGTTCTTTCTCTTAGATAAGCTTTTTTAAAAAAAGTATTTTTATATTTAGCTTGGTTTCCCTCAGAAGAGTTGTCAGCATTACAGAAGCACTAACCTATGTTATCATGAATAACAAATAAAACATAAGACAGTTTTTCCTTTAAGTTTAATGATACGATGTTAAATAATTCAGAATAGAATAAAAAAAAAGGCTTCCTTTTCTATTCCCCTGTTGAGGGCATTCCCTTATTGTCTAACAGAACTGGGACAATAGATTGAAGGACTGTCACTGATCCACAGGTATGTTCAGGATTTGGGGCACAATAACCAACAGCGTAAGAAAAGCCAATAGACCTACCTGAGAACCTATCAGCTTTATCGATCTGTCGTTATATCAGACCTATTCATATCGTTTTGTACTGCCAGGCAGGCGCATTGGGCTATGGCCATTTCAATAGCTGGCACGTAGGACCTGATTAAAAGGGCTCTACGTATGGGATATATCAGAGTATAGGTAACACAGAAATTATGTTTAAATGTACACTTCATCAAGGCAGACCTTTATACTATGTGTAGGTAATATGGATTTTAGTATTTATTATAGCTTCGTTAACTATTTTTTGGTGTATTAGCTATACAGTTTTATATTTCATCGCAGAGGTCCCGTTATAGTGTAAGTAAAATAGATTTAATACTTCGACTAGTGTAATGTTATTTGATTTTTGTGAATGTAGGTCTGTTATACTTCATTACAGTGACTGTTTAATGGTGTGCCATCGGAGTTACTCTCTCAGATTTACTGTAGTAATATACATTACGTCGATCTCGTTATATTGTAAGACATGACTAGCTGCCATAAGTCATCTTCCAAGGTTCAGCGGAGAAGGCACTAAGAAAGGGTCACCCTTTGAAAAACTGTCTGGATGTAAAAGAATGGAGAGGGATCTCTCTTGATATCCTGCTAAGAATAACTGCTGACTGGGAAAAGTGGATGGATTTGGTTACGCGAATAGTCACAGCACCTCTACGACGAAAGTCAAGGGAAAGATGTGTTTCTATTTGCAAAAAAAACACAACAAAAAAACACACATAAAAAAAGAGATACCAAGCAGTGCCTTAACATGGATATAGGTCTGAGCATATGACCTTCCCGCCACATTTCGATAGAGACACATACTAACTTAAAAGTGCTTGGATACATTTCTTTTACTAAAACTTAAAAAAAAATCGGTATAAATACGTTCTTTGCAAACTAAAAAAATATTTTAGATCTATCGAGAGCTATATATTTTTGCTTGGTAACAAAAAAAATTCTTTGGAGACGAAACGCATGAATTTAAACTAGATTGTAGGCTATGTGTTAACTGCAAAAAACTTAACATTGCACATTTCGATTATTTCTTCTAATTGTTTTATATTGCATACTGTTGTATATGAACATTGATACGGACCATTGGAAAGACATAGCCTTAGACCGCGCTAGTTGGAGAGAGACGGTGACCAAAAAAGCTATGGACAGCGAGAAAACATGGGACTCAGCTCTTGCAGAAAAGCGTGCCACCAAAGCGAAAGCCACCTTGACCTGCGATATATGTGGACGGGAGTTTCTCACCAAAATAGGGCTCCACAGTCAAATGAAAAAGTGTTCGAGATGAACCATAGTCGTTCTACGACTGAAGGAGGCCAATGGAATATTTTTCTACATATATATGCTTTCAAGTTGAGTTTGTGTAAATAAAGTTGTTTTTTTTTTTTAATAGAAGTTGGTTCATGTTATATCAAGTTCTACATTAGGAGTGTCAGGTTCTTGTATTCTTATATTTATCAAATTATTATTATATATTTCCAATGCAAATATTTATTAATATTAAATATTATTTCAATTTGTATTATTGTTATTATTTTCTGAACTTATAATATTTTGGCTCAAGTTCAGCCTGACAAGCACATCATACACATATAGTTGTAGATAAACTAATAAACTAAGTGTATGATGTAAATAACAATAAAATTTATTCTTGTGATATATTTACAAATGACTGATTCATGATGACTGATAATAATAGTATGAAATATCAATATGTAATAATATGTAATCTACAATGATCCAGTTAGTCTCCTTAGATAAAAATCATTCATATAATTATGAAACACATAGTATATTACCTTAAATATAATAAGTAGTTCAATGGATCACATAGACCTTCAATCTCAAAAACAACAACTGGTAATATATGTAGATCTAGCCTCTAGATCAGGTACTGTCCACTGACGACAATTCCAAAAGTAGAAGTTCATAGTTGACACTACACCATCAGGTCTGACCACTGCAACCCGCAGTCTGGAATCTTGAACCTCAGACTCATGTACAAATCAACGTGCACACCAGACGACCAACTGAGAGAAAGACCTCAGTCCTGTAGACTGTAGACCTAAAGTTGTACTCTCAATATAGAACTGAGACTGAATAAACAAGTCTTGACACTGAGACTTGACACAGAGTCTAACATATAGACTTGACACTAATACTTGAAATAGAGTCTTCAACTGAGACTACGACTAAAACTTAGTCTTGACGCTAAAACCCTATAGAAGATAAAAGAAAGGATTCTTCTAATCATCTATATCTAGTCTAATTATAGACTTACAAATACGAACGAATTCAAATAGAAAAACTATACAATGAAAAATAAAACTCACCCTAAACAGGGGTCAAGATAATCCAACAAGAAAATGTCCAAGGCAAATGCTAAGGCTATCCAATAACAAAAACCAAGGAGAAATTCCAGAGCTCTCAAAACACGTCTATCTGTACCAACGTACAAAACAATGGAGAGACTGTACTAGACGATAAATGACGATAAATGACGCAAATCACACACACACTAAATTTACGTCACTAGAAGTTGTGACAAGCAACAAAAGCTCAGTCCTCTAGTCTACACAGAAAATATTAATAATGTAATGACGTCATCAATATAGTGATCAACGCCGCACTATCAATTAGAGAAATAATTCTACTATATAGTTACATAGATAACTGCGACATTCCCCCTCCTCAACGAACTGGCAATTTTGAAAAAAATTCCAGTTATCATAAAAACTGCAAGAAAATTCTCCAGAAAATCAACTTCACCAAGATCAATACTGCAAATACGTTTCCAAGAATTACAAGAAGAGACCTCAAAATCTCACTGAGAAAAACAACTGAGAAATCCTCAACAACCAATAATCATTATGATTACCTCAACAATAAAAAATCTTCATTATACACTTCAATAGACAAAATAATGTTTGTCTCAAAATTGTACAGTTAAAGTTACAACTGTTTGCATGTTACATAGTTACATTATCAAATTTAATCAATATCAAAATTAATATAACATAAGTACATGATTGCTCAAATGAATCAAAAAAATTATACAAGTCTTGAGCATACATCAGCAACAACATTTAATTCTCCCTTCAAATGGACAGAATCAAAACAATAATCCTGAAGTGCTAAACACCATCTAGTTATTCTTTTGTTACAATAATTACTATTTGTTATGAATGACAATGCCTTGTTATCGGTCTGGAGATGAAACTTCACTCCTGCCAAATAACGATCTAGCTTTTTGATCGACCATACAATGGCCAGTCCTTCCCGCTCAAGGATAGAGTATTTCTGTTCACGTGGCAACAACTTGCGACTGACAAACTTCACTGGATGTAACACACCATCTCTCATCTGACTTAATATACCTGAAATGCCTTTATCTGATGCATCTGTCTGCAAAAAGAATGGAAGAGAAGGATCAGGCAATCTTAGAATAGGATAATCACACAAATAAGTTTGTATTCTTTTCAGTGCCACAATACACTCATTACTCCAATCAATTCTCACAGATTTCCCTTTCTTCAATAACTCTGTGAATGGAAACACCAAGTCTGAATAACAAGGTATAAATTTAGAGTAATAGTTAACCAACCCAATTAATGACCTTACTTCCTTCTTAGTACTGGGTGGTTTAAACTCCAGGATCTTCTGAACATTTTTACTATCTGGTTTCACTTCTCCCCGACCTACATTATGTCCCAGAAATTTAATGTTAGTAAAGCCAACCTCTAATTTAGATGGTTTTAGAGTAAATCCATGACTTTTCAATACACCGAAAACATTCTGTACATCTCTAACATGAGTCTCCCAACTTTCGCTAAATATACAGATGTCATCAAAATAAAACAATACATTCTCAATATCTCTTAAAATACTCTTTAAAACTCTATTAAAATGGTTAGGGGCACCACTTAAACCAAATGGTAAGTAATGAAACATGTAGTGTTCCCCCAGAACTCTAAAAGCTGTGTACTCCTTACATTCTTCACTTATAGGTATTTGCCAATACCCTTTAGTTAAATCAACTAAAGTACTTAGCCCTGTAGAGTTTATTGAATAGCTCTTCTTGATCTGGTATTAATTCAGCTGGTATTTGTGTAACACTGTTTAACTTACGGTAGTCAATGCATGGACGTAGTGTACCATCACGTTTCTTAATAACCACAACAGGAGCGGCATATGATGAATCTGTGGGTCCTATGATACCCAACTTCAACATACTATCAATTTCCTCTTTTAATTTCTCCTTCATATTTATTGGTACCGTATATGGCTTTAATGCTATAGGCTTAGTGTCCAGCAACTTAATCCTAAATTCTTCCACATCTGCTTTACCCGGTATGTCTGATATAATATCTTTGAATTCATCCAGCACCTTCATTATTTCACATCTCTGATTACAGTTTAAATCTGGGTTGACCTTCAATTGTGATAAAATGTCTTCATTCGTCTGCTTCTTATTGTTGATTTCTAATGTCGGAATGCTTGGTAAAATATCTTCATTTGTCAAGTCTTCATCAAATTCCTCCTCATCATCCACAACAGACACCATATTAGCAGACAAAATACTGTTCTCATGTTCAATATTAATAACAGTTTCACTTGTATCATCTTTACTTCTGCTATGATATTTCATCAATCTATTGATATGGTAAAGTTTCAACTTATCTCCCTTCTTTACCAGAAAATTGAATCTTGATACCTTCCTTATAACTTTAAATGGTCCTTGCCAATATACAGATAATTTGTTTTCTCTTTGAGGTTAAAGTATCAATACACAATCACCTTCATCAATCTTGCGCAATGTAGAGTATCTATCATACTGAATTTTGTACTTTTGCTTTTTAACCTCACTATTTCTGTTGGCAATTGATGTCACATGAAATAACCTCTCCTTCAAATCCATTAAGTATGAGTAAACATTCCTGTATTCATCTTCCTCCTCTTTGTTTACAAATACTTGTTTCAGAATAGCCAATGGTCCTCTCATCTGTCTTCCATATACCATTTGAAATGGCGATATTCCTGTAGTTTCATTTGGGACCTCTCTATAAGCAAAAAGTGCAGCGCTAACCTTTCTATCCCAATCCTTTGGACTCTCTTGTGTAACCTTCCTTAGAAAACTTTTCAATGAAGAATTGAAACGTTCATTCATCCCATTCGACGAAGGGTGAAAAATAGTTGAGTGCACTATTTTAATATTGTAGAAGTTACACACTTCCTTGTATAAATCCGCAGTGAACTGACTTCCGTTATCACTTAGTACCTCGTGCGGTATACCAATTCTACTGAAGATTGTGTTTAATGCCTCAATCACAGTTTCTGTAGTAATATTTCTTAAAGGTATTGCCTCTGGCCATCTCGTAGCAATGTCAACAAGTGTTAAAATAAATCTGTTCTTGTTCTCGGTAACCTCCAACGGACCAACAATATCTATTGCCACTTTGTAAAATGGTGTTGTTACTATATTCATATTTCCAAGTTCAACTCTGTCACATCTTCGTGGCATTCTACACCGTTGACAAATATCACAACTCCTAATAAAGTCTTTAACATCTTTATCAACTCCTTGCCAAAAGAAATATTGGTATATTCTTGACTTTGTTTTCCTAACTGACAAATGACCTGCAAATATACTTTCATGTGCTGTTTTCAAAATTACTTCCCTTTTTGACACTGGAACCACGAGTTGTTTCTCTTCCTGACCTAATTGACCTTTGAATACACGATACAATAATCTATCGAATACCTTGAATCGAAGACTTCCATTTGTCTTATTATCCACACTCTTCTCCTTCTGTCGATTCCATAATTCTTGTAATGTAGGATCACTCACTTGTTCTCTCAAGAAATCTTCACATGATCCAAATAACTTATAACAATCTTGAATAACTTCTGAATGTTTCATAATATCAGCCTCATTCTCTTTTTGTTTCATTGCTCTTGTAACAGCAGCACCAATATGTTCATTATGTTGTTCATCTTGTACATTCCCTATTATTAGATCAGCTACTGGATTTTCAAAACAAGCTACAATATATTTCCCTGTGATATAGTCTGAATTGATGTCAACACATGCCAGTGGATATTCCTTAATAGTACCATCAATCAATTTTAATTTGTAGCTACCTGGAATTTTGTCTTTGCATTCAATTAAAGAACTTCTTACCCCAATAACACTAGATCCTGAATCACGCAATATAGACACTATTTTATTATTTAATAATCCTTCTTCAAAACGTAATTTCCCTACAGACTTTTTCCTCAATTTCTGATCAACAATAGACATAGTTTCTTTTCTACGTGGAGTAAAATATTCTATTTCATCAGCCAGATTAGAATGACAACAACTTTGAATTTTACGTGAACAATTTAGTCATCTCTGCGTACCTGTGTTTTGCACTTTCTTTGACTTGTCTGTGTTTTTCTCCTTAGTATAATCAACACCTGAATAATTCCTTCTGTTATTTCCTCCACCATGGTTCACATCATTGTAAGCTCCTCTCCAATTCCCTCCATCCATTCTCCTTCCTCTAGTATCAAACTGCCTCCTGTAAGTTCCATATGACACATTCCTTGTGCCTGACACATGTCTTGATCCATCCTTATTATATGTCACCTGCTTTGGTTTCACTCCGGCTCCACCCACATAACATTCCGTTGACCTGTGACCTACTTTTCCGCACCTAAAACAAGTTATGACTTTCCTGTCACTAGCATAATTCTGACTTGTGGCTTCAGCAGCTCCCATTACATACACATTTTCCTCTTTACATAATGATTTTGTTGAACTTGCAGTCTTAAAACTTTCAATTACTTGTAGCATGTCTTCTACATTATCACTTTTATTTAAAATAAGTTGACGATACACTTCCCCTGAAACACTCTCTAATAATCTGTCTGTCACAATCATATTTTTCATGCCTTCTATGGTCTCCTTTACCTCCGCCATCTTCATCCAATTGTCTAGTGCCCTTTTCAAATCGGCTACATATCCCCTGAAATCATTTTCTTTAGGTCTAATTTGGTGAAATTTCTTCCTACACGTTTCTCCATTTATATCAGCCTGTCTCATTAGCATAACCTTTACTTCATCATAATTTTCCTTCTTAAACAGATCATCTTGCAGCATAAAATTCTTGAGTTTCGACGTCAATTTGTACGATAACAACATAGCCCAACTTTTCTTATCAATACAACATCTTGTTGCCACCGCCTCAAATAGAGTCAAGAAACCAATCAAATCCTCATCTTCCTTCATATTCTGAAAACTCTTGTCCAACTTATCAATTATATGTCTATGTTTATCCTGGATCTTAGGTTCTCCTTCTTTGTTTTCAGATTTACTTTCTTTCTGCAACTCCTTCTCCACAATTTTCTCCTTAAGTCTAGCCAATTCCAATTCTTCCTGCCTCTTTTTAGCTTCCACTACTTCCCTTTCTTTCCATCGTTCATGCTCCTCCGCCCTTTGCTGAGACATCTTGACATAGATCTTAACAATTTAAACAGCATAGATGCCTTTTATTATATAACAAAAAAAAAACCGGAACGATAAAACCCGGGCAAAGCCGGGTAGAAACATAGCTGGTCTAATTTATATAAATAAAAATGTCTGACACGTTTCCGGTTTCCATAGGATTATGTGGGATTAAAACGATCCATCGATAAAAAGTAGTCCCTTATTCAAGTGCGGTTTTAGGAATGTCCTAGACCTGAATAGAGATTGACAAAACAAAAAGAAAAGTGTCATTGTTTACAGAAAGTCTGTTTCGCTAGTTATGGTAAACTTGTTATTACAAAATAACAGTCTTTTAGGCTTAATTTATTTTAATTCCTATGTCTTTACATTTCAGATGAATCCATGCAAATGCCTAGAATGCTCTATTGCGAGCTGTGGATATTTTCAGCCTTAGTGACAACTAAAATGTTCTGATTTTCTACAAAAAGAAAACAAAAAATTCCCCTGGTTAAGAAATTTTGTATTTTGGTGGAAAGAGATTCAATAAAGAAAAACGCGGGAAAATTATCGTATTTTGTTTTAATGTAAATAAAAAAGTTAGTGTAGTGTACAATTATTTTTGCACATTAAACTTACAAGGTCAAATGGCAGCAGACGCGAAGAACGCGGGCTTCTGGGAATGAGCAGTGAGACGGTGTACGTCGCCATAGGCATCGCCTGTGTTGTCGCCGTCCTGCTGTTCATCGTCTTTATTATCTACTGTGTGAAACGTCACAATGACAAACTGTACAACAGGCAGGCCAGGGAGCGGCGACAAAGGGAGGAGAGACATAGGCGTCACCTTATGATGGGCCACTTAGGTAAGTCTGGACTTCGTGTTTCAAAAAAAAAAAAAAAAATTTTAAAAAAGTTTGCTTCATATTCTAATTAAATTATTCTTCAATAATTATTAAATAATTATTCTTTTAATGAAACAATCCTTAAAATTACACTTTATATATGCCAGGACTGAGTTCTGGTCAAGCTGGGTCTCCTGTTTACTTCAGAGGAGAAGGGGGACACTTCAGGGTGTTGACTTCAAGACTGTTTTTGTTTTGAATTGTTTTATTTTGTGAGATTTTTTAAAAAAATGGAATGTAACTCATAATAAAACAGGGTGGTTTTTGTTCCTAGTCCAGTACTGTTGGATTTTGGGTTATAGAGTTGAAGTATAGACTCTTAATTATTTCTGTGTTGTTATTATCCAGTCTTATGGGAGTTATATTATGAGCAGTTATATTTTAATTGATACTGGATATTTCATTTGCCAGAACTGTATCTATATTATGTTAAAGCATATGTAATAAACAAGTTTTATGTCAGTACATTGGTATTCTGAATCTTCATTCTGTCGCTATATGTGTCGTTACGGTATTGTTCAGGACTTACTTACATTTATTAATCAGCATTGAAATACACAGACGTATAGTAGAGAAGAAAAAGAACCTTGACAATATAGTTTTGCTTTAGCGGGCTTATGTTTCAAGGATTGTTTCATTAAAAGAATAGCTCCATAAAGTCTGATATTTTTTAAAAAGTTGTAAATTAAAGAAGTAATTTAAAAATTTATCGAGACGAAAGTGCAGACCGCATACCGCACGACCAGGCAGCCAACTACGTCCAGCGAGTATCTATGTGTCCATCTAGTCATGCATGTTAATCAGAGACTTAATTCTGCTAAGTCGTTGGTTTTCACGGCTGATTTAGGACACCGATTCCATGTCATAGCATATGGAATAAGAAATGTGCCTTTATCTATGTGTCTTTCTGAGTATATTAATAGGTTGTAATTTTGTATTTCCAAGTTACTTTTCAGTGTTTTTACAATTTATTGCTAATTTATTTTTTATTCATCTGTCTTCAGGTGTCTCTAAATTTAGTGATTTTGCTAACCTAGTCAAATGTGAATATTCATTGGTTATAAATCTCACGGCTCTATTTTTCGCCTTTTTTTTTATCTGAGTTGAGGGTTCCAAAACTGAGAACGCATATTCGAATACTGTTTAAATTATGTCGTGTTCGGATCATGGTCGTTTCAGTATTCGCCAGGACAAAGTGTGGGATTAATTTTTTTTTAAACTCAGTTCTCACCGAACACACACTTACTGAACAGGAAGACAAGTGCTTATGTCTTTAATGGATTATAGAGGCTAGAATTTTTACGACATTGCGAAATTTCACTATAGACCAAACAATGTTTATATATATATATATGCCGTAAAAGAAGTCACAGAGACACTAAAACTGACTGTTCCACTATAGAAATGTTTGTGTTTGACGTGGTTGCTGACAAAGGAACTTGACAGGCAAATGTTTACCTTGTAAAAGTTAAGGTCGTCTCTTTAACTTAACCCTCAAAGTGCTGAGCTGTTTTAGAAAGAGTGCATAGAAAATGGAATGACAATTCTGATGTTTAGAGGCCAAAACTTCCACACGCGTTTTAAGGGTTAAGGAGGTTTTGAAAAAAAACGTTTGCGTCACCAGCACGTTGAATATTGAATTTCCCCCCCCCCCCCCAAATCAATCACTGCTGTGTTTGTGTTGAATATAAAACATAAAATTTGATCACGCATTTAGCAAAGAATCGAGTTTGTTTAGTTTTGTGTTACCTGCCAATCAATGGGTGACCTACTTTTCAACTCAAACGTGACTTCGCTATTTTAATCCAATAGTTTGTGGAATTATGTATAAAGCAAAAAAAAAAAAAAAACAATAACTTTTTTTAACGTACTTACTCTACATAATAATACAGAGAGAGAGAGAGAGAGAGAGAGAGAGAGAGAGATCAACAGTACAGAGATAGAGAGAGGAAATACATAGCCACATAAAGGAAAGAGAGAAGGACCAGAGGAATGGAACCCTAAACAAGCCAAATATGAAAATATACTTAAAAAAAACACGCCTATATTGATTGAAATCGCATCAGTTATTTTAAATCAATCATGTAATTAATTTTTTAATAGATCTAGACTAACAATAATACATGTGTGCGATTGGAAATAGTTGTATCAGGCTAATGTTTTGTTTTTTTTGTTTAGCACAACATTTATGTTTACGGAATGCTTAGTGTGCTATGGTCCAATCATTTTATCGGGAAGGAGAAAGATCTGGGAGTAGGCTTCCGTGCTGCTTTTTCACAAGCAATTTAAAAAAAAAAACAGTCTTAATTCGATCTAAAAGTCTCGAGCTTCCATGATAGAAAACCGACGTGTGATTCCCAAACTTTTTTGTCTCGTAGACCCCTTGCGATGTTTTCCAGTTTCGGTATACCCCCCTGCTGACATGAATTCAGCCAAAGATAATAAACACCTATTAGTAGGCTTCTTTGATAATAAAAGTTCAATATTGTGCTTCAGATTTGTTAAGTTAAATATTTAAACTTCTCGGCTATTGATTTTAATGTATTTTATTAGAAGATAAGCAAGAACCGAGAATATGGAAAAACATAAAACTTTCTAGTGATATTCCATAATATCTGAAAAGTGCATTGAAAAGCAAGGGAGCTATATTGGATCAAGTGCACTGAAAAGCAAGGGAACTATATTGGATCAAGTGCACTGAAAAGCAAAGAGCTATATTGGATCAAGTGCATTGAAAAGCAAGGGAGCTATATTGGATCAAGTGCACTGAAAAGCAAAGAGCTATATTGGATCAAGTGCACTGAAAAGCAAGGGAACTATATTGGATCAAGTGCACTGAAAAGCAAGGGAGCTAAATTGGATCAAGTGCACTGAAAAGCAAGGGAGATAACTGGATCAAGTGCACTGAAAAGCAAGGGAGCTAAATTGGATCAAGTGCACTGAAAAGCAAGGGAGCTATATTGGATCAAGTGCACTGAAAAGCAAGGGAACTATAATGGATCAAGTGCACTGAAAAGCAATGGAGCTATATTGGATCAAGTGCACTGAAAAGCAAGGGAACTATATTGGATCAAGTGCACTGAAAAGCAAGGGAGCTAAATTGGATCAAGTGCACTGAAAAGCAAGGGAGCTAAATTGGATCAAGTGCACTGAAAAGCAAGGGAGCTAAATTGGATCAAGTGCACTGAAAAGCAAGGGAGCTATATTGAATCAAGTTCACTGAAAAGCAATGGAGCTATATTGGATCAAGTGCACTGAAAAGCAAGGGAACTATATTGGATCAAGTGCACTGAAAAGCAAGGGAACTATATTGGATCAAGTGCACTGAAAAGCAAGGGAACTATATTGGACTAAGTGTATTGAAAATCAATGGGACTATATTGGACTAAGTGTATTGAAAATCAAGGGAACTATATTGGACTAAGTGTATCGAAGATCAAGGGAACTATATTGGACTAAGTGTATCGAAAATCAAGGGAACTATATTGGACTAAGTGTATTGAAAATCAAGGGAACTATATTTGACCAAGTGCCTACGTTTCCTATTCCTATATTCTGATAATAGTTCACTTACCCTCATATACATATAATAACTTTGACAGAGCATAGGTCCTACAGAAGTACTACCAAGTAAAGAATTACTTTGGACGACTTATTTCTTTAAATTTCAAAATTTTCTTGAACTTATTGTGGCTGTCTTGACTTGTGCTATACGCTCTGGGTTGTCGTCTCAATGGTCTCCGGTTCGAACCCCGCCTGCGGATAGTTCCACCTGTGTGAGGTTTGGGTTAGGATGTAATAGAAGTTCAATTCTGAAGAAGATTCGAACCATGTAAAAAAAAAATGACGACAATGCAAGACGTCTCACTTTGAAAGATTTTTTGTTGTTGTAAAATCAAGACGTTCAACACTTTACTCTTTCTATCTTATATTCTTTTCTTATCTTATATAGATACTCATGTTTATTTGTGTTTTTTTTTCGTCACGCGATTACAAACAAGCCATGCGTAAACTTCCTGCAGACCGAACAAAAAAGGCTCGTCATTACAGACAGTTCAAAGTTGTTGAATCCGGCTCTGTTTATAACATATTGACATCAACAACAATAACTATCGAAGAGAATTGAATTTAAATAGGCCTACGTCACAGAAAAATCGATGATCGATCAGACAGGGGGCTAATCTGGAGAGTAGTGTTCCATTGCAAGCAGTGAAACTCAATATCACGAGTCTTTAACATTCGCTCTACCCTTTGACCCATTTATTTGACCTTTTCTATTATCTTCTATTCATGTACTATTTACGTGTTAACGTTTTAAAAAGACTGTTTTGAAAAGAGAAGGGAGGGTTTGGAAATCGATTGAGCTTTAGATAAAAATTGAGGAGGGTTAGGGTACTTTAAAAAAAGAAGAAGAAATTAGCAAATAGGCCTACTAACAAGCTAATAAAAATATAGGCCGGTTGATAAGGACATTAATGGTATCTGCGTTCTTAATACAAATAGTATCTAGAATGTATTTTGCTTTCAGAGATTAGTGAAATAATGTGTTATTGGTCACAACTGTGGGGCAGATCTCATCATTTTGTATGGTCAAAGATTAACAATGTGACCAATAGACGCCTCTTCCTTTTTTACTGATGTTAGTTATTTATTTGAGTTAGGTGGACTCACGGACATTTGTAAAATGTTTTACATGTTGAAGATAATCTACATCGTAGCCCAAACCTCCCGCAGGACGATGGGGGTGGGGTGGGGGTGGCAGCGGACAGGGTATGAACCCGAGACCATCAAGATCGACCGAACGACCAAGCGTATAAATCCCAAGGTTTTCATCCTGTGTACGAGGCCCTTTGGTTCTGTCGCCACTTTGTGTTGTCGAAACAGTGATGAAGTTTAGTCTATGACTATCATCCGGAACGTTGTTGAAGATGAAACCTTCTAAATACTGAGGCGGTATCTCAACATATGGGAACAAAATTGCAATGTGGCCTTAGGCAAGAGAGATACGTTCAATCTTGATTGTTCAGCATGTTCTGGAGAGGTGTGGAGAGCAGTACAAGCCTGTCTTGCTCAATTTTAGCTTTCATTTAACTGTAGGACTACATAAATGGGAACTGTTTCTTACCTAGGATTGATTACCAACATGGGCGGACTGGGTGTTAAAATCGGCCAGGGCATTTTTATACAATCCGGCCCACAAATCATATATCAGTTGATGGACATCCATTTCTAAGTCTACCTGTCCTGAAAATCATTTGTTAAGTTTGATAATGTATCGATAACTGAATACATGCATACAATGAACTCTGTATCTTTTGAAGAAATATAATAGGCCGTATGTTGCTTTTAAATCGCTAAAAGTGTGGGCCTAAAAGGATGAAGCACTGTCTACGGATGTAGACTTTTCCATTATTTCCAACAGTGTAATTCCATGGTTCTAACAGTGTAGTTCCATGGTTCTAACAGTGTAGTTCCATGGTTCCAGCAGTGTAGTTCCATGGTTCCAGCAGTGTAGTTCCATGGTTCTAACAGTGTAGTTCCATGGTTCCAACAGTGTAGTTCCATGGTTCTAACAGTGTAGTTCCATGGTTCCAACAGTGTAGTTCCATGGTTCCAACAGTGTAGTTCCATGATTCCAGCAGTGTAGTTCCATGGTTCTAACAGTGTAGTTCCATGGTTCTAACAGTGTTATTCCATGGTTCTAACAGTGTAGTTCCATGGTTCCAACAGTGTAGTTCCATGATTCCAACAGTGTAGCTCCATGGTTCCAGCAGAGTAGTTCCATGGTTCCAACAGTGTAGTTCCATGGTTCCAACAGTGTAGTTCCATGGTTCCAACAGTGTAGTTCCATGGTTCTAACAGTGTAGTTCCATGGTTCCAACAGTGTAGTTCCATGGTTCCAACAGTGTAGTTCCATGGTTCTAACAGTGTAGTTCCATGGTTCCAACAGTGTAGTTATATGGTTCTAACAGTGTAGCTCCATGGTTCCAACAGTGTAGCTCCATGGTTCCAACAGTGTAGCTCCATGGTTCTTACAGTGTAGCTCCATGGTTCTAACAGTGTAGTTCCCTGGTTCCAACAGTGTAGTTCCATGGTTCTAACAGTGTAATTCCATGGTTCCAACAGTGTAGCTCCATGGTTCTTACAGTGTAGCTCCATGGTTCCAACAGTGTAGTTCCATGGTTCCAACAGTGTAGTTCCATGGTTCCAACAGTGTAGTTCCATGGTTCCAACAGTGTAGTTCCATGGTTCCAACAGTGTAGTTCCATGGTTCCAACAGTGTAGCTCCATGGTTCCAACAGTGTAGCTCCATGGTTCCAACAGTGTAGTTCCATGGTTCCAACAGTGTAGTTCCATGGTTCTAACAGTGTAATTCCATTGTTCCAACAGTGTAGTTCCATGGTTCCAACAGTATAGCTCCATGGTTCCAACAGTGTAGTTCCATGGTTCCAATAGTATAGCTCCATGGTTCCAACAGTGTAGCTCCATGGTTCTAACAGTATAGCTCCATGGTTCCAACAGTGTAGCTCCATGGTTCTAACATGCTGGTGGAAATACACTGTTGGAAATAATGGAAAAGTCTACATCCGTAGACACGTGACCACGATTTTTAACCTTTTCTCGGGGGCTTATCTGGGTGACGACGAGTCGTAATAGCGAATTTGGTGTAACTTATAAAATGTTCAGAACTTGTCAAAAAGTCAACGAGGCATTTTCTGTGTCAATGATGCCTGTAAAAATAAGCGAATTCATTTAATATTAATATCTTCAACCCCTGTCCTCACTGAAAAGAATACAGACTTAATATCAAAAGCTTTTGTTTTCGTTTGTTTACAGTGAGGCCTCCACCTTATGATCCCAACGCTCCCTCGCTCACACTTCCCTTCAATCGGGACCTGCCTTTCTCACCTCCGCCTGCCTATAAAGAGGTGGCCACCCCCATGCCGAGAAATGGGACCATTGTGGGACTTGGTGACCTACCTTACGGTCCTCCAGTTTACGGTAAGATATTTGCTTTAAATTAAGAATTTAACACATATAATTAAAGTAGGCTACTAACATTCTTGAAAGTTTAGCTGAAACTTTTCATAGTCCTTTATTGTTTCCTGTGAATTAGATGATACATTTCATTGCAAATACATATTTTATCACCGAACAAGATCAACAAAAAAAAAGACTTCTAAGGAAAATGCCCCCCTTAAGTGTTAGCAAAAAACTTTGTCAATGTTATGCTTACATCTGAAGTAGGATATTTGAAGTTTCAATATCTCTGCTTTGTTTTGGCAATCTGAGCCTTACCAAGAAAAACTTAAACTTAATACATCCAAAATAGTATTAATAGGATCATGAGCAACAAACAAACCAAAGTTACACGCCCAATCGAGAGAATTATTATTATGAAACCTATAAAGATTTTAAACAGAAAAAAAAAACAGCATTGGGTCACGATTTTAACATTTTACAACTACAGATATAAGAGAAATAAGAACTCTTTTGTTCCCTCAGAAGTAAAAAAAAAAGATGAATACAATAAATCTCAACTTTCTGATAAAACTTCACATGTAGAGCTAGATCCAATACTTGAATGAAACTGTAGTATGAACATATATTTTTGTTTTCTATTGTTATGTTTCATTATGAATAATGCACATTTGTGAGACAAATTTCTTCAAGGAAACGATTACTATTAGTAATATTTCTTGCACAATACATAAAACACACTTATTTACAGCATTCGTGATCCTAGCAACTCAAATATAACTGTATCCATATCTTCAGATTATCCCAACGATGACGTCATACCAACAGTGTCCAGCCGAGTGCCTAATAGTTACTACAACAGTTACCGTGGAAACGGGTACGACTACAGCAACAACAGGACCACCAACATGAACCGCATTAACTCACTGCATGTGAGGCCGTTGACCAGCCCCTCCGCCCCGATGATCGTCCTCCCCCCAGAGACCAACAGGGATCGCCCCACATACTTCAGCGACAGCCAAAACAGGGAAATAACTCTTGCGAACAGGCGAGAAGTGACTGGTGAGAATAATCGCAACGTGGTCAGGCAATCTGGGGATGATACCCACGACCAGAGGGGCCAACAGCGTAGCGACGTGTCCTCCCAGTTGTCTTTCAGTCCCGAAGCGGTCCTAGCCCACAGCTACAACAGCGGGGGTGGCCCACCTTCGTCAAGAGTCCACAGGGATTCTAACAACAACGCAGGCTACTCAACATCTCGTTCGGTGTATAACTCTTCTGCGCCTGCTCCACCAAATACTTTGAGCGGAAATGCTTTATCTTCGCTTCAGAGGAGATAAATCTTTGCAAAGACTTCTGACACATTTCAACGAAAATTTATGCAATGAAAGACATGACCCCATAATAATATGATCTAGAAGTAGAATACATTATATTTCTCAGAAGAAAAAAAAAAGCGATAAGTTAACATCACCTCTACTCGGAAGTTGTGATGAAATTACACAGACCTATATAGCTCTATGTGTAATTAGGCCTATTTATTATTATTTTAATATGTGTGTGCATTACTTTCAGAAATCCACTTTCACAATTGCAGAAACTTCTTAAAGGCTTTTGAATGTTAAATCTGTTTCAAAATTCAGCGTGCACCAAACAAGGCCAGTCTTGAATGTCTGTAAGAATGATCTCAAAATGTCGGAGCTGCACAGGTGCCATTAACCCTTTAAGTGCTGAGCTGTTTTACAGTGAGTGCAAACAAAATGGAATTACAATTCTGATGTTTAGAGGCTAAACTACCACACGCGTTTTAAGGGTTAACGTCTGGACAAATTTTCTGTTGTCTCAAAGTCGGATGGTTTTCCATGATTTAAAAAAAAAACTTCAACTCTTATTTTATATGTACACCATGCAAAGCACTGTTGTTGTATTTTTCAATATGTATAGGAAGATAAGCACTATTATTTTAGGTACTCGAAAAAAACAACATATTCTTTGCATTGAAAAGCAATGTAGATGATGGGCATACCAAGATTGTTTCGAATTCTACAGAACCTAGACCTACGCACAGACCAAAATATTTTTACAGTATTATAAAGTTTTAGAGGTGGAGACGTTGGAGATCTTTCAACTTCAAAATCGTTAATGTGAGTTACATTTCACAACTTGGCTTAGTGTAGGCTATATGCAAGAATTCATTTGCGAAAAGAACAGACAGATTTATAAGCAGTAATGTAATTTAGTTGATGTGTTGTTTTTTTGTGTGCACATAGGCCCCTATAATTTTTAAATTAACACAAATTTCAGTCGACACACACGTAATAGATTTTTCCTCGTCTAACTCATTCTGAAAACATTCCACGCGTTCAATTTTTTTTTAATCAATAATAGACATTTAATAGATCCATTTTGTTGTTTAATACTTTTAATTTTGCGCGCGCGCGCACACACACACACAAACACACACACACTTACTTACTTGTAAGGTATAGAAATGGCAAAATATTTAGGTGACAGCTTAGATTTCGTATCCAAGTGAACTCGCGCACTCTTCCTTAACACTCGTATTCGCAGACGATGCGTATTAGTATCAGTGAAAAGAAAAACATAAAAAATACTTTAAAAAAACAAAAACAAAGCTTATTTAAGTGTAATTGTATCAATTAGTTTGGATCAGGCATGTAATTATATGTACGAATGACCTAGACATATAAACACTAGCGGATCCAGAACTTTGGAGTGGGGGGGGGAGCGATTTTTTTCGGTTAAAATATCAATAACAAGTTTTAATTATATAGATATTTAATTGATTATGTTGACAAGCTGTGATTTCTACAAATAATTTGGACCGCCCCCCCACTCGAAAGTTTATGGTGAGGGTGGGGGGTGCGGAATTGATGCCATCGCCACCTCCCCATCCTACCAACTCGGCCAACATACTAGAGAGGGGCGAAATAATCTAAAAATAGGTTGAAATATAAATAATTAGTATACATTATTAACAAAACTAATAAATTCGTATACACATTGTGTGATGTCTTTACCAAAATTCGTCCTCCCCCCTCCCTTCGGGTCGAGTGGGGGGCTCGATCTCTCCTACTGCCCGCCCTGGATCCGCCAGTGCATATAAATTTGTGAGATAGAAATATTTTTACCACTTGTTTTTGTTTCTCAGTGCGCTATGATTCCTTGTCTGGACAGTTGTGAAAGAGGGAGGGAAGAAGGGGGTATCTTGGTGAATGTTTACATGATCGTTTTTTAAATGTATACAAAAAAAATGTTCACTCAGGGCTCAAGATTCCTCAAGGGGACTAAGTCAACGTATGCCACCACATCTGTCAAGTCCTTTGTTCAAGATACCAAACAAAATAATTAATTACCAATAGCTAATTAACTAATAGGTTATTTCTAAATTGATTCTTGTGTTGTCAGGTACAAGAAATAATTGTGCAAAAATTCAGCTTAGGCCTAATCCGAGATTGGGTGTGGGAGAAATAACGTGTACAAATTTTTTTACAATACAGACGGACAGAGTGCGTTGATATAAACTTTGTAAAAAAAAAAGAAAGAAAGAAAGAGAGAGAGAGAGAGAGAGAGAGAGAGAATACGATATGACAGAAACTTAAAATATATTTAGTATTAAACAAGACGAGTCAAGCTTCCATTCAATCTCTTATTGTCAGGTTCGTTTGAATTATCTTGCGTGTTCAGTAAGACTTCTTGCAGTGAGTTCACAGCACCATGGTAAATTAACCGAAAGAAGTTGGAACTCTCTAACCAGACGGGTAGACTCCGGAATCATGTTGGCGAAGAAGTATTAAAATGTCTTCTTCAAATAGCATTTGAAATTCGTCTTGATGAAGACACATTTGGCGAATATTAAATAATACATATCTACTTACAAGATGAAACACCGTCATTAATTAAAATATTTATTGTATTTTTTTTGGGAGGGGGGAGGGGGTATTTCATTATGAATTAATTACGAATCGAAGACATTTAATTTAAAATTACAACAATGAAAATACGACATAATATTTGCCAATGAAACTAAAAACAAATCGCGTAACATTTGTTAACACACCACACAGTTGGGAAATGAGATGAATATAAGTTGACGAATTATTGATTTACAAACTTAGATCTATACTTTTTTTCTTTTGTATCATGACAATTTTTAAAGGTCATGGATTCATTATTGTAATTCAGTTTTTGTTGATTATTATTTTTAAACAACTGTGATGTTAATTTCTTTTCTGTACTAAAAATTCAAATTAAAAGTAGATCTGTTGTTTCGCTAAAGAAAGTCTTTCAAAGTGTATAAAGAAAAAATAATTCGAAAATACATGCACTCCACAAGCACGGCATTCTGTGACAGGGTCGCTAGTGACGAAAACCAATTAGTGATATCTATGTTCAGAACTTTTGTGTCATCAGTTCGCAGCATTTTTTTTTTCAGCTATTATCGAGATCACTATTGCAAGCTGCCCAAGGGTCATGTAAAAGCCAAGAGATGGACTGTTTGTCCAAGGCTATGTGAGAGGCATGACGTAGGAAGCATTTTATAGGCAGTGTAGTTTTTATCACCACTAAAGATACAAAATGGATGAAGAAAATATGACGTTTATTAGACACAAAAAAGTTTTTTTTTTTTTTTTTTAATTTGTGATTACATATTATACAACGCCAAAATGATTGATTCTCAAATACATGAAAGACATCATCAGAACGATTCACAAAATGGCATCAACATGATCATTTAATGGTAATGTACATGGTATTAAGTGGCGTTCTATCTCCATGAAAACAATTTTACCAGAAATAACCCCAACTTTCAGCAACTATACCATGGAGACCTTAAACGTAGTTCAAAGTTAACATTAAAGATATGGGTAAAAAAACATGGTAAAATTTAGGAAAATTTTTTTTTGTGGTCAGATAAAAAACCCAACATTTTCACTAAAATTAAAATTAAGTGCTTTAAACTTGGATTTATTCATTCATAGAGAATTATAGCACTGTTAAAGACTAATGTTGTTATATCAACTTAATAACTAATAATTCATAACAGGTGGACGGTGTTTTAACACAACAGGATAATTATGCAAGGCTTTTGAAACCTATCTGACGACTAAGCATGTACAAACCGTCAAGTAAGCAAGTCAAATAGCCGAACTGTATATATAATGTAAAAGTATATATGCTCAGTTGATAAAAGCAACAATGAAAATTAAAAAAAAACTGCAGTTCTATATCATGTGTTATATTTTTGTTTCTTGAGATTCAGTTTATATCTTGAAATAAATAAAATCAATCTCTTTATTCTGTTTGCAAGACTCAACTGTAATTCTCTTGTATTTAAAATGTGCTTAATATGATTGTATTTATTAATTAATTATTGCCCCTGGGAGATATGAATAGTTTTTAAAACTTCAATTAAATTTGGATTACAGGTAATTTAGTGCCTGAAAGCAATTCAGAATACAAATTATAATACATTAACAATGAACTTAAAATGAATAACAATAACAAAGACACTTAGCTAGGAAAGGAATTGGGTGAATGGGAATACTTCAAAATTAATAGTTTCTTTTAGATTGATGGTATTGGTATAATGCCACAAAAAAGCAGAATAATGTATTATATATATATATATATATATATATTTTTAGCTTTTATATAGCGAAACGTTCATGCTTATAGCATGCTCAGAGCGCTATGGTCCAATCTCATTTGTGGACCAGTGGGGGGGTGGGAAAGTATCTGGGAGAAGGTTTACCGTGCTGCCTTTAGGCATGCAGTAAACACAAGTCATGCTCAATTCGGGTAGCCAAGCAAAGCCAAGTATACTTAGCCTCTCAACCATGCTTCCCATATAGTAACAGAATGACTTATGTAAAAATCTAAAATATGGGTAAAGTACAAAAGTACATGGAAAGTACTTTAAAGTAAATAGCTTTACATTTTGAGTGGGGCCAGAAAATGCTTGCTCTTTGTAAGTCTTACAGCAGCCGCCACTTCTTTTATAAATGTACTGAACACAAAACCTGTTTTACACCTTAAAACCCAACAGTAAATACCATTACCTCTCAGATAGAGAGCCTGTTACTGCAAACTATTTCTGATCATTTATTAAAAGTAGCCAGTAGCATAACTGGTAGCCACATTAAAAAAAAAAAATAACAAAATTGTTGGTTAGAACTTTTAAAGGTAGGAAAGACTTGAACATCA
The DNA here is from genome assembly GCF_947242115.1 of Biomphalaria glabrata. NCBI lineage: Eukaryota > Metazoa > Mollusca > Gastropoda > Planorbidae > Biomphalaria > Biomphalaria glabrata. Next base: position 7,595,582 of record NC_074714.1, read on the forward strand.
GACAAAGGATTCCAAAAAAACTCAATGGAGAACATTATCTGTCTCAAAGGTGTTGATCTGAGCACTTTATAAAACTATTGGAACAATATTTGGTTTTAAACACAACATTCGATTACGTCTTATTAGATTAAGGAAAAGCAAGAATTAAATCCAGAAACATTAAACAGCATTATTATTTAAAAATGCAAGTGCAATGAATGTAAGATTTAAAGATGGCATTTAAGAATAATGTTCAAAGATGTAAACTGAGTCAACACACAACCAGGCTACAAAAATGATTTCAGAGAGATAGCAAATAACTTCATATTTAGAGAGAAACAGGTGAACAAACATCAAAAAATATAGTTCTATATTATACAACATATCTGGTTTTTATAGTAAATTCTAGAAATAATAAATAAATAATTGTTTTGTGTATTCTTAACATATTTATTTTTGCAGTGGTATGTGAAGTTGTGTGTTTTTATACCACAGATATAGACTTCATTCATCTGAAAAACTGACTAGTTACAATGATAGTTGATATATGGGATGACCAAACTACATGACAGTTGATATATATATATGGGATGACCAAACTAATTAGGCATCACTTCATAGAAATTGTAGTCAGAAACACAACCCAGTGAATAGTTTCCTAAACCAACTAAAATAAATTATTTCCTGATGCTGTTAAAAATGTATATACTCTGTCAATGTAAATAATTCTTAAAGCTACCCCAAGGTAATTGTGAACAAAAAATGTTCGTCTCAAAGAGCAGAACTTATTGTCTTACAAATGCCCCACCATGTGACTGTTACATTTAATCAATAACACATTTTAATAATGAGTAAAAATTCTCTTACAATGATTACTTTCCCTTAGTATAGATTTTTTTTTCAAAAATCTGTATCCTAAAAGAAAAAAAAAATCATTTTAGACCTTGCAATCTACATGGCATAGATGATGTAAAGCTCATCTGTTTCTTTGGCAAGTGGTTAATGTGGGTGCCATGTGGCCAGCACAACTGCCTTTACTTCCCCAGAGTATGTCATGCACCCTTTAGAATTGGTTGAACATTGGAGCGACCTGAAATTCCAAGAATTCAAAATCCAAGCCTACACAAGATCCAAACACCCTCAGTTTTTAAACAAAGCGCTTTAGAATCCAGCCACCACACACTTATCCTAAAAGTATTCATTGTTTTTTCCCTTTGTAGAGATTTTGTATCATTTTGTATCCAAAAAGAAATTTAAACTTAATTTATTTTTCAACAATTTACATAATATGTATTTAAGAGCATACTTTATAATGAACTCTGCTTCATTATTATTTAATATTAATTAACTAAAAACAAGTGATTACAATACTAGCAACATTTGGTTATTTAAAAAGCGATGACATAATCAAATCAGATAAATCAAGTAAGCAGATTATAAATAAGAGATGCTGAAAAAAAGAACAACAAAAAAAAAAACAACAACAACAAAGCAAAAATGTCTTAACATTTTACCTGTGACAAAATAAACAATGTCAATGAGAAACTACAAACTTGCATACTAGCCAATCAGAGGCAGTGACAAATGATACAAAAATGGCGGAAAAAGTCAATGAGTATTCCAAGAAGTCTAAAAACTTAACAATAGATTGCACCACCAAGGAAATGCGAAACCCAAACAAACATTTATGGAAACCAATTAGTATTTAAAAAAATACTTACAATAAAATGGAATGAACATAGAATGATGTAAAGAAACTATTTATAAATAAAGCATACATTCAACTCAAAATACAACAGAGAGGATGTCAAAACATTATTATAAACTGAACTTGTCATTTAGAAAATTATGATAATAAAAACATCTCGAGTCAAGTAATCAATAATCTTCACAAGAAACAGTCGTAAGTATACACATTTTGTTGTTGTTTTAATTGGAAGCTGCTTATCTTATTGAATAGTATAACTTGAAAAGTGGTTTGAAGAAATGACCTATTTCATTACCAGTGCAAACAAATGATTTAATAGCACAGTTGAATAGATGATGGTAATTGTTAAACCGCCAGTATGTAATGACAATTTTAATATGCTCAGGATTTCAAAGAAACATAGGAATAATTTTTTCAAATAAATTTGGATGCTACCACACTGAATGGTATGGAAAGTCAACTAAGTTTATTTCAAGTTACAAGTAAAATAGCGTCCTATGTAGCTTCTCTTGATTTTTTAAAATCTTAACGATAAGAAACAAAATGTTTAAGATTTTTTAAAAATTTGTTAGGAATGTTTTAAAGAAATTGTTTTACCAACAAGCTGATTACAATGGTTTCAGGAAAATGTTGGAAAATCTACACTTCATTTTTATAAGCAATATTATTTTGTAACCATTGTCATTATATTTATATAAGGAAGTATAAAAAAATCATCTGCCAAAATTTAATTATGACGATGCCCCAAATAAGAAATTGGAAACAGCGACAATATTAATTACAGGTGACTGTCTTACAAGGGCAGAAACAAATTCTAAACTCTAAAACAGCAAATTGTAGTAAATTGTTGGATGAACTTTCTCAGCATTCATTGTGGGAGTCGAAATTATTGCCTGAATTTTTTATTATATACAAAAGATTATATTGAACAAAAAAGTAATAATCATTAAAGAAATTTAAAAAAAAAAAGCCAACAAGCACTTTTAATGTATGCATGCTATTGAAAATAATGTCTTAGATAGCCTCTGAATTGAGATACTAGTTCACGGAAGCAAAGCAAGAAATAAAGCAATTACACTCCCTCTATACATTGAAGTCAAGACTATGACAATGGAATGAAAAGGTCATATTAAACAGATCAGAATAGGTATTGTTGTTCACTGCTGAATAAACAGGATATGAGTGAATCATCAACACCTAATCAGTGTGCGTACAAACTGAATCTGTTATTTCAGTCCAAAATTCTATGAAGAACATTACAAGATAAAGCATTGATTATATAAAGCCAAACAAAGATCACATAAAGATTGATTGATAACTACTAAATGAAGATCCCATAAAAAGACACCTCACAGAGCACAAGTACTGGAATGACAAAACAATAGCCACCAGGTAAAGATATCACATTTTAGTATGACATACATCAACACTAACATCAATATCCAAAGGATATAATTCTCATGATAGTCTTATTGGAATGAGTCTAGTAAAGTGAAACCTCTGGTCAGTAATAAAATCCATCATAATCAGAAACAATATTTTCACACTTTAGGAGTGCTTCTGTCGTTTGTCTGTGCTTTCTTTAGTGCCCCTTTACTGAAGCTAGTGATGGAACTCAGCAGGGCTCCGCGCGTTCCAGAGGCTGAGGGCGGGGCGGCTGGTGGAGGTGGTGGAGGTCCTCCTGGTGCAGGGGGTGGGGGTGGTGGAGCAGCTGGAGCTGGAGCTAATGAAGGAGGTGGTGGAGGTGATAATGGAGCAGTACCTGCAGAAGAAAAATCGAGTTAACAGAAGATGAATACATACTAATGTTTCCAAATTTTATATTTGATAAATTAATAATTTTTATTACAAGTTTATAATACATTCATAAAGAGAACTTGGCCATAAGATGACTCAAGAACTTGTCTAAAATTAACAACAGACCAAAAGAAGACAAAGTTCATATGTTAGGTTCCTAACACTATAAAACTTATTTGAAATATTACTCAACACTTTTTTAACTGCAAAATAATTGAAAATGTATAAATTTTCAAACATTTATATTTAAAATAAATAATTTCAGTTAAAATTTAATATTTCAAACACAAGATATATACAAATGTAGTTATATATATATATATCTATATCTCAAGACACTTTGTGGGCAATGACATTTTTTTATCTAAAGCAAAGACAGGATTATTTGAAGTTAAGCCAGCGTACAAATTCAAGGTAAGAAGCCTTCATACTTTCTTAAACACAATGCACTAACAACAATCCAGACACATTTAGTCATTGTCTCTAGCGTTAAATTATGAAATTATTCGCATGCCATGCACACCAGTTGAAACATAATTTTATACTAATTTTCTGTAACTATTGCAAAGCAATTACTAAAAGGGTGACATTGAATAGCAGTGTACAACAAAATAAAATAAAATTAAGTTCTATTAATTCATCAACAAAATATTTACTTCTATGCAAAACAAATATACATAATAATAAATTTTTATTTTTTTTTAAATAAAAAAAAAAAGCATTAAAAAATGAGTTCATTAAAAATTTCTAAGCATTTAATCAAAAGAAACAATATTCTACGTGTATTCACAAAATCCTGACACAGCCGAGAAAAGAGACAAAAGTAATGTACAAATAGCGTGTGAGTAAGTACTGCATTTTAAAGAACCTTTCCACTAATTGTTTATTACCCAGAGTAAATAAATACATTAAATTGTAAAGATTACTTCATCCATTAAAATTATATTCCTATGTTACAGCCAAAACCCGAAGTCTCACCTCTGTGACTCTTTTTAATAATTTGACAGCGGTTGCATAGTGAGTATTATTCCTCGACTGGTGTGAAGCAGAACCTTTTGGTGTTGGACATTTTGGCCCTAAATGTTTTTCACTCAGAATACATGTTTCTTTACAATGTTTTTTTAAAAAAAAGATACAGTGATGTTTCGTATGCGTGTTTGTGTTAGAATGTATTTTGCTTTTGTGAAGAGCAATAGTTTTTTTAGTCCATTAAATTTGGGATTTAAGTTTGTTTAAGTGATAATTTTTATTCCACATTAAGTTTGTCGTGTAATTATTGTTATGTCATTAACATCCTAATGTGTGTGGATTTTTGTATTGTCCTAACCAAATGAAACAATGACGGAAAAAAAAATTGATGCAAAGACACAGAAAGACATAAGAATGACTAAGAAATACAAAGAATGATTTTTAAAAAAATTATAAACTTATGGATGTTACTCCATGTGTTTTGCACACCTTGCCTGTAATATATGAGGGGAAAAAAAAAGGGGGGGGGAGCAGAGAGCATGTCAATATCGTGGACTCAGGTTTTAATTGGATATATTATATCTCACAATATGTATTCATCAAATAGTCAAAACCTATATTGTGGTGAGTGGTGGAGAATGTATACTATATATAGTTCAGTGAAAAAATGTTTTATGTTATATTTTAAGTTATGGTCAGAACTTCTAGCACCAAAATGGCCCGTGCCAAAACAGTTGCGCCAGTAGCTGCCTACATTGTTTATGTAAGTATTATTTTCTATATGCATGTTTTCCTACTAGAAAGTAGGTCATACTGCAAGTGTCAAATGGCTGTTGAATAAAGCTGACAAAATTATACTAATTAATGCCAGTTGATGAAATTAAAGTTCTTAACATATACTTCGAAATTTCATGTCTCCACAATCAAAATTTCACGTCCCCACAATCAAAATTTCACGTCTTCACAATCAAAATTTCACGTCTTCACAATCAAAATTTCACATCTTCACAATCAAAATTTCACGTCTTCACAATCAAAATTTCACGTCTTCACAATCAAAATTTCACGTCTCCACAATCACTAACCAGCAGCCAAGGCTACAGCAAGGCAATGACATAACAATCAATGCAGATTTAAAAATAACAATCTGCTGTGTAATTCAAAACGCCATTATTTTCTTGTAATAAGTAATGATAGAAATTGATCATTTTCTGCAAGTAATTTGACACATTTTTTAGTACATTATGTAATTATCATTCATTCTTTAATTTAAAAAAAAATCTGAGCATGCCCATTTAAATCTGACTTTGGCTAATTATTCCAGACCATTTAAATCTGACTTTGGCTAATTATTCTAGACCATTTAAATCTGACTTTGGCTGATTATTCCAGACCATTTAAATCTGAGTTTGGCTGATTATCTCAGGCCATTTCGGGAACTGCCAGGCCCTATTGCAAAATGACCGACCACTTTGTGCATTGGCCAGTCAATGTGTACAGATAATGGCCAGATTGCAAATTGGTTAGCCAGATCACGATTGACCTGACTTCTGGTTTTGGCTGTAACATATAAACAAATAGTAAAACAGTGTACAGTATGTAGATTTCCAAAAAAAGGTGTATTAAAAAGAAAAAAAACAGTAATGAAACTAGAGCAGTGTATTGATAAAAGTGCTCAAAATGAAATGAAATTATCAGTGTTTCTCAAATTGTAGGGCGTGCACCCCACGGATGTGCTAACAAGAATGTGTGTGTGAGTGTGTCTCCACTAGTTATAAGTTTGAGAAGCACTGTTCTGTATTTAAAAACAACAACAACTAAGAGCTAAAAGAAGGTATTAAATAATAAAATTAACACTAACATCATTTTATCACTACAACTCTTTTGTACAGATTTCATAATGTTATTAATGTTAAAGGGGTAGAATGCTATTGTATAGAAGCATCCCCTACATGTAAATTATAGGGGCATGTCTCAAAAACCTTAGAAAACCAGTGCTTATGCTCGCCTTCATGAGTGACCCAGACTAGCAGGGTAAGGAGTAAAGACAATAGCTCCAACATTAACCAGAAAGATTTAAAGACAGAAGGGCTTGATTGGTCCCTTCCCTAGGAGAAGAAAAATGAATGAAAATTACATTTCGAGGTTCACCTCTAAAAAGCTGGAAATGCTTCAGAATTAAATCTGAGAAAATATAAGCCTAAGACCTTTTAAGCAAAACTCCTTATGCCTCTGACACCAAACCATATCGGTCAGTGTTGTTCTTTCATACTGTTGATGAAATTACTGCCTTTGATTCTAATCCATGGTGTATCTTAATTATATATAATTACAATATTTCAACTGACAGTGGCCCAAAAAAATGTTTTAAAATAGTTTTATCATAATTTCACAGACACAAAGAATTTTTTTTTAAAGATCTAGACTGTGATTATAAAGTTACAAAATATTTCAGATTTTATTATTTAAAATAATAAATTCAACTGTAACTTTAGGCTTAGACCAGCTGCCTCTATGGTATTTCACAATTGGCCATATTGACCACTTGACACAATGCTTAGCTAAATCATACAAAAGGTTAAAAAAAAATTCATTTGAGCTGGGATAAATTTTCTTGACCCAAAAATGTAAATAAAAGTTACTGGCACCTGAAATCACTTAACTCCCTTGCTCAGGTCACTGTATTTGTTTCTTGTTAATACGAGTAGTCTATTTCTATTTTCCCCACATAAGAACTATAGAACATTTGGAGACTTCTGTTCGATTTTGTCAATCTTCATACATTATTGGTATCATTCTGACTTCCTCTCCTTCAGAGATGTCTCAGTCACTGAGTGTTTCAAAGAGTTCATTCTCCGAGTATTAGTCTAAGTTATCATATTCCGTTTACGCATAAAGTTAAAAATATGTAAGTAGCAAGAGCAAGAACATGAGTAAGAAATATAAACTAAAGTAGACTCATATTTAATGATGAAATCATGATACAAAAGAAAATCTATGATTCGGTCATAACTCTAATTGATGTTATTTAGGGCTAAGAAAAAATGTGCAATAAATATGTTAACATGTCAACATATCAATGCCATTACATATTGTTATTAGGCTTGCATTAATGAAAATAATTAATAGTAAACATTTAGATTAATGAAATGGGAAACGTGAGAAGTGATTAATTAGCCAATAGTTATACGGATAAATAAAGAAAAGATGATAGAATACAACAGCAAATCATGCTCCAGACACCAAATACATAAGCACAAGCAAGGGGAATCTACTCTAGAGCAGAATCCCAGAAATCACAACAGTAACATAGAGAGTACCTATACAATTTTTGACTTCTTGTTACAAATTGCTGGGATCATCTTGTATTCACTGACAAGTTAAAAAAAAAATGAGTGATGTAGAGTGAGGAATATTACTTACGTGATTATATTGCTGACATTTGTTTCTTCAATAAAAAACCATTAACCTTTGAACCAAGGATCCCCAAACTCAGGTTTAATCCAGCTACCCCACCAGGCCTATTCCCTAATTTTAACACCTTACAATAGATTGACAGCACTTATAAAAAAAAAATGCTGAAATACTAAGCACCATACCAATCAAAGTAGAATATGGTACCAAAATAGTCACACTCATTACGTTTGTTTCTTATAGACATTCCTTTAGTTTAATGCTTCTTTCATTTTAATTTTAGAAAAAAAACTATTTTTTTTTAAATATGAACTATAAACACAAAAGTTAAATTATGAACTATAAACACAAAAGTTAAATTATGAACTATAAACACAAAAAATATTTGAAAGATGCAGTGAGATTAATAAAACCTTAGACATGCTAAACAACTTTAATCCAAGTATTTAGTTCAAATAAGTATCTACCAATATAGATGACCTTTACATCATCTCCCCCCATGGTCTGGGAGGGGAACTTAGCTTACTTTAAGTGTTTGTAATATTCTTACAAGCTTAGGTGGCCCAGGAAATTGAGATTTAATAGCCTAGGGCTTAAGGTTCAAAGGATTAAAAGTTTTTATCATTAATAATAACACATACAATGAACAAGATTAACAGTGTGTTTTGGGCCTAAAATAATTAATGAAATATACAAAACAAGAATGTCAATAATGTCAAAATATAAATCATTTTTCACTTGTCTTATTATTTAAAATGAAAGACACTAATTTGGTGATGTTTAAAAGACTTTCCTTGAAAAAACAAAATGCTAATTTTTACAATGGGTAAAGCATATTATTATATAGTACTTAACATAGTAAATTCAAGATAGGCTTAGTTTGAAAGGGAATGCATTTAGGCTTAGTTTGAAAGGGAATGCATGTGTGAATAGTAAAGAATGGATCTGTGTTGTAAAGTTAAGTTAAAAAAACTTTTTGGTCAATAGTTAAAGCTCCCTATCATTCAAATTAGCGACAAAACTGAATCCCGCTATTTAAAGTTGTGTTGCATATTAACTGTTTCTATGTGGTAAATATAAATAGTTAACTAATTCCAGTTTAAACACACAACTATTCAACAAATCTAGGCAAAATAAATTATATATCACAATCACTTTGCATCAATATAAATTATATAGAAACTGAGATTTAAAAAGAAAGATCTAAATTTTCAAAAAAAAAAAATAAATTGCAACATGATTTAATCAAACAGGTTAAAAACATTATTAAAATGCACTTCCAAAATGGCACATGATATTTCTTTATCAAGAAGCATAGAACATACTTTGAGTTAAAGAAATATTTTTTAAACCTCATTGAAATGGATATTAAAGAAAAAAAGTTCAATGGATGGGATGCAGAATATGAAATTCATATTCAGAGTGCTCTTCCCTTGCAGAGTAATGCTGACAAAGTGATGAGAGTTGAAAGCTAGAGCTGCACAGTAAATACATGTGATGCAAGTGAAAGAAAAAAAAAACATACAGCAGTGCTAGGAGCAATGTGGGTGAACAGGTCACAAACTATTCACAGAATGATTAACAATGTGATTAATGCTTTATGCTGATTATGGAATAAGAAAATGCTAGTTTTTCAGCCCAAGATTCACAGAGCTATATAAAATTCAAAAAATAAAATCAACTAGGGATAGTGATTTGCTGCATACATAATTAAAAGAGAAACTTGATTGTTAAAAAGTGTTATCATTTTTTTGCCACAAAGACAATATTTTAGGACAGCAATAACTAATAACTAATGGAACAATTAAAATGTTGATGTTTATAAATCAAATGACTTTCCACAACCATATATCTTTACTGTTTGATTAGTATACAACACAATGTTTCAAGTTTACTTCTTTAGAGTCTCTTTACACTAATTAAATAAATGTTTATATGAATGATTAATTTGCTCAGTGTATTAATAAAATTGAAAAAAATAATAATTTAGCAAATACCATGTTTAAAAAACAAAAATTAAAAACAATGTTCAGATAAAAATCAGAAAATTAAAATGTTAGGATTTGAAAACAAAATACATTTTAATACTACAAAAAAAAAAAAAAAGGAATTCCCCAAAAATGTGATAGCATGGCTACAAAATTTGGAAATTAAATGGCTCTTACCAGCAGGAGCAGGTGTGGTTGGTGTTGCCGGTGGTGATGATACAGATGATGATGTTGATGCTGGTTCTGAGACACCATTCTCTATGGCTTTCTAATGATAAAAAGAATTCTTTCAAACATTTTGAAATCATAAAAGAAATCCAGAGTAAGCAAAGTAAATATTAAAAATAAATATTTGGATCCAAGTTTTTATAAAGAGTAATAGGTTTAGAATATTTAGGCTGTATCATGTTGAATGACTCATTTTTTTTATATCCCAAAATGTTCATTGTGAGGTATAGCCTTATAGCCTATGGACCAGGCAATTGAAAGTCAACTACCAGCAGCTTCTACTTTGTGAGATGTAAATGAGGTGCATTAAAATGCATAATTAAAAATGCTGTACACCATTTGGAAACTCTCTATTTGACATCTAAGTGCAGTACCACTTGGCCCCATGAGGTAGTCAAGTGCAGTACCACCATGAAGTAGTCAAGTGCAGTACCACCATGAGGTAGTCAAGTGCAGTACCACCATGAGGTAGTCAAGTGCAGTACCACCATGAAGTAGTCAAGTGCAGTACCACCATGAGGTAGTCAAGTGCAGTACCACCATGAGGTAGTCAAGTGCAGTACCACCATGAGGCATTCAAGTGCAGTACCACCATGAGGTAGTCAAGTGCAGTACCACCATGAGGCATTCAAGTGCAGTACCACCATGAGGCAGTCAAGTGCAGTACCACCATGAGGTAGTCAAGTGCAGTACCACCATGAGGCATTCAAGTGCAGTACCACCATGAGGCAGTCGAGCACAGTACCACCATGAGGTAGTCAAGTGCAGTACCACCAAGAGGTAGTTAAGTGCAGTACTACTCTGCCAATATGTTCTCAAAAACAAATAATAAATATAGATCTATCTATTGTATTTTCACAAACCTTTCTAGATCTCCTCCTTTTCTTTGTTTCCTCTTCAGACATATGAAACTCTTTAGCTTTTGATAACCTTTGAACTTGCTTAAGCTACAAGCAATATTAAATACATCAATAGAGTAAACAAGAGTGGTACAGTTTTTAAATTTCTGTTTAAAAAAATAAAAAAACAAATGAATAGTTGAAAAATGTGAAATTACCAATTTTTGATCACTTTTGAGTCTGCTCTCAATTTCTTCTTTGGATGACTTGACAAAATCTTTCAGTTTACTTGGTATCTTCAAAACTGGCTTGTTGGTCTGTGGCACCAAATTCACATCACTAAATAACCTGTAGGGGAGAAAAGAATTTCCAAATCCATAGATTCAAAGTCTCAATATAAAGTAAATTGAAAGTAAAATGAAGAATTTCACAATTCTAAATTCTTATCATTATGTAAACTGGTAAAAGTTCCCCTTTACTGATCTTGTGACCTATAGGGCAGATGATGTTAAGGTCATCTGTTTTATTGGATAACGGTTAACAAGCTGGATGTCATATGGCCAGCACAACAACCAACCACCTTTACTTTTCCAACTAAATTTGGGTACCCATTAATGTTGGCTGGACTCAGGGGCCCCCCTAAAAAAATCCCTAAATTCAAAATCCCAGTCTTCACTGAGATTCGAACCCAGGACCTCAGGTTCGGAAGCCAAGTGCCCCCATATTATGTAAACTGAAGAATAAGAAACAGAATGTTCCAGCTTGAAAGACAGATTATATTAAACAATTTCACAAATAAAAGTATGTTATTCTGATAAAAAAACTTATAATAAAATGTCAAATGACTTATATTTATTTATTTTGAGAGAATATTACTACCTCTGCTTAACTCTTTAAAAACTTTTACTTACGGGTGAGAAAGTAGGTTAGCAACTGTGGGAAGACCATTTTTACAAGCTTCTGTTGTTAATATGGACTCAAGAACTGATCCTAATGGAGAGATATTTAAAAAAGCATTTTCCTAGTTAGCATGTAAGTTGAAGGAGAATTTAACAATATGGCATGAAACAGACCTAAGAAATTAAGCAAAAACTTAGAGCTTCGGCACACAAAAAGAGGGAGGGAGGGATAGAAAGAGAGAGAAAAAGAGAAATGCAATTAAAATTAAAGTCTTTGTCTTTGGAAAGGGCCTTAGGCTACATTTTGTGTTGACACTAATATATAATTGACTTTAAGCGAGTGTGGGAAAGAAATGTAGGCAGGCTCTATCATTTGTTACTTTGTTTATAACCCCTTATCGTCCCATATGTATGCAACTAACTACAGCTACTGCTTTAATGTTAAGCAACACAGTACTTACTGATCTGAGCAGGACATTCAGGGGGGAATGTGTCGCAGGTGGGTGTGTTCAGCTGAACACCCAGGGCCATCTCATAGAGGACATGCCCAAAGCAATAGACATCCACTGCCTCCAAGGACTGCTCCAGTACCAAAAGAAAAATAAAGTGCATTGAAAAAAACATTTCAAGCTTAAACTATGAACTTTGCATAACCACATTACTCACTATGTAGTGTCAGCTGGTAATGACGCTGGTATGTAACAGTAAACAAAAAAAAAAAAAAAAAAACCAACAAAACAACTTATGTCTACAAAATTTTTAGTTTAGCTTTAGATACAGAAAAGTACTGTGCTAAAAAGTGCCTTTAAAATATGACTAGCTAATAAGTAGAAAAACCAACCTGCACTTTTTTCAACTGGATGTAAAACCCTCTATAAAATCCTGGCAATCCCAGAAGGCTGTTCTCTAGCTCCATAATTTGACAGGTATTGTTAATTACTACAATATTGCCAGCATGGAGGTGACCTTGGAGAAACACAAAGAGTGAATAGCAGTAATTTCACAAAATGAAGGTCACAAAAAATAACAGTATGGCCATATCAACAGTGTAATGTTTTTGACAGGATGGAGTTAAATTTATAATGATTACAAAAAAAAAAACCAGATGAATATATGTAAAATCAAATTTGAACTAATTATATTTCTATTTTGTATGGCTATAAAAGAAATAGTATGATAAAATGAATGAAATGTCTTTAAAAAAAAATACTGGTATCTAATTTAGTTTAGCATTACATTTTATTAAGATGATTTTATTAAGATATATATACAATATTAATGATCCACAATCAATTTTAGACAAAGACACATATTTACCATAAGGAAAGCCTTTATCTTGTAAGAATTTCAATGCCTCTAAAATTTGTTTACCAAAGATTTTCACAGTTCCAAAATCAAAAGGATTTACATTTTTGGGGTTGGAATACTTTTTCAGATAAGGACCTTTGGGTTTGCACTTGTAAATTAGGTCTCGTAGTGTCCCAGTTTCCTGGAAGTCATGGATGATCATGCTCCCACTCTCATTGGATGTTGTGAACAAGGTCGGGAATATATATGGGTGCTGGTTTTAAAGAGATTAATAAAATGGTTAAGTTTTACAAAGCTTATATCAACTCACTCTGACTGTCTGTTTGGTAAAAAAGTTTAGAACATGTGTTTTCTCCCACTTCCCGTTATTAGATAGATAATGTTGAAATTTTGCACAATTATTCCTTGTACCTAACAAAACAAGAATCAATAAAAAAAATTAACAAATTAATGAATCAATTATTAGTAATTAATTATTTTCTTTGATATCGAAATAAAAGAAAAAAAATTTACTTAATGAGAGATATGGATTTATATATGGATTTATTCCTCTTATTACATTTTGTCACATTTTTTGTCTCCCACTCTCCATTCTCTGATCAAATATTGTTATTGTTACAGTAGTTATGCTGAGGTTGTCAATTGTAGTCAAACTGAATTTCCATTTGATTGGATCAAAAAAAATTATCTTATCTTAAATTGAAATTTTGCACAATTATTCATAATCAATGACAAATAAAAAAACAAAGTAACCAATTAGTTAATCAATTAGTAGTTATTGTCTTATATAGCAGAAAGGGCGCTAAACCCTGCCATCTTGAAATAAATGGTAGTAATTAGCACTTCTTTCTCTTAAATAAGCTTGATTCTCTTAAACAGTATTCTTTTCTCTTTTGGTTGTTTTTTAAATTTTATTATAACATTTTTATAAAGTGAACAGTAGACAAGTACAAAATAAATCAACGATGCTTATAAACAAAACATAAATAATGTAATAATAAATTATACCTAAATCCAAAAACGTTGTACTATAATAAGGTAGTTCATTTGTGATACGCACACAAAAAAATAAATAAATAAATAAACAAAGACTGTGGTATTAACATTGCAAAATTCACATGTAAGAGAATATTGGATAAAGGATCAAGAAAGAGGATAGAGGCTGGAGTCTCAAAAGGGTGGAGTGGAATAAAAAAAAAAAGCCAATGTAAAAAAGTTGACCACCCATAACTGGCTTAGGGCTCATGAAGAAGAAGGTTTTCGGAATTGACAATTCTTAAATTGCATTCTATCCCAGCAAGCAGTTAACGTTTTGAGTAACTCTCGAGACATTTTACTATGTTCATTGCTGCGGTCTATGAGGTAGGAAATTAACATTTTATAATAGGTTTTATTAAGAGTGACAGATTATAAAGGACGAGGGGCCCATAGAAAATTTCCATTTGTAAATTTCAATACTTTATAACAATCTTTTTATCTTCTTAGACTATGTTACAAATTTTATAGATAATGATTTGATTCCTAAGGACTTTGAGGTTCACTGTTTTGGTAAATGTAGCAACTGTTGAGAAAAGGCAAAAAAAAATTATTCAAAAAATAAAAGACCTACTTTTATAGAAGGAAGTATTTTGATGATGGCACTCAAATCTTTTGTTAATAAATACATATCTGGACCATATTCAACCTGTTGCAATAAAAAAAAATGTGATCATTAAGACCAAATGCCAAAATTTATTTTTTTTTTCTTGACACACTTCTTTATAATAAACTTAAAAATAAAGTCCCCTTTCAGACTTTGCGATCTTTAGGGCAGATCTGTTTCTGTGGCCCATGATTAATAAATGTGTTAAGTAGCCAGCACAACAACTAGTCACCTTTACTTTCACCAACTAATGTCAGGTACCCAACAGAGTAAGTTGGACTCTAAGGGGTTCCTGAAAAGGTAGAAATTCAAAATCCCAGTCTACACCAAGACCCAACACCCATCAGCCAAGCAGTTAACCACTCAGCCACCACTTAATTTTTTTTTCGTCAGAGTTCATATCAAAATTATCATTGAATTTAATGTATAACGTAACAGAAAGCTTCAGATGTACCATGATGAAGAAACGAGTCTGAAACAGTTCAATTTATATCACTATTTTAAGAGACATACAAATTGAACATCATTTACTGAGTCATGAGAATATTTGTCTGTGTTCAGATACAATATCCAAAATAAATTGATTGCTAGGAAATCTTGGAAGAATAGAGCGGGTTTAAATTTTTTTCTAAGTTCAATAACATTTCTTTAAAAAAAAATATATTTTATAACAGCTTCTATAATTAAGTCAAAGAAGATGTAGCCAAATCTTTTGGTTTATCTTTCTGTTACCAGATTTTGATAGTATTTCTTAATGTGCATGCAATACAAAAAATCAAGAAAAAAGTCCTATACGACCTCAAGAAACAAAATAGAACATTTACATATATATGAACTAATTAACATAAATCAGCCTACAACATACCCATGATAACATTTGCCGAACTTTAGGCTGTGACACTGGTTTGATTAGAATGTAATGCTTTCGAATTCTCCACCCTATTGATTTTGATAAACAAAAAACTTTGAAGCAAAGAATTATAAAGGAGAACTCTTAACATCTTTAGTTTGAGCATTTCAATAAACACTTTCAATACTGCACTTATGTCTATAAGTTTGTTGGTAAGCTTACCAATATCTGGTAGTGGTTCAATGACTTCCCAGTTTGGTTCTGAACGAAACAACATAGAAACATGCTGCAGTGCTGTTTCTGAGAAAAGAATTCAAAGATATGAATTAGTCTGCTATATTAACCAAATTAAAAATGATCATGCTTCAATTGTAATATACTAGAAATAAAAAAAAAAATTGAAGGTAACACTACTACTGACGTCATTCTATAATAGATAGCCTAGTTACAGAAAACAATAAGATAGGGCCTCCATAGAGTCAACATCTTCGAGGCAACAGACACTGTTCTGTATTAAAATCTATATGAAATTCTTTATCATGAGTGGACTTTAAATCTTGTGTGTGTGATTCTAACATTGCTCCAGATTTGTATCTAATTGTGAATTTCTAGAAACTTGAAGTTGCTTGAGCTTGTAAAAAGAATGATCATGTTTTTAAAAAAGTATCTAATACATCTAGGCTTGAAACTCACCCAGAAAGTTTGAGGAGTAGTTGTTGACATCTAGAAATTTCTTCACAATCAAACTATTAGCAATTACTGGTATACTTGTTATTGCATTCAGATATACCTGGTAGTGAATGTACGATTATTTTTTAAAATAAAATATTCAATTTAACTTATTATCAACTGTTACATATTTATGGTCATCAATAATAAAATTGATGACATGTAAATAAAATCATTGCTAAGTATACGTCCTACTTAGTTATAGACTAAAATACAAACAGTTAATTTGAAATTAAATTCTTGATATAAATTTTGAGAAATTGGTTACATTTCTAACAGTCAAACTACTTAAGGCATTTAAAATATTTTGCCCAAAATGCACCTGCAGTCCATTCTGCCTTTCAGCAATAAAGTCTCTGTCGAAATTCCCAAACACTTTCTTGGGTGGCAGTGGAAGCTCAACATTGGTTATTCGGAGCTGTGCATCTAGTTTCTCAAAATCACTGTAGCGTTTAGTAATCTGCCATGAATGATCTCGCAAGGGACCTCTCTGCACACGAACTATGTACTCCTAAAAATATAGGATCAGTTCAATTGTTGTTACTAGGTTGAATAAAGTATAAATTCTTTCTGTGATGCTAACAGTAAATTAATTGGGCTGTATTAAATTCCCATTCCTGTTAGGTTAGTGGAATACCCATAATGTTAAAATTCTTTATTAATTACATTTATTTGTTTTTAAACAAAAACAAGAACAAGGATATTAAAAAAAACAAAACTATAAAAATATTTAAAAAATAATTAAAAAAAAAAAACAAAAAATATTTAAAACAAAAAGAAAAACAAACAAACAAAACATAAATACTTTATTTTTTATAAACACAATTATACAAGTATATTTACAGACAATAAGACTGTACCAGACATATTGCATGCAAGAAGGTCCTGGATGCATACAAAAGATATCTACAAATATATAAAAGTAAGAAACTTGACTGGCCCTTATGTAAACAAATTGATTGGCCAGAATGAAGAAACTTCCTAGGAAAGATTCCAAAGCCATGTAGTGTCTAGAAAACTCTATTACAATAACAAGCAAAATAATTTTAAAATCCTTTTTTTTTAATTAAAAAAAAAAAAAACAACAAAGAAAGCTTATCTATAGGGGAAGAACTCTGTCCATAAAACTAGATCTATATCTTCCAATAATGTACAATTTATTTCCCTTTTTGATATCATTATCAAACAAAATAATTAATTACCGATGATTACATCCTCAACGTCATGCAATGACTCAAATTCTGCCAAGTCACTGGTTTTCCTGGCTCGAAGAGACATAGATATCTAGATCTAGACTGTCACTAGACTAGTCTAAGTACTCTAAGTAGTCTAAGTACTTAGTAAAATCACTAAATTTAGAAAGCCTTCAGGACAGAAGGCTCAAAAGTAAAGTAGCAATCATACATAAAACACTGAACCATAATCTTCAAATCCAAAAACAAAATTTAATAAAATACTCTGAAAGACACAAAGATAAAGGCACATTCCTCGTCCCATATGCTAGGACAAATTTGT
This sequence comes from Biomphalaria glabrata, assembly GCF_947242115.1. Taxonomy (NCBI): domain Eukaryota; kingdom Metazoa; phylum Mollusca; class Gastropoda; family Planorbidae; genus Biomphalaria; species Biomphalaria glabrata. The sequence continues at coordinate 7,613,447 of NC_074714.1, forward strand.
ACAAATACTCCTTCTTCCCTAGTGCTATTAGAGCATGGAATGGGTTGCCTGAGCCAAGGCTGAGCTAGCCAGGAAAACCAGTGACTTGGCAGAATTTAAGTCATTGGTTAATATGCATGACTAAATGCATGACGCGTAGGACGTAATCATCTTCTTTTTTGAAGTAACGTCTGTATTATATAAGATAAGATAAGTAAGACTTTTTTAAAGTTAAAAACTTTAAACTTACCACATGATCATCCTTTTTTTGCGCTGTTTCTATTGAACAGGATAATGGGGTGGTATCATCTAAAGTAATTTTGTTTGATTTCCGTTGCTCAAAAACATTTGCCATTTTTACGATATGTAATATTAGATCTAGATCTAGTATTTTCAGGTATAATTGATCTTCTATTTACTATTTACATTTTTTTTAATGGGCTGCAGCCGCCATAATTGTTTCTCGGAAACGTCAACAATTAAAAAGGGGCGTGAAGCTAATGCTCCAAAAAGGTATAATGATGATCGAAATCTCTAATACATGTCATGTAGATCTAGATCTAGGAGAAACCAAATCTATCTATTTATAAATCTAGATATAGATCTAGGTCTCTTAAACTATTTTATCGATTTCGATTACCTACATTTCTGTGTTAGTTTAGATATTGTCTATATACATTTAAATAAATGTCGCCAAGCCATATCGGAAACATATTTTTTTTTGACAACATGTCCTCTTCCATCTACTCTTTTAGTAACATGTACTGTCCTTAGTAAACTTAGTGTCCTGCTGTACTCAAATTTAGATCTACTGCGTCTTAGTGCATGTATTTTATAGATCTACTCCACAAATAATACTTTGCAAATCAGTTAATCACTGTTAATGTGATTAAAATAAATTGTAAGTAAACATATATCAAGATCTAGATTCTAGTTCTAGATTCTAGACTATTAATTATTAATAATTAATAGTATTATATTATTATAATTATTTTATCATTATCTACAGTCTACAGTCTATACTACTAACTACTAGATCTAGATTAATTCTAGATTTTACTAGTAACTAGATCTAGTAATACTGAGTATACTATACTTTACTTAGATTTACTAGTCTAGTCGTCTAGACCTAGATCTAGATCAGTAACTTGAGTTTTGAGTAACTCTCAGTAACTCACACTAGTGACTGACTAGTCACACTAGTGACTAAAAATAAAATTGACTAAAATAAAATTTAAAAAATGCAAATGAAATACTTCAAAATGAAATACTATTCACAGTCTATTGAAATACCTAGTAGTAGTACCTAGTCAAGATCAAGTCTTAGACTTTTAGTTACAACTTATTACAACCTAGTAGATTTAAGTAGATCTACTTCTAAGGCTACTACACTCTGACTCTAGCTGACTCTAGCTTTAGTAACTAGTAGTAGTTAGCAGCTAGACTCTGCTAGACTTAGTTAAGACTCTCACTCTAGAGGTGAGTAGGTCTCAGGTGTTATAATAATTGAAAAAACTGTCATGGAATCCCCATATTCATTGATGAAAGTATCAAAAAATCAAATAAAGCATTAGGACAGGGTTTAATTAAAAGAAATTTCAATAAATCAAATAAGAACATAAAACTGAAATATTATTTAACCTTGTTGCCTTGGTTAGAAAGGCCAATAATAGATTAGAATATGCATCCTCTGTTTGGGACCCCTCAACTCAAGAAAACATTAAGAAAATGGAACAGACACAAAATAGAGCAGTGAGATTCATAACAAACGAATACTCACATTTGACTAGAGTTACACCTTTAGCCTTTAGTAAAATCACTAAATTTAGAAAGCCTTCAGGTTAGAAGACTTAAAAGTAAAGTAGCAATTAATACATAAAACACTGAACCATAATCTTCTAATACAAAAAATAAATCTAATTAAATACTCAGGAAGACACAAGGATAAGGTAAGGGCACATTCCTCGTTCCATATGCTAGGACAAATTTGTACAAATCCTCCCTTCCATGCCACAGTTCATTCATTACTTTCTCCACTTTGTTTTGGATATTGCTTCTTTTTATATTATGCATTGTTTTACATTCAATAGTTTTATTATTTCTTTTTATTTTATTATGGTTTGTGTATATATATATCTAATTAACTCTGTACATTAAGCAGTCATTTAAAATTAGTTAACATTTTATTTTGTTTGGAGTCGAAGAAGTGAAAGAAATTGTTCTTGACTGATGTGCTGGTATAAATATTTTATTTATTATAAAACACAGAAGATTAAGTTACATTTTGTATGGCTACAACATGTCTTACTTTTATTGCATAATTTATATTTAGTTTTTAGTTATTGCTTAAAGTATAAAAGCTTGCCTGCATTCTAAATAAATTTCACTATTAGATCTAATAGCTATTAGAAACAAAGACTTAAACACAAGCAGAAAAACGATGGCAAGTAAATCAAGGGAGATAGTCTAGTGTTAAACCTTTGTTAGGCACTTAGTTTATAGTACTAGTTATTTAGCGACGCACCATAGAAGACATATATAATATTGAACGGGACTAGTGACGCTTGGGATATTTTGGGTTAGTTAGCTATAGGATTCTCTTGGGTAAAGACGTGTTTTATTTGTCAGAGACTCTGACTGGGCCTTTTATTGGATTAAACTTATTATTCATTGTTCATCAGTCTTGACCACATCTTTTCACTAGTTAATAATCGATGTTTGTTGATTTTGTGCTGTCGTTCAACTACATTGAATACACCCTAACAAGAAACCCAAACGCTTGATGAGTAATTGATTGAAATCTAACAATCATCTACAGTTGACTTCAGTACAGAATTAAACATCCATCACACCTTAAAACAAAAATGTTGTATTACTAATAGCAATATATACGTAAATAAGAAATATTAAACTCTGGTTAAATTACATATTTGTTATACTGCATTTTTTAATACAAATTCTTAAAATTATATAGAAACCTGATTCTGTGTATCTGGCCACGTTCATTAATATCCTATTCTTAGTATTCTAGACTAAACTCAAGTGGCAAAGTGTTACATGCACTTGTAGATTTAGGTAATACGCTAAGTTAAACTTAAGTCTTAATATATAATATATATATATTTTTAAGAAAAAGTGGAAATCAATATTGATAACATTTTTTTATGCCTTATTAACTCTTAGTAGACAATAATTATTTAATAACTTTTTATCTGTCAACAATGGATGCGTTGGTTGGTGGATTAGATAGTATAGTTATTTTGTACTACTACCCCATTCTTATTTAAAAAATGATACTCCTTAGTAATCTTCCCTTTTTCTCTCCCTTATTTAATATACTTACCAAGACCTTACTGATTTATTATTCCCATACACACACACACACACCCTCTCTTTTCTATTCACTTGACAAAAAAAAAAAAATTTTGAAAATGAAGCACAGAAACTTCCATCACAACTGGTCCATAAAAATGATAGAACTCTGAGCATGCATGAAGGTTGTGCTAAGCAAAAACAATTAATGGAAATATTTCCAATCATACAAATTTATTATTTTTAGTTTATATATATCCAATAATTACATTATTGATTCAAAATAATCCGTGCAATTTCACTCAATATAAGCGAGGTTTTTAAAAAGGTTTTTACTTGTTCAGTTTTTTTTTCATTTTTCCTAAACTCATTCCCTGCACATCTTCTTTGCTTTGTTTTTTTTAAACTAATTTTTATATTTTCATTTTACATAACAAATTTTCCTTTATTCCAGGTTTCCATACATTAACATAATGGCTTTGACCCCAAAGCAAGTTTTGGGTTTTAAATGTTGGAAATACATTGTGCATAGCACATCAAGATCTGAGACTTTCTACACATTTAAAAACATTTTAACGAACCATTTTACGTATTCTAGTCTTGTTACCATTAGACTTAATTCGGCTTGGCATGGGATCACCATACCCAGTAAAATTGGCAGGAAACATGAGCTGCTTCAAACAGTTGCTCCATGCAGAATCACTAGAGCTGCAAGCATTCAAAGCCACATTGTAGCAGACTTCACTCAAGACCTGAACCTAGAGGAGCTTCGAGCAGAGAGCAAGAAAGACAAGAATAATAAAGATGCACGCACCATAACAAAGATCAAAGAGGCCATTGCCAAGAGGTGTGATGAAGCCATCTCTAACCTGAATGATGAAAACAAAAAGAAATTAAAAGTCATTCAGCTTGAACACAATTTTTTATACTCAGAAGGAAACTTTATTCCAGTAAGTATCTTTATAGAATTACGTTTGCAAGTAAGTATCTTTATAGAAATATGTTTGCAAGTAAGTACCTTTATATAGAATTAAGTTTGCAAGTAAGTATCTTTATAGAATTAAGTTTGAAAGTAAGTATCTTTATAGAATTAAGTTTGCAAGTAAGTATCTTTAAAGAATTACATTTGCAAGTAAGTATCTTTATAGAATTCAGTTTGCAAGTAAGTATCTTTATAGAATTCAGTTTGAAAGTAAGTATCTTTATAGAATTAAGTTTGCAAGTAAATATCTTTATATAGAATTAAGTTTGCAAGTAAGTATCTTTATAGAATTAAGTTTGAAAGTAAGTATCTTTATAGAATTAAGTTTGCAAGTAAGTATCTTTAAAGAATTACATTTGCAAGTAAGTATCTTTATAGAATTACATTTGCAAGTAAGTATCTTTATAGAATTAAGTTTGCAAGTAAGTATCTTATATGTGAATGTAAAGAGTCCCCCTTTCAGACCTTGTGATCTATGGGGCAGAGATGTTTATGTCACCTATTTCTTAGGCCAACGGTTAACAAGCAAGGTGTCAGGTAGGTAGCACAATGTCCAACCACCTTTACAGGTACCCATTAGAGTTGGGTGGACTCAGGGGCTCCCTAAAAATCCAGAAATTCGAACCTATGACCCCAGGTTTGGAAGCCAATATAGGATATCAGAATGGATTCAATTTCAGATATATATAAGCTGTGTAGTTCAAGAAGTATATAAAGAGATCATAGTTTATGCTTTACTTCACTGATGTGATTCTATTATTTCCTCTTTAAAATACCCATTTCCTTTTCATTGTTAATATATCTCTCACTGGATGTGGCAAAACATGTTAGGAATCCGCAGACTTCTTCCTTAATCTTTGGACTCAAAGACAAACCTTATTATTGTTCAAAACTCATTAAATTCTGACATATCTGCCCCTATCTTCTGAAACAGGGTGCTAATGACGTTCTGCAAATAAAACCCAATTATTTTAATAGGTAACTCCTCCCTAAAAAACTAAACTTTTTCTTTTACAGATAGACTTTTAAGCAATGAATTTCAGCCAATGGAAGCCTATAAAAAAAAAAAAATGTAATTATGAAAATAAATTTAACAAAACCTATTGTTCCTAGCATGTGATCTTTTTAGGGTTACCAGACACAAGCTGTCTCAAAGAAAGACATAACAATGAAAAATCTTTAAAAACGAGGCTTGCAAACAGTAATTCATAGGCTGTGAAAAAAAACACCTATCTATTAATATCTAAATTCTCGGATGAATAGACTTTTATATAAAGCAGTTCATTATTTGTACTACTTTGCATATGAAACTAGATCAGCATGCACATTATTTCTTCACCTTGTAACCTACTTGATGAGAAAAATGTCCATTAGTGAGTCAATGAAAATTAGTATTTTACCTGGTAATCAAAAGACAAAAAATCAAATGTCTTGAGGAGTTCTGAGTAACAGGTTTCATTTGATCAGCTTTGAATATATACAAACACCTGTTCATAAAGTTTTTTTTTTTTTTTTTTAATGTTAACTTCCAACTCCTTATGGATAAAGGATTGAATTTAATTTATTATGAGTAAATACAATCACAAGCCACTCATTTTCACAGTTTAGGCTAACCCCTGCCTGAATGCAGGCCTAAAATGCCTAAATGAAAATTTGTTGTTTTTATTATCATGTCTACTTCTAATGAAAATATATTTCATCACTACAAGCCTGTGTTTACTTTATCAGTATTTATCATGTGATGATTTCAGAGCGAAGAAGAAATGACAAGTGAAAATTGGCTGGAAGCTTTAAATTTATCCACAAAATCACAGAGACTTAAGTATTACTTGTTTTTAATGAAAAAAATACAGATTAAAAAAAATGCAAAGCAAAAGGCATTAGAAAAGGGAGATCAAAAATTTGTGTCTTCAAATCCTATGAACAGCTATGAGCATGGACACATATTTATGCGAATTTATGAATCTTCAATGAAAAGGTAAACATAACAATAATCCTTTTTTTTTTAAACACATTGATGATTGTTTTGTTTAACCAGGTAGGAAGAGAATAAAAGTTCTGTGTCAGTGTTCATGAGATAATATTTATGCTCGAGATAATATTTATGCTCTAAGTTCAAATATGCTCATAATAGACTCTATTTACTTTACTTCTGCTGTCCTGTTATGCCTTCTAGTTAACAGCCTTAAATTCACTTTAGTGTCTGTCCTGTAAGAGTCCTGTCTCTTTCAGACTTAGCAATCTATGGAGGCAGAGATAGTGTAAAACTCATCTGTGTCTATGGCCAACGGTTGACTAGGGTGTGCCCTTCACACATGACCAACCACCTTTACTTCCTCAACATCAGGTGCCCATCAGAGTTGGGTGGACTCAGGGGCAACCTAAAAATCCTGAAGTTCAAAATCCCAGTCTTAACTAGGTTTGAACTTGAGACCCCTGTGTTTATGAGCTAAGCATTTTACCACTCAGCTTCTACTCCCCTTAGTCGAAAAGACCCTTTATGTAAATATTAATATGCCTAATATTCAATGTGTCTCACCATTCAATAGGATAAATGATTGTATATCCTTTACAGGGCATTAAACTATAATCTGGCTAATGCTATGCAGTTTGGCCTACCATTGGTCATTGATATGGACTATATGGACTACATGAAACCTGCTGAGGTGAAGAACACTGTAAATCAGCTTTTAACTCTTTACTCCATAAACCGTGCAGACCCAAAAATGCCATACCATTTACATTTCACAAGTTGCCCAGAGAATCATGCCATGTACAGGTGAGGGTTCAATGAAACAATTGTCTGTTAGCATTAGTAAATAGACATTTATCTTAATTGCTAATCATGCATCACTGCTGCTGTAAGAAGTTAAAAGCTTAGTTTCTTAGATACTCATATATAGTGAAAACAATACTAGAGTTCTAGTTGAAATGTGGTTAAAAATAAATATTTATTTTTGTTTTAAATTAGACTGATTTTGTAAAATCTTTTTCAGTATTTTAGAAACCACAAATTAAAATATATCTATATTTGTGTCATGTGACTATACATGTCAAGGTTGATTATATAAACAATAAACATGTTTACATTTCAAGAAATAACGCTAAGCTTCAGATAGAACTAGAGAAATAACTAAGACACTTCAAGTTTAATCTATTTTTTTTGTGAATTTATTATTGAAATTAAATTTTAGTGCGTGTTCAAACTTTTTTATGATTTCCCTAAACTAGCATCTCCAGCCTACAATTGGATCTTAGGTCATTAAATTTAACTTGTGAAAATACCAAGAAGTATTCTATTGTATCAATTAGTAATGTTTTTGTTTACAATAAAGATGAGTCATAATGTCTGCAGTATATGTTTAATGTCAGTACAATATTTTCTTTCCTGCATTTGTGATTTACAATAAATTTGAATAAATATAATATTTTTTTTATTACACAGTATTTTTTGGTAAATAAGCCCATTTCAGATTTGTAAAAATTGTGTTTACTATTGCAGAATGTTGCAGATAGAACTTCAGGATAATGAACACTTTCTGGCCACTGTGACAGACAAGAGCTATCTGGATGTTTTTGATAATGAAAAATTGGTTTATTTGTCTCCAGATGCAAGAGCAGTAAGAAAACTTTAACATTGAGTTTCTTCATTTGTTGAATTTAATACCACTTCATTAAGTTTGTGACTTTGCTGTTTATTCTTTGTTTTTGAATTCTTTGTTGCGTCTGCTTTGTTTTTCATCTTCAAAATTATCTCGTTTATTTTAGCTTTGTTTCTTATCTTCTAGCTTTGTAATTCTTCTAGATTTAAGGTGTCCGCTAACTTTGATATGATTTCTTATCTAAATCTTTCCTCCTTTGAATATTTGACATAATTAAATTTTACTTTTATTCTTTTTTTTTTTTTTTTGCTTATCACCATTGTTAATAATATTTTAGTGGACGTTATATCACTGGTATGTATAAATCACAAAGTAGACATTCTAACTGAATAATTCACTGTAAGTAAGGAAAGTGGTGTATTTTTTTTTTTTTAATTCACTTTCCAAAAAAAGCTTGATACATTGACATTGTTCTTTGTCACTGTCATTAGATCATGAAGAAATTTGACCCTGAAGCTGTGTACATCATTGGTGCTTTCAATGACAAGGCAACTCAGCAGCCAGTTTCATTTGCTCGAGCCAAACAACAAGGTATCAGGGCCATGAGACTGCCATTTGATGAGCATGTTAGGTAAGTGTTAGCTTTCAAATGAGATGTCACTGACAAGACTAAGACAAAGTATGGCCTTCCTTTAGCTTCAGGATAACTTCAGGGTGGCCATAAAATAATGAAGTTTACACATCTAAAGCCTTGATGAATTAACCATTTTTAGGGCGGGTTTAGAAATGAACATAATTAGATTCAGGATATTTTAATTTTTAGCTGTAATGTGCTGTCTTGCTAAATGATTGCATAACTTTAAAAAAATATATAAATAACACTGCTAGAGGGTTGTTGATAATAGTCCTACTTGATGTTACTTATAGAAATGAGACATTTTAAATTGCTTAGTAAACTGCTGCTAGCATCCTAATGCATACATTCACACATAAACTACAAACTATTGTAATAGGAATATGAACTGAACCATATTTACCAATATTGTTTCTTGAATGTAAAATATTAGCTTTAGACCAACTTGTGACATATTTACTAGATTTAGATAATTTTTATAAGTTTTAAGGCCTTCCGAAAAACACAACAACATTTTACCAGAAATAAACTTAATATACTATAATAATATTGAAATGATTTTTGGCAAAGATTTTTGCTTTTGGGTATACGTTATTAGAACTGAGACGTACCTATTATAATTACTTAGAAGATATGTAGCTAATTGAAAAAAAAAGGAAATGTGAATTCATTTCCAGATTGTTTTACTTAATAATGAGAATGAAAACAAAAATGAATACCCACTTTATTATCCTTTTTAAAAAAAAAATAATATTAGTCCTTTCTCTAAGTAAACTGCTGGGAAATCACTTCTTTTGAGCCACATTTCTAATTGCTCTGAAAGTGAAAGTTGGTAATCATTTCTAGGTTTAAGTTTTGCACTATAAGAATGGCTTTTACAACAATGGAATAAATATCTCAATTTTTTTTCTTTTTAGCTGGAACTTAGGTGGCAAATCTATTACTTTGAACCAAATGATGGAAATAATGAGTGGAATTAAGAATGGTGTGTCATGGAAAGAGGCCATTCAGAGTGCAGTACCAAGACGAAAAATTCGAAGCTAATTTGTTGACTTTCTTTTATCATTCTTCTGATTCAATATCACTTTTATAAGTACAAATAAAAATAAAAAAACATTTTTATTGATTTTGTTTTATTTCTGTATTTAGTATTTAATCATCATTTAACAAAAATAAAAATACAATAGCAAAAATGCAATTCTAAAAATTAGTCAAAACATTACTCTCTTGTTCAGACCCATGAAAAACAAAATGAGTCACGGTTACTGTGAATGAAAGTATAAGTGTTCATTGTTTTCCACTCCTTTGTGCCCTGAAGTCTTTTCATTTATAATTTTATAGGGGTAAATTTTGTTTATCTTTATAGAAACTCAAAAAAGCTTTTGTGTTAGTCACAAAATAAATGCTTAAAGAACTGAGAAAGTATTTAAAATAAATTTCTGAAATTTTATTGCAGTACATCACCACACCAAAATGACATTTTTTAAACCAACATTAATATATTTTACTGTAATGCTAGTTTTTTTTTTTTTTTTTTAAACTAGAAGTTAAAGTGTGTCTTGCAACAATCAAAGTTAAGAGCTTTATTGAAAGCCACTAGTTGTTAAACAACAAAGGCTATCTTATCATCAATGATCTATGTGGTACAAACGGCCTAATGATCATCTCTAGATGTTTTCCTCAGGATTTTCTTTTAAAACCTTTTAGCTGTTTATAATCCGAGTTTGAGTTGAGTTTTCAGCACATCGGCACAATTTAGGACATGGTGCCCAAAATCTGAACATGACACTGAAAGTATTTCAAACCTTAGGAGTGAACTGGTTCCTCTAAAGTTTTCAAGAAAGCACATAGCCTTCTTTATAGTTGATTCTATATATCTTTGTAGATTAAATGATATTTTGGGATATTTTGTGGATCTAGTGGGCTTGTGATCATAACCTTTCCTTTCATAGCTCCTCTGTAAATAACTTCAACAACATCTATAAAATCTTGCTTGTGCTTGAAACTACCAACAAATTTTGTATGATCTGGACTTCTGAAAAAAAATAACTTGCAACATATACAAAATAGTATGTAATAAGTTATTATTGGAACAACATTAATATTCAGTAGTTCAGCTAGTGAAATGTAATAAAACTGGAAAAAAAAAAGGGATTTTACTTAATTTTAAATTCAACAACAAATTGAAAAATCCTATTTTGTTAGCATCTTTATCTTCTCTTATCAATGTTATGAATCAGCTTCGATAAATGTTCTTAGAGTGAAATTCATGCCCCCAGAGCAGTTTATAAAATTCCACCTTAGCTGATTCACCTTTGACTGTAATGTAACAAATGTAACAGGTGTCACTTGTGACTCAATCTAATCGAGTAATCCAGTTAACCAGATGTGTTGTATGGATCATTATTCAAATTTCTGACAATTTACTAAAAGCATCTAGCTTGGCAAAATCTGTTTTATTTATCAGGAAAGTTAAAATTTATCAGCTAATTGAAAGCAATCAACTTAAGGTTTATTAAATTAGAGTGTATTTTCTGTTTTTAGAAAATGTCCAATGTCCTTTTAAGTGTTGTAAATATATATATATATATATATATATATATTTGAAGACTCCTCTGCATTAGTTTTTGGTGTCCAGAGTTTTGTGTGCACCTTGGTTGCACATTGTTTTGATGCACTGAAGTACCATTTCATATTGGTGTTTATTTATTCTTATCATATAAAAAGTATTTTAAAATCCAAACTGTAAAAATGATTTTTTGTCCATAGGTTCACAAAACAAAATAAATAAAATTGAAAAACATATCAAATAAAAAAAAAATGGAGGTCATAATGCCAAGTCACTTTGGAGAACACTAGATTAAAAAAAAAGTAACTGCTGTAAACACTTCTTTCTCAGAACAAATAAATACATGGTGAAAGGACAAAAAAATCTTGGATGTTAACAATGCAGAAAATATTTAAATTTTAACTTTATTTAAAGGATTAGAAAACATCAATCAAAAACATTTCAGGAAGGAAAAAAAATGAGTTTTAAAGTTTTCCAACAGAAAAGACCTTTTCAAATCGACAGAGGCAGCAACGTTTTAAGAGTTAAGAAAAATAATGGAGGTTAGTGTAAGTCAGATCAACGGAAAACAAATGTTAAACAAGATTACAAAGAGAAGTTTGTGTTACAGTTATTATATAATTCTTCTGGAATAAGAATTTGAAATAGAGCTCCCTTAACAGTAGAGCTGTGTTAAGTGATAACCTAAGAACAGCATGGAAACCTCCCAGATAGACACCTCTCTCCAACTATTGCGCTTAATTTATTGGAGTAGATGGGCTAGGAAATTAAAAGAAATGAGCCCGCACAACTAACCTGTTTCCCAAGCGGGCCCCTAACTCAGCCCGGACCTGAATAGGTAGCTTTGCTGACAGGGTTTAGTCTTAGACTAGATCTGGAAATCTAATAGATATAGAATCTAGATCTGGACTTGAATTTGTATGACTTTACTTGTTTAATCTTAAAATGACTAGATCTATGCAAATATTATGATCAGGACTAGTAGGCCTACTGGTACCTGGTAATAGTGTACTATGCTGTATGCATCTGATTCACTTCGTAATGTGATACTACTGTTTACATAATAAATAAATCTGCACCCCTAAGTTGTCAGAAGATAAGCTATTGCCTTAATAATTCAAATTATAAATACATTTAATAATTAATACATATATATTTATATAATATTGTTATAAACCTGGTTGTGGCACAGATGGGGGTGGTGGTGTGTGTGTAGTCAGCCGACGCAAATCGCCCCAGGCCAGCGCTCGACGAGCGGTCAACCGTGACGAGTTACGACGGTCAGCCGAGACGAGTGTCAACACGGCGGTTCGGGAAGGATTGACGGCGGTTCAGGAAGGATCGACGTCGTGAACAGAACTCAGGAGCGTCACGAGAGTTGTAGTCATCTGACCACCTGGAAACGTCGAGCAGCGTTCTGTCCGGTTCGAGAAGGCCAGTAGGGACCCTTTATAAGAGAGGAGGTGTCGCAGTTGAGACGGTCGAGAAAAGGGGCTCAATACAGCAAGGTTCAGAAAGCGGGTTCACGACAGGAGTTCAGAACACGGTCAACTACAGCACAGTTCAACGGTGTGGTTATGTACGGAGCATTACGACGGTTCAGTGCAGAGTACTGTCAAGTACAGTTGAGACGAACGGCGTCTTGATCTTGGTCTGTGATCGAGTCTGACACAACGAGCCCAAGTGTGTGAAGTCAGTCCCGAACTGTTGAACCCAGTGCAAGCCCGGAATGAGACGGAGAGGCCAGTGCAAGAGTTGATACGACGGAACGGTGTTATCGGAGAGATATTTGTACAGTGTACGTGTTGCCAATTGTACAGTATTGGCTGTTATTTATTCAACTATTAAAGTGTTACGTTACTTTGGAGCCCTGAGTTGTCAAGTTCTTTAAGTTGGTGGTGTATGGTGCAGTTTGCAGAGAGCCTGGATAGTGAGATTCGTAACAATATATTTAGATCTGGGCTATATTTTATTCTTTCATTCAATGAGTAAGTTTATAAATAGAAAGCATTTTTATAATAAATATAAGCCATTTATACTTTTTCCACTTTTTCAATGCGCGAATCTGTGATTGAAGCTTGAGTTATAGTGAAGAAGTCTGTGACATTTTTAGAAAACTTACCTCCCCTAAAGTTTTTCATTTTAAAAAAAGGTGTATTTTTATGAATTATGCTTGCATAATTAATTTAAAAAATTAAATGGTTCAGTTCGAAAAAGAAAAAAGTAGCCATTGCATCAGAACTTTGAATGATCTAAAATATCGTGATGTCCGATTTTCAATTTATTTTCTAGTTTCTGATATATAAAATGGGTGAATGGACAGAAATACCACACAAAACTAATAGCGGCTTTTCCCCTTTCGGGGGGCCTCTAAAAATGTCATATGTTAAGATTAGCTTACCCCCAATCTACTTTGATGTGCTGGCCATTGAAAAAGAAAATTGTTGATGGAATGAGTGAAATGTCAAAATACTGTTTGTAAACAGGCACTTTATCAACATCCACTAAGTAGATAGCAGCCATATTGACAAGATCCTCTGCTGTTTTGGATAGCTGGGGATAGGATGTAAGTAGAAAGTTGTACTAGCTAACTGAAAGCACACCAATGAAAAAATATACACAATTTTTTAAGAATAGATGAAAATATTTTGTAGCTTTAAGCTCTACTTACAATATCATCTAATTGTAGACAACTTGAGTCTGTATCTCGCCCAAACCTCAATACTAAAACAACATCTTCAGTTTCTTTAATAGCTTTATCTATTTCTTTCTTAGATGTCAAGGTCGGAAGTAGATAACTCATTACTATAAGGTTTCCATCAAATCTGAAAGCTAGATGAGTATAATTATGATGAAATTGTTATTAGCTAAAAAAAAAAAGTCATAAAAAAGCTTTCATTTTCAAGTGAAATTTATTGAAGAAACTCATTATCCAATACTTATCAAGATTCCATGCTATGGCAGTTAAAACTAAGCTTAAAGCTGTAAAATTGCATTTTTAGGTCGTAGTTCTTTGTGTCAACCGCTTCTGTTATATAAACATTAATTTTATATAGATAAAATAAAAAAGCTATTAAAATATGGAGTTAATAATAAGGTTAACAAAAAATATTTATTAAACCCAAAGTTTGAAACAAAGAAATTGGACAAGCTTAAAGCTTGGTTGAGGGCCATCTTCAGCTGTAGAAAGACTACTATGGAGTATATTTCCTACTGTGACTACAAAGCTTTATTGTCGAGAAGCTTTCAGGGGTATATCTTCAACAATCAAAAGTCTATATGTCCACTACTTACATATATCTCACCTTATTACATCTTCTAATCTTCTCTTATAAATTACACTAATTACAGATCTTCCTTAAAAAAAAAAACTAGATCTATATATGTATACATCCTACAAGTATTTGTGGGTTAATGTAGTGATGCATGTTAATTACAGATTTATTTTCTGATAAATTAATGGTTTTCCTGGATGATTTAGAGACTAGGGAAGAAGGAGTACTTGTAATACTTGTATGAATTTATTCTAGCATATGGAGTAAAATATTTTAAAGAAATGTGCCTTTATCTTTGTGTCTTTCTGAGTATTTTATCAAGTTGTGTTTTAGTTACTAAAATTTAGTATAATTTGTAAGTTATGGTTCAGTTTGTTGGGCTTCATAGATTTGGCTAATAGAACTTTGCTACAAATAGGGATTGGGGTTTCTTCATACAAAAACTAACTAGATCTAGATCTATACTACAATTATATCTACAAAACTTAGTAGTCATACTAGTAATATAGTAATTATAAGTACATCATTTACTGTCAATGACTGGATTGACTACTGTATACTAGATTTAACTAGATCTAAATCTATCAATACTAATAAATTACCGAATTATTAAATACCATAATAATATATACTACACTGTCTACAGTGTTAGTGTTATGGAGAGGTTTGCGATTATCATTATAATTATTCTTATTGAAAGTTATTCAAAGTTATTGACATTATAATTATTTATTTATTATTTAATTAAAATTAAACTTGATTTATAAATTTAATTTTAAAGCTATTAGTATTAGCTTATTATTAAGGCTTATAATAGCTAATCTAGAAAATAGTAATTCAAATCAAATACTGAAATAGATCTAATCACTAAAAGTCTAATCATTCTATACTGAGTCTATACTATAGATTCTAGAGTTAGACTCGACTTTCTAGTCTAGACTCTACTCTAGATTGACTAGATCTACACTCTACAGTCTACACTAGTCTACTGTAACTGTTCACTACACTGAAACACTCTTATTAATATTAGTCTTATCAATATCACTCTAGTCACTCTACACTACTGTGACTACACTTACTGACTTACACTACCTCATCTATCACTTCTACTTCTAGATCTATAACTTACTATAAGTATGTCTGGATCTAGCTGTAATAACTAAACCTACCTAGGTCTAGTTACCTATTTTATACAGTTAACCTAGATTGTCCTAGAATCTAGATCTATCTAGATCTAGTAGTATACAGCATAAATCTAAAAAATTCAAGTAGATCTACATGATCTAGATTGGTTTGTGTTGCAAAATGTAAATAATGACTCTTCACAGTATGAGATTAATTAAGTTGAGTACTGGAGATGTATTTTTAATTCGCATTTTTACAATTCTCATCTGCTTCCAAATTACAAATGGTCGGGAAAACATGGGTGGACACTGTCTCTCGAAAACGGCTCTACACGACTTAGAAATTTGAACGTTGATGTACACATTTGGGAATAAAATTACTAACAATTTCTTAAAGGATTGCACACACTTTGAAAACTCTAGTTTGACGTTTTAATATACCAAAATATCTTCTAAAATTTAGTTTGATCTAGACAAGTGGTTCCCAAACTTTTATGTCTTGCAGACCCCTTGCCATGTTTTCTCGTTTTCGGTAGACCCCCTGCTTAACTTGTATTGCATTTTTTGCAAATTCATCAACATTTTTTAAAAACTATTATAAAATTATTTTCTAACTGTATTGAGTTAAAGAGTGAAAATGTAATTTAAAGCTGCATATTAAGTTATAGGATTCTATCGTTTTTATTGATAAAATTCAAATTGAAGCCAATTTAAAAAACAATTAATATTTATTACTAGAATCACCAAACACACTGGAAATGTTTTTTTTTTAGTGTTTCTTTTTAATCCGTTGCTACGGATATTATGTTTCACTTTGGGAATTTGTTGTTCTATGAAGTAGTCCTTCAAACATATAATATTAATTACTTAATTAATTATTTTTCCTTAAGTATCATTACTAACAGTACTAAAGCCCTAGTCTACCGGACCTGTGTGTTGAGCACCTTGCTGTACGGAAGTGAAACATGGTTAATTCACAAAAGTTATGAATGTGATATTTTTTTTTTGTCGAGGCCACACGAAAAGATTTGGCAGTACCACACACGGCCCATAATGTAATCACGCGCTACCGACTCCCGTGTACTACTGTCTAAGCAAATATATATATATAAGCCTACAATACTTAATTAAAGTTACACTAAATGACCTTGATTAATGCTGCCAATATGTAGTTTCTTAAATCTGGATACTTAAAATACGTTTAAGAAATTACCAGACTTAAAACATGCTTAAAACATTTAGAACATTTCCCAGATGCATTAAATTTTCTACAATTTTTCACTCATCTACACATTTTAACGATAAAATTTAATCAAATTTTATGTATTTATTTTTGTATTTTAATGCGAATACAGTTGGCAAATGTTCCCCTTTTATTGTTAGATCTATATTACTATGCGCATGCGTTGGCGTATATTTTGGTCACGGATTTGTTTGCTAGGCGATCGAACTCAAAGGAAGTCAGGCTTAAAATCCAGTCTACTTTGCTTGAGAAAAGGGTCAAGTCACGTTTGTGAGTGACCTTTACCTTGATAGGGACCAGGTATCAATATAAATACAGAAAGCCAAAGCGGCTTCTTTAAAGTTTAAACCTTTACTAGCGCTTTGAGCACAATTTCTTAACTCAAGTCTAGTCAAAATGTGCATGAAAGTGAAATGCAGCAAATGCGGAAAATTTACTTGGCAAGGTACGTGTACCGTTATCGTCGACAACGATTTTGAACGATGGTCGTTATATTAATTACAGTTTAACTGAGTTTACACCTTGCCTTATGAAGTTATTAATATTACAATTAGTTCAATTACGCCTTACGGTTATTAGGACTCTTATAATACTCAAGACGTCTAGACTAAATTGTATACTCCGTACTATACTGACTATAGTGTCACTATAGACTATAATTATATAAATATATATATCTACTATGACTGATTAGTATGATCTAGTGAAACTATAAGGTATAAGTAGTAAGTAAAAAAGTTCCCCTATCAGACCTTATATTGTCTATAGTCAGTATAGTGAAACTATAGAGTAAAAAATATTAATAAAATCTATAGAGAACCTAGTCAGTAATTAATACTATTAATTATTAATTAATGATTAAGGACCAATGCAGTGTTTCAGTGGCGTAGCTAGGAATTCACCATCATTTGGTGTCTCAGGATGTTGACCTTTTTTAGGGGGCCCTGCATTTTGCGTAATATATAATTTTTAATGTAAAAAACACTCATTTGGAGCCCCCCTGAAGTGGAGGCCCATGGGGGATTTTCAAATTCTCCCCCTCCTTCCCCCCATCCTAGCTACACCTCTGCAGTGTTTCACATTACTACACGAACCCAGATGCATATTATTTTCTTTTTTTTTTACTGATAGTTCACCAACAAAATTAACTTAAGCTGTATTTATCTGGAGTCTGTTTGAAGCAACTCAACCAACATTTTCTGCTCTTTTTTTATTGCTAAGATAGAAATTTGATAGAAAAATACATGTTATTGTAAACTGAATTTGAAGATTAGGTTTGATCTAGTTCACTCGTGCTGATATTTAAGTTGTAAGAAAAAATTTTCATAAGCTTTTGTGGTGAAAGAAAGCAGTAAAAACGTGATTAGAGTATTCCCTGTTTCTTTTCCAGGATGTGGAATGCATAAAGAAGCAGTTTTAAAAGACATTCCTGTAGAACAAAGATGTGAATGTCCTCGTAGTGGTGGATGCATCATGTTATAATGAGACAACAATTAATTATTATCATTGCCACTGATAGGCCTGAAAGATTAAAACAGATTCAGCTTGATGTTAAAACAGTTTCTCTTTATTTCCTGTGCTATAAATTGTTTGGAGTGAATTTAATATTAATTCAACATTTTCTGGTAATAAAATATTTCACTTTTCAAAAATTAAAAACACTTTTTTAATGTGTTGTAATTCAATTACATTAACTTTTTTACGAAGTGACAGGCTCTATCTGACAGTGTCAAAATTCTTCATCTGTTTCCTTTCCTTTTTTTCTATTGTAAATTGCTATAATTGTATCTATTTTTAGGATGTGGCCAACATGCAGAACAAGTATTGGCAGGTGTTCCTCCAGACCAGAGATGTAAATGTCCTAGGAAATAAATAGTTTTTAGACAGGTAATATTAGCATGTAAGCATTCTTAAAATTACTTTACAATCACGTATGTAACATTTAATCTCATGGTGTAAGCTTCTTTCTAAAGTATTGTTAATCATTAGTGGAACTAAATCTTGTATAGTAGATAGAAACGACTGTTGGCTTCTTCTGTCCAGAGTTTGAGTAACTTGAGTCTATTCATTAGTCCTTATATAGACTATTTTGGCTTAAAAATAAGAGTAGATTCTTTGTTACAGTTTTCTTAACTTATAAATTACAGATATTCCTAAAAAAATAGAAAACTACTTCCTAAAATATCCATGTTTTGATCTAGTCATGAATGTTAGAGACTTAAACTCTGCTAAGTCATTGGTTTTCCTGGCTGATTCATGCAACCCATTCCATGCTCTAATGGCATTAGGGAAGGAGCATTTGTAGGAATTAGTCCTAGCATATGGAAAAAGTGCCTTTATCTTGAGTGTCTTTCAGAATATATTATTAGGTTGTGTTTTTGTATTTAAAAGTTATGGTTTAATGTTTTATGTATTTGTTTAATTGCTACTTTACCTTTTAGTCTTGTCACAGATCCCACGGGTGATTGTCCATTCTGCTCTGTTAAGGAAATTGAAAAATTGTTATATTCTTTCATCTTGAGATAGTTTCTGCTTTTTATTTTTGCCCTCTCTAGTTTGTGAAACCAAATCTTGCAGCTTTTCTCTTTATTGTTCTGGACTAGTTCTTCTCATTTTTGTTTATGATATTTATGGTTTGGTTGCCTCATTTACTTACATAAACATCATTTTTGATGTGGCCTGGTACATTTAGGATACGTAAGCTAACCATAGTCTTCGACCATTTAATGAAACATAACTATGATCAACATGTTGTTACGATTGCATGAAGAGCCCAAGAAGGCTAGTATAACACTGACTTCCTAAAAATAAAAATGAATCTATGACAAAAAAAATCCTGATAATGTATTTCATTTGGATTTTTAAAAAGAGAATGGTAAAAACTTGTATATGCAATAGTTATTTATACATTTTCTAGCAATTTTTGTTGTTGTTGCTGTTTATTCACTTTTTATAGGACATGCTGGCTGATTTGTAAAACTCATGGCTCCTTAACTGAGAGTTGACAAGTCTGAATCCCAGTGATGACGCAAAAAATCTTGAGTTTAGGGTTAAAAAATAGTCTTCGAGTCCACCTAACTCTACCTGAGATTAGTTAGATAAAAGAGATTCAATGAGCTAATTACACAACATCCTCATTTACAGTGGCTAGTGTCCAGTAATAAATGAGCTTTAGATTAGCTGCCCCATGAAATGAGGATTTACTTTTTTATTTACCATTTATAGCTTTTCAATAAATATATTTTCAGATTTAGAAGTTGGCAGCTCATGATGATTATTTTAACTTTTACCTCAAGCACTCCAGCAACGCACCGTATCATGTTAAGTGCAAAACAGATCTGATATATGATTCTTATTTTTTCCAAGTCACAATAGAACTTAGAACAGAGATCAATTTAGATACCAATATCATCAAATCTGTTTAAACAATTTACAACAGCCTATTTATTAACATTTTAAAAGAAAACAAATGTAAATAAACATTTTGCGTCCTTATATTTCTGTATTTATTCATTTTGTTTATGAAATTGTTTACCAGAAAATTATTCTTTTTTTTTTTTTTTACATTTTTGTTTCCTTATTTCCATCTTTTGTATGTTGCATTAATTTTTTCTTCTTGAACTCATTTAATATCAATCAAAATTTTTTTTATGGAATGGAAAAATTTAATTTACTTCAAACCATTTTTAAATCACTATTATTATTATCATTCAAATATTGATTTTTTTTTGGTGATATCTATTGAATGGAAACTTTTTTCAACTGTATAAATTATACTTTTTTGATTAAATTTAATGTTCAAATTGCCTGTTGTAATGTTTTTTTTTAGTGTGTGTCATTTTAAGAATTTCTAATTGAGTTTTAGAGCGAGTATGTAATCTGCTGAATATCAAGACGTTTCACTTGGACTAATTACTGAAACAAAAGCATTTCTTCTCGAGAAGAGTGTTCACTATGCAGAGCTAACAAATGATTAGTGTATTCAGGAATAAAATGATGTGTGTTGCTCAAATTCTCATCTCAGGATCAGTTTAATCGTTTGTTATAACAAAAAGGAAAACAAAATTTCGCTTTTTGACCAGGATTTTGAAAGAAAATAATTCACTTTCCATAACTGTTGAAATATTGTCTAGAAAATAATTATATATATTATTGCTATTTCAAAGCAACACTTAAATATGAAGCTTTTCTCAACAGATCCAAAAACTTAAGATAGCAAAGTGATACTAGCGTTTGTAAAAAAACCCTCAGAAATGCAGTTGTTGGATAAAAAAAATATTGTGGGGGTTGGGTGTCGTTTTGATGATTTGGAGCTATTGGAGAAAAGTGAATTCATTTTACAGCACAAATGGTTTGCTTCGAAAGATCTGGAGAGGAAAATTTGTTAATTTTTAATAAATGGAACAGATTTACTGAGTCACATGATCAACTAAAGAAACTACCATTTGCTGTTCTTTCCTTATTTGGGTCTAAATATTTATGTGAACAATCATTTACAAGCATGAGTTTAATCAAGAGTTAAATTAAGAAATCAGCTTATTCAGCTCTTATCTTATAAAGATGCTATTTCAAAAGAGAAGATAATTACATCCTACACATGTCGTGTGTCAATATTCGTGTATGTTAATCAGTGACTTTCAAGTCTATTGTTCACATTAGTTGAGTATTTTTTTTTTAATTAACGGTACGGTACTTTAAAAAAAAAATTAAATAAATATTGTCTTTATATAAGTATGAAACTAAATTTTATTAAATGTAGCAGCTACTGTTAGACAAAGACAAACTTAAGCAAAGCTTAGATTAAAAGAAAAGGCCCTTTGAATTTTAAATATAAGGCTCTTTTGGATGACAAGTTTGCCGACCACTAGCCCAGACCAACATTTCATACTAACTTGTTAAAGTTAAACTAGACAATGATAAAAATAACCTTCTCACAGAGGTCTGAGGTGATAGAGATGTTCTTAAGCCTCACTTTCATTATGTTTTTATGACATCACTTCATAATAAGTGAAACTATTCCAAGTAAACATTGTCTAAATTAAGAAAGTGTCCATATAAATTTATGTATTGTTATAACCCTATTGATAGATAAGAGCCTGAAGCTGTTGGACCAAATAACAGCCGACCATAGGGATCTCACCTTCATCTGGGTCCCCTCCCATGTTGGCATTGAGGGAAACGAAGCCGCAGACAGAGAAGCAAAGAGAGCCCTAAATCATGCAGTGTCAGGAACCCAAATTCCCTGCTTGGACCTGAGACAAAGTATTGCCTCTGCCACCTATCGAGAGTGGCAGAACCGATGGGAGGCTGAGACTCACAATAAACTCAGGCAGATTGTGGCGGATGTCAGGTGGTGGCCCACATCTAAGGGTCTGACAAGGCGTGGTAGCACGACCATGTCCAGACTTAGGATTGGCCACACCTACATCACGCACTCTTTAGTGCTGAAGAGAGACGAGCCCCCACTTTGTGAGTACTGTGACTCTCGCCTCACCGTGGAACATATCCTCATTGATTGCCCCAGATATCAGGGAGAAATATTTTAGAGCCACTAACTTAAAAACACTATTTGATAATGTCAACCCTGGGAAGGTACTGGGCTTTATCCGGGAAGTGGGGTTATCTACGAAGATCTGATTTATGAATTTGTGAACATGTACTATTTACATTAGATTTTTACCAAATAATTAAATTTTTACTACCTTTACTATTTTAACTGTGAATAGACATTGATTTTAATTATTTAATTGTATAGAATTTAGCCCTTGCTATGTAGAGAGAGAGAGCAGTCCTTAAGGGAATGCGGGCATGACATGGCCTAAAATTGTGCAGATGTGCCCAAAACCGGCGCATAAGGGTTAACTGTAAGTTCACTTGACACACATGAACTCAGGCGATGGACTATGATCACACGCAAATGTGACCAATGTTATGGTCATGTGATCGAAAGCCTGCTTGGACCAGAGACACAGTGTGTAAGAAAGCGGCAAGACAGGACACGGAGGAGACCGGGACTGTGAGTCGACCATGAAGTCAGTCCTGGTGGAGTCCTCAAGTGAATGTACAAGTCCAGAAAGAGATAGAGACAGTAGAGTAAAGTTCGGTGATGTACTTAGTAGCATTAGTACTTGTTGATGTGTTTGTTGCCAATTGTCTAGTATTGGCTGTTATCTACTTATTCACTCATTATTAAAGTACCAGATTAACCAGAGCTCTTGTTGGTAAAGTTCTTGGTGTGTTAGATGTGCCGTGTTGTGTTTAGCAGTGTTTATAGAAGGCCTGATTAGGAGAGAGAATCGTAACAGTATCTTAGCAATTTCTCTATCTGAAGGTTGACCCATTCAACTTTAACTTGTGTAAATCTAGGTCAAAGTGTATTTTAATACATAATGGTTGAAATTATCAAGTCAAATGACTAATTTGATTCTTATTATGCTTTAATTTATGTTTTTTTTTTCTGAAGTTCAATAACTTTCCATAATAAGATTGAATTTCATATTGCCATGTCAAAAAAGTGATTGACCACATCATAGGCCTAAATGAACACTATACTGTGTGGCAAGCATAAATTAAAATTGTCTGAAATTAGCAGCATGAAGTGTCATCAGATTGATAATGAGATGTTCCTTTTAAGTTTTCTTACTGTAATGATGGTAACTGGATGAGAACATGTTTAGCTATTATACAGAGGCAAGATAAAAAAACTTAAAAGCAGGGCTTCAAAATCAGGGATGTCATAGAGTCTAGGCATTTGTTGGAGAATGTGAAGGCTTCTAACCTGTACATTTTCTGCCCTATTAATAGCTAGATTTAAAAAAAAAATAAAATATTTTACTTAATGTAAAAATAAATTTGGAGGTATAAAATTACCAGTAAACTATGTTACCATTTACAGTTTAAATAAGCCAAGATTACAAATCTTTTTTGCTTTTAAAAGTATTTTTAATAATCTAATAGTCTTAACACACACTTGCTAATGTGTCTCATAAATAAAAAAAACAAAAAATAATTTGAACTAGGCTAGAGGCCATTTCCACTGATTTGGAGGAGCTTGGCCAACAAGAGGCTCCCATGGTTTCCATTCAAGCATTTTACGGGCTAAGGTTAGTTCCCTTTCAGCCTGAAATAAAAAAATTATTAAGAAATTTCGTAAAAATTAGAAAAAAATATTTATGTCGATAATAAAATTCAATTCTTGAAATTAACATAAACATGAAAAACGATTAATATATAATATTGACCACAAATGTGAAATCATTATGCAGTGACTTGAAACTTACTTTGAAGCTCCTAAATACACTGGGACTGCACTGGACAAAGCACCTAATGTATTTAGGGTTACTTTAAAAAATGACTGCTGTAAAAATCTTACTAGGGCAGTGAAAAACACATTAGAGACAGCAAGGAAGACAGTGAAAAGTACTGGTAATTGACTGGTTTTGTTTGTGTGGGAAGTGGCCAGATAAGTAGGTTGTCTTGTGAAATACTGCACTGTGAGAATTCCCCTAAATCTGGTCATCACGACTTAAGATTCACACAATTTTAGCAAAACGTAAGTACGAGATCAGTAAATAAAAGGTCCTATACCGGTACAAAAATTATGATAAAAACAAAGTACTTGTGAAGAGTTACTATTAAAAAGTTCAACTGCAACACTTAAATTTCTAAAAGTAAAGTAAAGTTCCCCTTTCAGACCATGTGATCTATAGGGCAGATGATGTAAAGGTCATCTCTTTCTTTGGCCTACAGTTAATGAGGGTGTCATGTGGCCAGCACAATGACCAACCGCTTTTACATTTCTCCAACTAATGTCAGGTACCCACTCAAAGGTGCCCGAAGTCTTCACCAGGATTTGAGCCTCAGTCCCCGGTTCAGAAGCCAAGTGCTTTACTGTTCAGCCGCAGGGCCTCCAAAATTCTACTAGTGATTAAAAGGATAAATGTAAGAATCATCAGGGGCACACACATTTAATTTTTTTAAAATGTATCTTTCTAATATATATATATATATATAAAAAAATGTACCTCAGCAAATTTGTGAGCCAGACGAAAATATGTGAAAAGGGGTGTAGGATATTAATTTCAGGATTTATTTCTTAAGACTATTTATGTACACAAAAGTTAGCAAAAATTTAACTCTTTCTCTCCTAATCAATGATACCAGTATTATCGCTGATTTTACCCCATTATTTTAGTCAAATCGATAATATTACAGTAGATTCTTTAAAAGTTGTTCATTTTCTTTTCTTTCCTTCCAAAATGATTTTAATTGCTTACAATAGAATCTTGAATACTTTCCCTTTGTAAAACATCCAGATTTTTCTTCCTATTGAATGTGTTTTTACTAAAAAACAACAATGTTTTTTAAAAAGTGAGGGCTTAAATAGTCTCTATTTTCTTTAGATTAATGGTACTGACAAGACAATCCTTTTTTTATGTGTTTTATGCTATATATAAAGTTTTGTGAAAATATATATCATAAAAAAAAAATCTTAATGAATTTGGATCATAATATATTTCCTAGATCTAGTCTAGAGCTAATGGACTTGTCAGTTGGTCAGTTTTCATTTTTCTTCTATAGTAATGACCTTTAAGTTTGATGATTGGCATTACAAAAAAAATAAAAAAATAAATTCAAGTATATAATGAGGATTTACACCGATTTGCACCAATGCTACTATTAAAAAAAACAAAAGAAATCAAATCATTAAATAAGAACAATCTGGTATAAACTTTGTCACATGTAAATTATGAGTGAGTCTGGTGTGAATGTACACTTTGGTTTCTTATAGTTATAATGTTTTTTGTTTGGTGTAATGCACAAATTGTAAGACAAATTTCCATACGGACAATAAAGATTATTATTATTATTATTAAAACAACCTCCAGTCAAAAGAATTTAAATCATTCTGTCATGCTCAAGAAATTTCCACCTTAAGTTACCAGAATGTATATTTTCAATTCTATGGAATTAGATTTCAGAGAAAACATTCATAGCTCAAAGACTATTTGTTTGATGCTGGAAAGGACAAGTGTTAAAACCAATAACCAATTTCTAATAGTTACAATACAACTCAATTTGAGGTGGAAGGTCAAATTCGAACAGAGACTAGCTTGAAATAAAGTTGTTTTACCATTATGACTTTTATTGCATCTGCTAGCAATGGTATATAAATGTGTAATAATCTAATATGTAGTGGTAATAAAATAAAGAAACAAGCAATTGAAATTTTTTTTTATAAGAGAGCTTAGCTAATGGAAGTAGCTGCCATTTGACGAAAATTATAGGGCTTATCTCCCTTTCTGCTATATAAAACAAAATTAATTAATTAGTTCTAAATGATTAAATAATTGGTTAATTTTTGGATTGATTCATTTATTGTTATCAAATATGAATAATTATGCAAAATTTCAACTTGATCAGAGAATGGAAAATGGGAGAAAAAAAGGGCCAAAACATTTATTCCTTTTATTTCAAAATCAAATAAAATAATTAACTGTTTTTTTTTTTTTTTTTTTTTGATGGATTCATGCTTGTCAGGTTTAATTAATAATTGTGCACAGTTTTAAAATGGGAAGCGGTAGAAAAAATGTGTTCAAACTTTTACCAGGCAGACAGAGTTAGTTGATACAAGCTTTGTAAAAAAATACCTGTTTAATAACTTCCTCTATTTGACCACAGTTGATTTTTTCTTCCAATTTCTGAACATCAGTCTCCTGTTCGTGGGCGAAAGACAAAACAATATTTACTAGACATCTTACTGTAGTGGTGAGAACAAAAGTATTTAATGGTGAAGGGCATCTAAAATCAGGAACAACTAATATTTTTTAAACAGAAAAGATCTGATCAATTTATAAGGATTTTTTTGACGATAAATTTTCTTAAAATGTGTGCACTGAGTCAGTTAGAAGCAGTATTTTTAATATATAAAGTATTTGAAACTTGATTTTCATATATGAATCGATAATGCACACAATTTTTTTTACATTGAAAGATGAGTGATAAACTTAGAAAGTATTAATGTGCTTAGTTTATTGTTATGTTATGTAATCTAGTCTAGTGGGATCCAGAGCAGAGAAAACTTCACTTCCATGTCTTTAGAAGCAATAGGAGGTGGGGGTGATGTTAACCAAGTATGGTCAATAAAAATTGTTGGTCAGCTTGTAATGGGCTACCAGTATTTGATTTCATCTGCATCATTATGCATTAATAAACACATACCAGTGAAAAAATGAGACCTGGTTATACATTCCTTACACCATGAGATTATGTGTAACATAGATCTACATGTGGTATGTTATGGTGTGTGCAAGTTTGTTATTGCTGAGGAAATTCTGATGTAACCTTTAGTAACATTATTCATACATAATGTAATAGTAATTAGTGCAAATATCACAAGAAAAAGGTGGGCTTCAAAAAGCATATCATAAAAAAGCAATGAAAGCAATTATCAAACTTACAGAATTCACTAAATGTAAACGCTGATTAGTAATCTGTTCAGTGTGTTTACGATAACCAGCATCAGAGGGCATCTTATTGATGTACGCTAAGATTCTAGAATATAAGACTTTAAGGGTCTGTAAATAAAAAACATCAGCATTGTGTCAGAAAGTTTTATATTCTATGTGAAAGATTTAAAAAATAAAGTAACATTTGAATCATTATAAACCAATGTCAGGAAAATGGCTGATAATCCTGGCCTCAATACCCTAACAGCCTAGTCAGAGAATAGCGTGGGGCAGTTGGGGGATGGAGGGGATATTCAAAACATGCAAGGCAAGGTGGCTGATGGGTTAAGCACTTGGCTTCCGAACCTGGGGTTCTGGGCTTGAATCTCAGAGACACAAGACTGGGATTTTGAATTTCTGGATTTTCAGGGTGCCCCTGAGTCCACCCAACTCTAATGGGTACCTGACTTTAGTTGGGGAAAGTAAAGGCAGTTGGTCATTGTGCTGGCCACATGAGACCCTGCTCTTTAATCGTTGGCCAAAGAAACAGATGACATTAACATTATCTGCCCTATAGATCATAAGTTCTGAAATATAATATTAATATAATATCTAATATAAGAAAATGATCCAGTTTGTTAAGAGTGTTATAATAAAGCAAAAATATTTTAAGATTTTAAAATAATGTCTTGATTGATCCCACAACTTTGTTTTGCTTCATTCTTACATTTTGAAAGAAAAAATGAGTGCAGAAATAATTCCAATAAAACATCCTCCATTGCTTTTCCCCACAAATCTCAATAATTGCTTTAGTGAGATTAAAAGAAGTTAAACAAAAATCACCAACACTGATAGACTTCTCAAAAAAAAAAAGATATTTATTTCGACAATGATTACCAAGTAAAACGAGATCAAAGGTCATGGTACCTTATGGGGATGTCTTGCTACTGGTAGCCCTGTAAGACCTGTTGTCTGTATGGATAAAAAGAGATTAAAATAGATTCTAATAAATTAGATATATAATACATCTATTTGATTATTTAAATTATATTAATATTGACATAAAATAATATTTTTTTTATAGAGATCTATTACAGTTTATGATGATCTATTCTAATTCAAAG
Organism: Biomphalaria glabrata; assembly: GCF_947242115.1. NCBI lineage: Eukaryota > Metazoa > Mollusca > Gastropoda > Planorbidae > Biomphalaria > Biomphalaria glabrata. The sequence goes on from NC_074714.1 coordinate 7,641,739, forward strand.
ACATCTACTCTAGATCTATCTATATATATATATAGTGTCATTACAAGATGATTATAGTCATACATTTGTCATAATAGTCTCTAGATCAAGATACTTATTAAGTATCTAGATATTCTATACTTAGCATACAAGACTAAGATAGATCTAGTCAATCTAGATCAGATGATGATAGAGATCTAGATTATTTATATTTCTAGTGGGGCACTTTTGTTACGTCAACCACCTTTTAGCTCACCAAAAAAGACTGCATTTGGCATACTTTCGTCCCCCATAAGGGATACATGCCCTACCCAGCGTAACTGTTGGACAATTAAAAGTCCCTCTATACTGTCCATACCGGTGTTTACAAGGACATTGCTTTTTATAGTGTGGTTTTACCACTGTAAGAGCGCTCAAATAGTCTTACAGCAACGCTTTAAAGACCAGCTTATGCGCCAACTTGCCTTAGCTGACATAGAAGTAGAAGTATTAAAAGAGAGCAGCTGGTTGCATGTGGCCTCAGAACGAGACAGGTGGAGGTCACTCACAAAAACCGTGGTATAAAAATTTGAGACCAAAGAAAATTCACTGACAAGGACAGACGCAGATAGCAAAGAGAAAATCTTAATCCACCACTGGCGGACAATTCCGACAATGGTTATAAATGCTTGTCCTGCATGTGGCAAAATATGTAGGTCAAAGCGGGGACTGCATAGCCATAGGAAATACTGCAATCCTCATTAATCATGATTAATCTTTGGACTTGGAGACAAGCCTAATAATAGCCCTAAATTATTATTATTAGATCTATATTTCTTAGAATTTCTAGTAATCTAGTACACTAGTGAGTCTAGTGGTAGTGGAGTGAGAGAGTAACAAGTTAAACAACGGTGTTTTCAACAGACATACTAATTAGTGATACTAACTTAAACTATGATAGTGATAAGATTATTAAGATAGTCACAGTCATCAGTCACTCACAGTGCACCAAAATCAAACTAGACTCTACTAGTTTAGACTTTAGTTACTCTAGTTAAGTTACTAAGTTAGTTACTGGATCTAGAGTAGTTTATGCTATTCGGACACCTATAGGCCTAAATTTGAAAGTTTGACTTTGACAGCGCATTATTTTACAATGGTTTGACATAGAAAAGAAAATGACGTATCAAAATCTTCTTTAGTTAAAGGAGAATAAGGATGACTACTTATATTTGTTCCCCAAACCTATATTTGTTATTGTATTTAAGGTCAAAGAGGCTGTGTGTTTTCATTTAAATCTGACACATTTGACCCACATTATTTGATTCCGGACACCATAATTTATTTCGGACAGTCTCTATATTTAGGCATCAATAAACTCAGATTTTAATTCTATATTAACATTAACTAAATTTTAAGATCCCCAGGCATAGCCCCTCACATGAAATCATTACGATGTTTTCAAACTATGCATAAATACGAACACAAAAAATAAAAATATGAACACACTTATTCTACCAAAATTAGGTCACTGGAATAGTGATTTCTGCACCGACTTTTAGACTTATTTTATGTTTGTTTATTTTATGTGTGTTGAATGTTTGGGGTTTGCAAGATTAGATGTGTTGAATGTTTGTGTTTTTTTTATTTATTGATTTAATAAATTTCTAATACAGATTATCTTTTGTAGTATATTAGGCCCCTACAGGTTGCAATAGCCATTCTTGCCTAACTGAATCCTCTATATTCTCTCTCTATATAAATCTAGATCTATCTAGTAGGTCTAGATCTTTAAGCATTTAACTTCATTCAATGTACCAAGCTCACTCCCAACATTTGTCCATTTATTCTCCATTAAAAAAAAACAACAACAAACGAACAAATATAATATAAGATCATTTTTATTGATGTCCAAAACTGGCTGTCCGAAATAAATTTTGGTAAGAAAATCGTAATTTAATTCGGACACCGTATAAAGTATTGTTACGATCCTCTCTCTCCTAATCAGGCCTTCTGTAAACACTGCTAAACACAACACAACACATCAACACATCAAGAACCTGACAACAAGAGCTCCACAATATCGGGTACTTTAATAATGAGTGAATAAGTAGATAACAGCCAATACTAGACAATTGGCATCAAACACATCAACAACTAAAATGTTACTCTGTACATCACCGTACAAAACTCTACTGTCTCTCTTTCTGGACTTGTACATCAACACCTGAGGACTCAACCAGGACCGACTTCATGGCCGACTAACAGTCCCGGTCTCGACGCTCTCCGGTCTTGAACTGCCGCTTTCCTACACACTGTGTCCTCGTACACGCAGGCTTTCGATCACATGACCATAACATTGGTCATATTTGCGTGTAATCGTAGTACTGTCCCTTGTCCATGGCCCCGCTGACCTGAGTGATTCACGTGTGTGTCAGCTGAGCCTATAGTTAACCCTTTTGCGCCGCCAATAGGGTCATAACACTGCCCCCTTCTCAGATTTGTCAGTCCCGGACAAAATCTATCACACGACATGGGCAGTGGCGTTGAATCGATGCAGGAGGAGGTCTATCGGGGGGGCGACAATGGGCTTATAGTGCCATCTCGATGGAGCCATCTGCGTTGTATACTGTGTATGTCTCTTTCTCCTTCTGCTCCAGTTGACCTTCACCTGGTTGCACAGACGTCGTGGTTGCATCGCCATGCACTTTGGATTCAGCAACCATCGCCTTCTTTGGTCGCTCACTACTGAAGGCAGCCAGCCAGCACATGAGGAGGGATAAGATGTCAGGACTGGGGTCACCAAGATCGTTGGCCTATCAGGTTGTTTCATAGGGTTTTCAAGAGATGGGCTTTGGGAATGGGTTTCAGGTCCACAGGAGGGGAAATAGTGGCACACATTATCTTCAGGCTTGTCCGGAGGGCAAACTAGTGGAGCAAGTTGGCAGCACTCCACTTGCGAAGGACCCTCATCTTCAGCATCAGGCTCCAGTTCACTTCCTTGACCATCATCAGGGCTTCTCACTATGGTCTCGTCAGCAGGACAAACGTCTGTTGGGTGCAGACCTTGCCGATGGGTTCCTTGGAGTTGGCGTTCTCCCTGCAAAGCTCGACACACAAAGTTCTTGCCAAACATCTGGGTGCAGCCATCAGGATTCGAGTTCCTCTTATCAGCACTGACAGATTGACAGATGTCTTTAATGTCCTCAGCTACGAGCTTGGGGAAAGACACAACGTTGTCATGTTCTATCTGGCTGATGGAGGCACTCACATCAGGTACGTCTACAGCAAAAGCGTTGGTTGAGCTATTGGTCTCTTCTCTTGTTTCTTCACCTGTCTCTTTCTGCGAGTTACCCTTGATCACATTCTGAAAGCCAGCCAACATCTGTTTTTGAAATGTGATCAAGAGCTCTACCACATCAGGTTCGAGTTCAAAGAGGAACGTGTTCAGATCTTCCTCTTCATCCACCAGGGCTTGCCGGAGACGTTCTTTAAGAGTTTCGTTGTTCCTTTCGTAGTACTTCAGTCCTCGACATTTCAGCTCTTGTTTCAGTTCTTTCAGATTCAGTTCATCTAGCAGTTTTACAGAAGCCATAGGAAATCCCACTTCTGACACCAGTGTTACGATCCTCTCTCTCCTAATCAGGCCTTCTGTAAACACTGCTAAACACAACACAACACATCAACACATCAAGAACCTGACAACAAGAGCTCCACAATATCTGGTACTTTAATAATGAGTGAATAAGTAGATAACAGCCAATACTAGACAATTGGCATCAAACACATCAACAACTAAAATGTTACTCTGTACATCACCGTACAAAACTCTACTGTCTCTCTTTCTGGACTCGTACATCAACACCTGAGGACTCAACCAGGACCAACTTCATGGCCGACTAACAGTCCCGGTCTCGACGCTCTCCGGTCTTGAATTGCCGCTTTCCTACACACTGTGTCCTCGTACACGCAGGCTTTCGATCACATGACCATAACATTGGTCATATTTGCGTGTAATCGTAGTACTGTCCCTTGTCCATGGCCCCGCTGACCTGAGTGATTCATGTGTGTGTCAGCTGAGCCTATAGTTAACCCTTTTGCGCCGCCAATAGGGTCATAACAGTATAAATTTTTTTTTGGTATGGAATTAGAAAACTTGGCTTATGAATCAAATAAATTAGCTCCAAAAACAGAATAAATATTGCCGGGCTCATTAGTATAGACTTAGTTAGCCAATCAAAAAATATAGTCTTAACTCTAGGAAGAGGTAAAGTCATCGGGGTAACAGGAAAAAACAACCTGACTAACAAATTTGAAATTCATTTTTCTTACATAAAAAGACAATGGACAAGCACATTATACAGCGCGCTAGTTTTATAATACATATTAAAATAATTATTTAATGACCACAAAAAACAGCGAATGTCCGAATTCATGTAATGTCCGAAATAAATAAACTACTATAAATCTAGATCTAGATTTAGTGATTCTAGTTTTTACAGTAAATAATTAGATTTAGAATTCTAGATCTTAACATAATTTAGATCTATATGAAGTATATGAGGCTTAAAATAAAAGATCTAGCTCTAGACTACATCTAGACTTGTGAATCTAGACTAGATCTAGACTAAAATCATAAAATGTAGCTCTGTCGACTAACCAATTTGTGCACACCAGCCATTTTTATTGTTGTGAAGGTCAATTGAAAAATATGGATCAGATTAGAAATAGAAACAGCACACTGACCTATAAAAATAGATTTAGATCTAGAATGCTATTACACTTACACAGAGTGACAGACACTTGACACAGCCTAAAAATAAACTTACTGTAACTATAAACTCTAGTTACTAGAATCTAGATATTTATAGATCTAATACTAAAATAAATAGATCTTCATCTAGATCTAAATGTTCTAAAATCTAGATCTACAGTCGAGACTAGTCACACTAGTGTCACTAGTGACTAGAGTAGAGTCTAGTAGAGACTACTATTATAGTATTAAGTGACTACTTTAGTAACTTTTAATTTTACTTTACTCACTGTTACTGTTAGTGTTGAGTCCAACTCAACTAAACACAAAATTTAAATATAGATATCTAGATAGAGTAGACTATTCTATTAGTTATTAGTATTATTTATAGACGTAAATATAAATAGATCTAGATCTAGATCTATATTAAATATTATAAATATATTTTTTATAATAGTATAATGATAATTTGGAAGGCCTACCAGGCTACTGGCCTACTTTCTTTTTGCCCCAGTAACTTACGTTTATCGAACACGTTAAGCTAATTCGCAGACATTTTTATGTTTGAATTTGTGTATCTCCGTAAAAATTAGACCTAGAAAAAAACTGATTGTATCTATGAACTCCTCGTCCTTTTTTCTATAAAAATAGATTGGATTTAATGTATCACTAGGCTTAGTTAAAATTAAATACGAAGTCAAAGAGGTGTAGGGTAAGTATCGACAAGCGTACTTTTCCTCGAGCAGATTTTTCCCCAGTTAGTAAGCTCGATCGGGTTGTTGGAAGGTTCGAGCAGATCAAAGAAAATATATCTAAAAACATGTTTTAATATTTAATTTTCACTATAAAATCATTTTCTTTTTACTCCAGCGCAAGAACACCATCCATTGCACCATTTCCCACCCTCCACAACTTCAAATAGTCTCTTTAAGCTTATGAGCAATCAGACTTAACAATAGCCCTAATCCCATTACCCATTTCCTTCACTACCGGGTAGTAAAAAAGAATAATTCCACACCTCCTGAGTTTGACCTCACCATGAACTTAATCTTTACAAGGAAAAGGAAATAGTATGTGTCGGAAGTGAAGAAAAAAGGTGCATGCGGAGTAGCAATATAGTAGTAATTTGGTAAACATTCAAATAAAAAAGTTATAGCAATAAAAAGTGAACTGTTCGAACCTCTTGTCAAATCGGGACTGCTCGAACTTCGTACTTTACTCTACTTTCTTTTACTTTACTCTTTAGCCTAGACCTAGTAGATCTATAATATTCTATTCTAATCTAAGAGGATTCTAATTTTAAGTTTACTTTAAATAAAAGTCTTAATCAGGACTTAATAAAAGTGGTCTTGACTGCAACCATTTTTAACCAACCTTACAAGATTTTGAAAAAATTATTATAGATCTACATATTTTCTTGAACAAGTAAACTATCTATAAATTCACTCAGCAACTCCTAACTGTTAGTAATTAGTTATAGACATGGTCTAACTAGACAGAGTGCATTGATGGATACATCTTTATTTATATATAGTTATACTAGTTAATAGTTATAGATCTAGTAGCTCCGGCTCCAAATAAATATCCTGCTCAGACCCTTGTTCACTATCCGGCTCCAGCAGGGCCTATCCCTATCACTGCAGGATAGTTGGCCCGATAGTAAAATGTACATACACTGTAACTGTAGTACCTATAGTACATTTCTATTAACAAACAGGAAACTACAGACCAGTATCACTTACCAGCATCACATGTAAAATCCTAGAACACATAATATGTAGCAACATCATAAACCACTTAGACAAACATAATGTCCTCACAACATACCAACATGGCTTTAGGAAATATAGATCATATGAAACACAACTAATAGGACTAATTGATGATTTTTCAAAAGGTTTAGATAATAGTGAACAAATAGATGCTATCTTACTAGATTTTTCTAAGGCTTTTGACAAAGTTCACCACCATAGTTTGCTTAAAAAATTAAAATATTTCGGCATTAATGGTCCACTGCATCAGTGGATTAAAGATTTTCTGATAGGGAGAGAACAAACTGTAATAATAAATGGCTCTAAATCAACACCGATAACAGTAAACTCAGGTGTACCTTAAGGAACAGTCTTGGGTCCACTACTATTTTTAATTTACATAAATGATTTACCAAATTGCATTAGTTCAGGAACAAAAGTCAGATTATTTGCAGACGATTGCATAATATATAGAACAATAAAAACAACACAAGACACAGATATTTTACAAAGAGAATTAGATGAATTACAGAAATGGGAATCAAATTGGAGCATGTCTTTCCACCCAGAAAAATGTCAGTTGTTAAGAGTAACAAAAAAACTAAAACAAATTAATTCCACTTATCTTATTCATGGCAAACCAGTAACACAGACTAAAAACGCAAAATACCTAGGTGTTATAATAAATGAAAAACTATCATGGAATCCACATATTGATGAAACTACAAAAAAATCAAACAAAGCATTAGGATTTATTAAAAGAAATTTCTATAAATCAAATAAGAACATAAAACTAAAATGTTATTTAACCTTGGTTAGGCCAATAATAGAATATGCATCCTCCGTTTGGGACCCCTCAACTCAAGAAAACATTAAGAAACTGGAACAGACACAAAATAGAGCAGTGAGATTCATAACAAACGAATATTCACATTTGACTAGAGTAACACCTTTAGTAAAATCATTAAATTTAGAAAGCCTTCAGGACAGAAGGCTCAAAAGTAAAGTAGCAATCATACATAAAACACTGAACCATAATCTTCAAATACAAAAACAAAATTTAATAAAATACTCTGAAAGACACAAAGATAAAGGCACATTCCTCGTCCCATATGCTAGGACAAATTTGTACAAATACTCCTTCTTCCCTAGTGCTATTAGAGCATGGAATGGGTTGCCTGAGCTAGCTAGGAAAACCAGTGACTTGGCAGAATTTAAGTCATTGGTTAATATGCATGACTAAATGCATGACGCGTAGGACGTAATCATCTTCTTTTTTGAAGTAACGTCTGTATTATATAAGATAAGATAAGAAGATAACATTTTAAATAGATGTATTAAATGGACGTGGTTCCATTAATGTCTGTAATGGAATGTATAATAAATGTTTATATAAAAAAATAATGTTTTTTCAAATATTTGAATATGCACCAAACATCTTTTATAGACAAATAGAAATTAAAATTTACATTATAAATGCATATTACATTCATAGAAGCAATGGCTGGCACAATTTTTTAAAACTTTGTTTGTCCTGACCTTTGGTGGGTTAGTTAACATGTTATTTTCCCTTAACTACGTTATGCTGACCAGACGTCTACACAGGTGATCGGGTAATCAGCTAATGAGTTTGCTTACTTGGAGATAAATCTCAGTTAGGCACTTTGGCATTTACAGAAAAACAATCCTTGTAAAAACTCAGAAAATGAATAGGCTTGTAAGAGATACAAAAAGATGCAGAATGTTTAACAAACTGAAGATTCAAGTATTTTTGTTCAATTTTATTTACTAGAAATTTCAAATATCAGAATGAAACTCTGCTATTTAGATCCTTTAAATAGAAAATGACAAATGATGAATATACTGTACCATCTGCTTTTTCTCTGGCAAACGGCAAGTGCCTGAAGCATTAGTTGAAAAATTGTATCAACCAGCCAAGAAAATCTATGAGTTATAAAGTTTGTCTATGGCCTAGATATAGAATTTTTAAATAAGAATTTAAACATTGTTTAAATTAGGTTATTGGCTAGTGTTGATAACAATATTGGAACCAGACACATGTAATGCTGTTAGTCACAATGTGTTTAATATTAATAGTCTATATGTTTATCTCTCTTACATTTTATGTACCCATTAAGCAGTTGATACCAATTAACCAATTTTTTTATTAACATGTTTTATCTTTTATGTAGGTCAGAGTACAGTTTGATTTAAATGTTCTCATCTGATGAAGACAATGAGTTTGAGCTAGAGGCAGAGGAACTAATGATGTCTAATTTTTCAGAGGGCTCGAAGTTAGTTGGTGGATCTCCAACTATTAAACCTACTGTTTCACACAGTGTCAATTCCAAACGCATTGCATCAGTGTCATTTGAGGAAAACACAGATTCTGAGAACGAAAATACAGTTTATACTTATCCATTGAAACCAAAAATGAAAAATACATATCATGTCCCAATTACAGTAACATCAACTGTGTATGTTTGGTTGCTAACTTTTTTTGCTGCCATTGGTGGTTTCTTGTTCGGATATGACACAGGAGTTATATCTGGAGCCATGCTATTGCTTAGAGATAAATTTAGTCTATCATCATTCTGGCAGGAATTGATTGTAAGTGTGACAATAGCTGCTGCTGTGGTGTCAGCGCTGGCCGGTGGCTTTCTTAATGACTGCTTTGGCAGGAAGGTGGTCACCATCTTAGCAAGTTTTGTTTTCACAGCTGGAGCTGTTGTGTTGGCGTGTTCATCCAATGTTGCTATGCTTGTGGTTGGCAGACTTATTTTAGGACTTGGTATAGGTAAAACTCTTTTTTTCTTTAAATGCTAAAGATTATAAACATGTCTTCCCCCTGCATTGTAATAAAAGCATTAGGCTGTGAACTTTGCACTCTTAATTTTACGTCTACCCCATGCATTGTAATCAGAGCATTAGGATGTGAACTTTGCATTGTTTCTTCTGCATGTCTGCATTAGGTGTGACAAATTAGCAGGTTGTAACTGGGTTTGTGATGATGTGGAATACATAACTCAATACTTAATCTTCCGAATCAAAGACCATGTCTTATCATTATTAATCAAATAATTCAGGTACTTTTATGGAGCATTACTTTAAGTCAAGTCGCCCATTAAGGCATCAGTATGAACAGTCTTTTCGGAAATGTGGTTTATAAGGGTGTCATGTATTCAGAAGAATGATTAACCACTCCTACTTTTCTTAACAAGTGTCTTTGAGAGTTGAAATATTTGGATTAATTAATTTTTGTCTCTCAGTCGAACACACACCTTTGCATGATCTTCAAATACTACAATGGAGTAACACATTTATAGTCGTTACTATGTTGATTGAAGTGTAATGTCTTCAAACTCAACTTTAGAAAATGACTATAAATCCAACAAAGAAATGAATTCCTGTGAAAATCACACATGTAAACTGTATAAGCCAGCAAACAATTATGTAGTTTGACTGACAGTATGATATGAACAATCACCAAAGAACAGTGGATTTTATGAATCTCCAATGAATTTACAAAGAACAATAAATCCAGATATCTCAGGCTGTATTTATTTTATAGCATAATAGTCTTTTATTAACGTTTTTCCAGAAAAGGGTGATGATTCTTAACTCTTTCTTCTCCTAGAGCAATGTGAAGTTAGGATGTCTTAAAATCATGAATGAGTGAATGCAGCCTTCACATGGATTTCAATTTGAGCCCATTCATTTTTCTACCAGGTCTCCGAAATATAAAAAGTTATGTATGTTTCAAGCAGCTATGAGAATGATTTACCATTTTATTTTCCCAAACATGTTCACATACCCCTTATACATAGGTCGAGTTAATGATAAAAAAAAAGTAGTCAGCCTTCATAAGACTTAATAAGCCACCAGATTTTATATTCCTTTATGCAGTAGTTTTGTTAAGTTTGTATATTTTTTTTTTCTAGGATTCGCTTCAATGACCATACCTGTTTACATCGCAGAGTGTGCACCAGCACATCTTCGTGGTCGTCTAGTCACAGTGAATACATTGTTTATAACTGGTGGTCAGTTCATAGCGAGTGTATTGGATGGTGGATTTAGTTACATCAAACCTGATGGCTGGAGGTGAGAATAAATCAGGATACTTTTCTTTTTGTCCAACTTCGAAAACCCAAAAACCTTTTTCTAAAACATTACATTTATCTGTACTGATTTTTAACAAAAATTATTATTAAATATAAGTATAATTAAAGATTAAGGTCATGATTTCATTAGGTGTACAAGGGCTAGATACTTGCATGGCAGTGTTCCTTATGCCCATTGAATCAATAAAATAATTATTTTTTGAAGACATTTCAATAGTAAAACAATAGTAAACAATTTTATTGTCTAATGAAGTTACAAATTAACAAAAAATGCAAACAAATATCTATAGTTAGAAAAAAAACACCTTTGATTCTTACACTATCATGAACCTTTTGTTAATAATAATAATAAGTAGAATTTAATTTATATAGCACTTATATCAAACATTATGTAGGCACAAGGCACTATGAGATTGTAACAGACATAGAAACTCAGTTTAAATGGCAACTAAGTCAAATAGACTAAAGTCTTTATTTAAAGTGACTTGTAAACATTTGCCTTTTAATCTAGAGCACTATTTTTCTTAGCTGATACAATGGAATTCAGCATCTAAAAAAAAATTCTTTTATTTCACTTGAGATGTAAAAAGTAAAGTTCCCCTTTCACTTTCAGACCTTGCAATCTATAGGGCAGATGATGTAAAGGTCATGTGGGATGTATGTAGCTCAAAATTTTAAAAAGTTGGATTTGTTGCTCGTCTCCTTGTCTATTGTGAAACGTAAATGTTAATGTACGTATTGAAAGTTGAATCCAAGCTTTGTGGTTGGGGCCTATCTTTATTTAGACATTTTATTTCCATAAAAAATATTGTATTTTACTGAATAAAAGGGAATAAAGTACCCCTTTCAGACATTGTCATTTATAGGGCAGAAGATGTAAAGGTCACCTGTTTCTGTGGCCTATGGATAATGAGGATGTCATGTGACCAAAGCAATGACCAACCACCTTTACTTTTCCCATACTAATGTGAGTAATGTCAGAGGCACCCTAAAATATCAAAATTCGAACCAAGAACCCTAGGTTCAGAAGACAAGCGCTTTACCACTCAGCCACTGCACATCCTAAAGTGAATAGTATTTCCTTTTTTTTTTTTTTTTTTTTTTTTTTTTTTACTTTTCGTTTTCAAATAAAATTGTTTTCTTTTTTCTTTTTCTTTCTTTTTTTTTCTTTGTTTTTTAATGATAATCGGTGTATAAAATGTATGAAATTTTTGAAGCTCAAATTTCTAGGTGTGGCAGGGATATTGAAATTTAATATAAATAATGAAATAAAATAACTTAATATATTGAGATTTAAGAAATGCTTTAAATATTTCTAATGTTACTAATGCTACTTTATTGAACATCATATCATAAAATAAGCAACTGCATTTATCTAGAATTCAAACCTTTCTTTAAATAGGTACATGCTAGGTCTAGCGGGTGTACCATCACTGATCCAGTTTTGTGGATTCTTCTTTTTGCCAGAAAGTCCTCGCTGGCTAATGAGAAAAGGCAGAGAATCTGAAGCTCATACGATACTTCAGAGGCTGAGGGGAACTTCAAACGTTGATGATGAATTGAAAGAAATTAAAAATACTCTTCAACTTGAGTCACTGAATGGAGGTAATCTTTTGTTAGTTTTGATAACAGTTTAGCCATTCCCTCGTGGTGCATTGTGTTCATGGCTTAGAGATTATGAACATTAAGTACTAAATGCTGAAAGAATGATTTTAAAAAAAGTTTAATTTGAAAGAGTTGAAATATTCTTGTCATTTTAAACAAGTATATTAATATGGTCTTCAGAAAACATGAGCAGGGGCTGCCTTTGTAACTTTGATTAAATTTTTATTTCATTTTTTAAAATAACAAAGAACACATTTTTTAAAATAACAAAGAACACATTTTTTAAAATAACAAAGAACACATTTTTTAAAATAACAAAGAACACATTTTTTAAAATAACAAAGAACACATTTTTTAAAATAACAAAGAACACATTTTTTAAAATAACAAAGAACACATTTTTTAAAATAACAAAGAACACATTTTTTAAAATAACAAAGAACACATTTTTTAAAATAACAAAGAACACATTTTTTAAAATAACAAAGAACACATTTTTTAAAATAACAAAGAACACATTTTTTAAAATAACAAAGAACACATTTTTTAAAATAACAAAGAACACATTTTTTAAAATAACAAAGAACACATTTTTTAAAATAACAAAGAACACATTTTTTAAAATAACAAAGAACACATTTTTTAAAATAACAAAGAACACATTTTTTAAAATAACAAAGAACACATTTTTTAAAATAACAAAGAACACATTTTTTAAAATAACAAAGAACACATTTTTTAAAATAACAAAGAACACATTTTTTAAAATAACAAAGAACACATTTTTTAAAATAACAAAGAACACATTTTTTAAAATAACAAAGAACACATTTTTTAAAATAACAAAGAACACATTTTTTAAAATAACAAAGAACACATTTTTTAAAATAACAAAGAACACATTTTTTAAAATAACAAAGAACACATTTTTTAAAATAACAAAGAACACATTTTTTAAAATAACAAAGAACACATTTTTTAAAATAACAAAGAACACATTTTTTAAAATAACAAAGAACACATTTTTTAAAATAACAAAGAACACATTTTTTAAAATAACAAAGAACACATTTTTTAAAATAACAAAGAACACATTTTTTAAAATAACAAAGAACACATTTTTTAAAATAACAAAGAACACATTTTTTAAAATAACAAAGAACACATTTTTTAAAATAACAAAGAACACATTTTTTAAAATAACAAAGAACACATTTTTTAAAATAACAAAGAACACATTTTTTAAAATAACAAAGAACACATTTTTTAAAATAACAAAGAACACATTTTTTAAAATAACAAAGAACACATTTTTTAAAATAACAAAGAACACATTTTTTAAAATAACAAAGAACACATTTTTTAAAATAACAAAGAACACATTTTTTAAAATAACAAAGAACACATTTTTTAAAATAACAAAGAACACATTTTTTAAAATAACAAAGAACACATTTTTTTCTTAATTAGATGCTTTGAACATGTACATAATAATAAAATAAAAAGTATACAAGCTTATTATATATATATATAAAAACAATCACATGAAAACAGTCTTGTTATGTTTACATTTAGATGGAAATACAATGTTGCGTATATTGCGCACCCCTGCAGTAAGGAGAGCCCTGATAGTTGGATGTGGGCTTCAGTTGTTTCAACAGCTCACAGGAATAAACACTGTTATGTAAGAGTTAACATTTTTAGCTTTGCCCTTAGTTCTACAGCTGTTTGTTTTTCTTAGGTAGCACGGGTTGATGACAGCAAATTTAAACAATTCTTTTCATATATATCCATGGCTTGATTCTTTTTTATTTATGTAAGTCATCTTGGACATCTATTCATTAAAACTCTGCTTGATGACATTTTGTTTTTACACATTTGCATTATTGCCTATCATAAACAGTCACTTGGTTTAAAAAGAAAAATCAAAATAAAAAAAAAACAGTTTTTATTTTTTAATAAATAGAATGATTATTGGAAAGCTTTGACCTTTTTTTTTTTTTTTTATAAATTACTATTATTCATCAATAATACTTCTAGTTATAACCATGTTGTCAAGAATGTAATTTCCGCCAAGTGACTTGTTTTTTCACATTTATTATATCTCTGTATTTCAAAATCCTTTCATTTTAGAAACTCTTTTGCTATGGCCAGTTTGGGTTTTGTTTGTTTTAAATGTAAGTGTAGAGTAAAAACAACCATAACACTAATTTTAAAGTAGATTGTACACTTGTTACTTTAAACATAGCTTTCTTCTCCCCTTTTTTTTTTGTTTACAAACATTAACCATTAAACATTAATTCTTGAAATAGACAGATGGCTTTGAGTTTGATGAGCACTTAAAAAATATTAAGACAGAAGAAAAGTTTAGAATGTTGACATCATACAAGTCCTAGCTAAAATGTTAGCAGAATAGTGGGAAAAAGGAACAATAAAATGTTGTAGAACAGTGATGCACTACCTTGTTTTTGGCCTGCAGACCAAAAATCAATTTCCCACACTCTTGCCATGTCTCAAAAGGCAAAATAGGCAAGAAATAGAGCTGACCCCTTTTGTTATTAGAAACACTTTGTATCCAACATTAATTCTTGGATAATTGGTAGCATGGTTGAAATTTTTTCCCAAAACCAACTGAATTTCAGGCTGCATTGTAAATAGCCTGCTCCAGGAGATGTTCATTTGTGAGGCGATACTCCAGGAGATGTTCATTTAAATAAATTATAGCTTTTGTATAGCGCTACTTTCATGCTCAGAGCGTTATGATCTCATTTGTGGACCAGTGTGGGGAGGGGGTATCTGAGAGAAAGTTTGTCCGTGCTGCCTTTAGGCACTCAGTAAACACAACTCTGCTAGTGTCGGGTGTCGAACCTTGAGCCCTCTTCATAGGTAACCATGCTAAGCCAAGTTCAAGGGTACTTAGCCTTTCAACCACGCATCCAACTTGTGAAGAAATACTCCTGGAGATGTTTATTTGTGAAGCAATACTCAAGGACATATTCAATTGCACTTGACACATCAGTCTTACATTTCTTCCTGCTCTTTCATTTCATCAACAAAACAGCACTACTCAATTGCTACCAAAGAAAGTTGTTGAAAATTCTGAAAAGGTGCTTTGTGACACATACACATGATGTCCTAAAGATGGGAGTGGAAATTTTCCAGATCTATAACTGAAAAAAAAAAAAAGATCTAGACAATAGGAAACAAGTATAGAAAATACAATAAACATACATATAGGAAATCCTGTTTATTATATTTTCTATACAGCTATTCACCCCTGCAGCGGTAAATGTTTTTATTTATAATATGAAAATAGTGAAGAATATTACTTTGGGCTTTGGTATCCAGAAGCCAATATCTCGGCATCATTACCAGTCCCTTTTTACTCAGCGCCATTACCAGTCCCTTTTTACTAAGCGCCATTACCAGTCCCTTTTTACTCAGCACCATTACCAGTCCCTTTTTACTCAGCGCCATTACCAGTCCCATTTACAATAACCTAAAAACATAAATTTTTATTTGTTTTGTCTTAAAACAGAGATAAAAGTAGTCAGTTTGAACAATTACAAAATTGATGTCAAAGTAATGAAACTTTTTTTCTGTACTTAGAAATGCACCTTGAGAGTTGATTACAATCAGGAAACTATTTAATCTCTTAATGGAAGAAATTGTTATACTGACACATAATGTCTTTTGAACATTGAATTAATTTTTTAACATCTTGGCTGCTTATTCTTAGTACTTTCAATTAATTATTTAAACAATAATACAAAAAAAGTTTTAGGTTAGTTAATAAAATTTAGCTTTTGTTTACTTGTACAAATCTGAGTTTTGAAATGTATAGCTTTGCTTTTCATTAGATGTTTAATATCTGTGCATGTATCAATGATTGACTTCAACTGTATTTGAGTTCTTAAAATAGAACATTGGACCTTTTGTTTAATATAGACACTTTAAGTAAAATGATTTCAATACAAATCTTAAAAAAAAAAAAGAAACTAAAAATAAGAATGAAGAATTCAAACAAGCCATAAACCAAGTACATAAATGTCAGGTACTACTGTGCTAGGATAACAAATGTATCTTCAGTCAGGTACTACTAAGCAAAGATAAATGCATCTTCAGTCAGGTACTACTGTGCTAAGATAAATGCATCTTCGGTAAGGTTACAACTGTGCTAAGATAATAAATGTAAACAAGGGTGTTATCTGTCAAGCACTTCTGTGCTACAAAAACCAAAAGTCAACAATTGCAAGGTCTGACAAAAAACATTTTCTTTCAGGTGCAACAATACTTATAGTAGGCATTTTTATCTTCTGTCTACAACCACAACAATTAAATGTAACAATTGTATCTTCTGTTAGGTATTACAGTGCAACTATCATTAAAATGTCTGGTGTGAGTGATCAGCAGACAGCCATTTGGTTAGCAGCAGTCACAGCAGGAATCAATTTTATTTTTACCATTGTAGGAGTCTGGTTGGTAGAGAGAATAGGGAGGAAGAAACTTGTGATGGGCAGTTTGATAGGTAGGTGACGCATATGGCTAACTTGTGTTAGGCAGTATGATTGGTAAGTTCACATTTAATCTACCAAAAGTTAAATAACACGGATATGCATAGGATGTAAGAAATTATCTTCTTTTTTGAAGGAATGTCTGTAAATTATAAGATTAAGTAAAAAAAAATGTAATGGCCAAAACTATCAGTTTAAATTTCAGTTGATTTATATTTGTTTTTTTCCTCTGTTCTATCATTCCATGAAATGTAATGATTTTGTTTTACACTTTTTAAAAAACTCAATAAATTTAAGTGTCTGTCAGCGAACTCCAAATCTTTTCTCAACCAAGTGCACAGAACTTTGTCTACACCTCAAAGGAATTTGCAATGCTAGTCCAACAACTTTATCTGCAGCATCCAATCTGGAAGTAGGGTCTTTCATTATCTGCTCTGAGATCTATATCTTCTGCTAACCTGAAACAGTCAAGTTTGGTGTAAATCTCTCTAGTATTTAAATCAAGATACACAACAAATATTTTAAATAGAACAGTATAGACTTTCTTCCCCTGAAATATTTAAAGATGTGTTTATCTTGGTTGTTATTCAGAAGTTCTGTTCTCTTTGTCAAAGAGCCTTGATAAAGTTGATAATAATAGTAATAACAACAATAATAATAATAATAAAAGGTTTGTCTTTGAGTCTGAAGATTAAGGAGGAGTGCAGTCATTCATTTGGCTAGGAAGGTTGATAATATTGTTATTAATGCTGATTTTTTAGAATAATTATTTTAATTGGGCCCATTCTTATGTTGGGACCCTTTTCTGACATTACAGTAAACCATTTTATAATAATAATAATATATATCCCCCTGTGAGTGAGAATAATTGATATGCCTGTTATCAGTTTCATGCAACTTGCCTCCTTTCAGTAATCATAATTCACTTTGTTACATTGGAGTAGGTTATAGAGATCTCTCAAATGTCCAAGGTGTTTGTATTTTGATTGAGATAAGTTTCACATTTTTGAAGATCTTTGCAGTTTATTACCAGCTTGCAAAGTCTGTTGTGGTTCTAACTTTGTAGGTTGGAGGGTTGTTCATTGACAAGGTGTGAACAATTGTGACCAAGCTTTGCATGATAGGAACTATTGGTCAAATGATAATAATGAACATTCATTGATTTTCTAGATCTCAAGGTAGTTAAATGGTACATCTATATTTAAAAAAAAAATTTTCCCAGGTGTAACAGGAAGTTTGATACTTTTGGCAGTAACATTCCAGTTAGTAGCATTGATGTCCCCTTCTAATGTATCTTATCATTCCAACACAACTTGTTCAAGTTATAGGTCAGTATCTTATTTGTTGGCATGGTTTCTAAACTTATAATTTACACTTACTCTAGTTAAATCAAGCTGTGCATGTTAAAGATTAAAACTGTTGACATTCATTTGTTTTCCTTGGTACTTTATCCAACTTCTTCAGTGTACAAATAATGATTAGAAAGAATGGATCTTTAAAATAAGATACATGATCCTTTTCTATGATATTGATTTTTTATGACTCTAAATTAATTCACAACAATATTTAACTATACTTTTATCAGTATATGATTTTTAATTTATGCTGCCTAAAATGTTTGAAATTTGTTGAATGTGCTCATTTTAATAAATTTAGTCAAAGAATAATCTATTGTTTTCCTTTATTGGCATCTCACAGAGCAGATCCTTTGTAAAATTTAATAATTTTAATTAATTAATAAACTGCAAAATAAGTTGTGTGCCCTAAAGCAGAGTTTATGTCAAGAAATATGTGCTACCTGTACATTCTCATTCTACAAATATAATCAGAAAAACAAAATGATAAAGACATATGCTAGAACAGAATAAGGACTTAGCAAAAGTTTATGTCTCTTATTAGCATGCACTACTAGGTTAACACATGAATATGTGAAGAACGTTATTGTCTTTCCTTTTGAAGGAGCATCTGTAATATATAAGATATTGTTGAGCTGTGAAATATTTACTTTGCTGATCAGTCTCATTCTGATTACGAGCATAGGTTTGGTGAACAGTGTCCATAGTTTAAATTGACTTGTACAAATCACACAAATTATATTATCATCATAATAATGTGAAAACTTTGTATATTTGAAATGAAGCCTTAAGCAGTTTGCCTTCTTTTTAATATCAATTTACTTTTCTGTATCATCAGATCATGTGATTCATGTGTAGATAACTCTCAGTGTGGCTATTGCTACACAGGAAGTGGTTCCTCTGTAAATGGATCCTGTCTGGCTACTAGTTCTATAGATACTGGTCACTCAGATTATGGGCCTTGTGAAAATGCAACATCACTGGTTGGGCATACATGGGCCTCTGACTATTGCCCCACATCATATTCATGGATGGCCATCTTGGGGCTTATATTGTATCTTATGTTTTTTGCACCAGGTTGGTATAGTTACGTATTGTTCTAGGGAGAGTAGAGTAGAGGTCTTATTTGAATAAAGCTAAGATAGATAAAAACAGTGATTATGAAATTATTTATTGTACTGAGTGACAACAAACTTTGAATATGTTACAATTATCAAAAAGTCATGATTATTTTTGCTTAATTTGAAAGCATTTCATAAAAGATTGCATTTATAGTATAGCAAAAAAAAAAAAATTTCAATTATTTAAGATCATGTTTAATAAGGGTTAGATTATAAAAAAGAAACAACAAAATCTAATCTTGACCACTTTCATGGCATTCAAATATTATACAAATTGGAAGAGTAATGTCTGCTTTCTAATTTGGAAGAGTAATGTCTGCTTTCTAATTTGGAAAAGTAACATGTGCTTCCTGTTATGGAAAAGTAATTGCTGCTTTTTAATTTGGAAGGGTAATGTCTTCTTTCTAATTTGGAAGAGTAACATCTGCTTTCTAATTTGGAAGAGTAACGTCTGCTTTTTAATTTTGAAGAGTAATGTCTGCTTTCTAATTTGGAAAAGTAACATCTTCATTTTAATTTTGAAGAGTAACAACTGCTTTCTAATTTGGAAGAGTAACATCTGCTTTCAAATTTGGAAGAGTAACGTCTGCTTTTTAATTTGGAAGAGTAATGTCTGCTTTCTAATTTGGAAAAGTAACATCTGCATTTTAATTTTGAAGAGTAACATGTGCTTTCTAATTTGGAAGAGTAACATCTGCTTTCTAATTTGGAAGAGTAATGTCTGCTTCCTGTTTTGGAAAAGTAATTGCTGCTTTTCTTCGTAGAAAAAGCAGAACTCATCATTGGTGGTTTCCATTTCCTTATAAGGTCATAAGACTGGATGTTATCATAAGACTGAAAACTAAACGAGCTTCAAGTTCATCATGTGGTCCAGCACAAAGTGTATAATAATTTCTTTCAACTTGTCTCAATATTCTTGACAAATGTACTCTTAAAACTCAGAAATTTCTTGAGTTGAATTATAATGACAATTATTAAATCATTGATAGTGGGGAAGAAACACTATACACTATATAAGATGGCTGCCTGGACTATTAGTTGGTTGTCTCAATGATCCCGGGCTTATATGCTGCCTGCTGCCATCCCCCGTCTTTCTGCAGGAGGTTTGGACTAGGAAGTAAATTATCTTTAACTCTGAAGGAACATGTGAACAAAATTTTTATAAATCTAAAAGCATCATTTTGATAATTTATTTGTCGTTATACTTCAGGTATGGGTCCAATGCCTTGGACAATCAACTCTGAGATTTATCCCATTTGGGCCAGGTCTACAGGTAACTCTCTGTCTGCAGCAACCAATTGGATAGCTAACCTTTTGGTATCCATGACCTTTCTCACTCTGACAGAGACACTAACTAAATATGGTAAGACTTTTCTTTATACCATACTCAAAAGTTATGAACAAAAAATATCATTGACACTTAGTAGTTCTAAAGGCCTGTCATTTTGACCTAGTGCTAAACTCTTGAAATCAGGAAAATTGCCTAGTATTTTTTGTTTGAGAGCTATTAATAATAATAATAATTTTATTTATAAAGCGCTGTTAACAAACAAAATGTAGGCTCAAGGCGCTGTAATAGCATTACAAACACAAACACAAGCTATTTCAAAAACTGTTATTTGGGAGGTTATTTGTTTTCGGTTCTTTAAATGATGTAATATAATAAAATCACATTATTTAAAATTTTGTTTCTTAAAGTCATTAGTAAAAAATTAGCCTTAATTTGACCTGTTAACTATTTTTTAATGTTTCATCCCTATATTGGTTCTGTACGGTTGTTATTACTGAAAGTAGTAATGGCTATAAGCATTCCACTGCTTATAAATTCTTTTTGTGGCCTGCCTCTCAAGTAACTCCTAACCTTAAATATTGGGTGTGGCAGAACTATTTCACACAGACAGGAGAACGAGCAAAGGCATGTATCTAGCACTTAAACCAGAAAGCTTTAGGAAGGAGGGGCTTGCTAACCTTGGTTGCCTAGGAGAAAGAAAACTCTGAATCCAAACTTCTGCTACCTTGTGGCCAACTCAGTGAGAAAATCCATAGTTATATTATGACTGAATGAAACATTTACAAATGAACCCAATCTATTGTCAAATCAGTTAGGCAATTAGTCCTTATCAAGTTATTGTCATTTTTAACTGAACAGATTCATATACTGTTTATACATTCTATTCTTTGCTAATTTCAGGAACCTACTGGCTGTTTGTGGGTATAGCCATTCTAGGCCTTATGTTCTTTGGCATTTGTCTTCCTGAGACTAAAGGGAGAAAACTGGAAGATATTGAAGATCTGTTTTCACAACCTTGGAGTCTGCACTGGAGATCATCTCGGAGCCGTTACACTTCCTTAAAATCTAGTTCATCTTCAAGTTAACCATACGCTAGAAGAAAAACTATACCTTGAGAAAATGTTGTTATTCCTGCTTTAAGAAATACATATTTTAGCTTGTTTGTTTAAGAATTTCTATTTGTATATATGTATTGCTTCTGTGATTTTATTTGTGAGCATTTACAGGGTGTCAATGTAATATCTAATTTGTCATCCTAATGTAAATTTGAGTTTTAAGTGATATTCCCTAAAAATGTGCCATCTACACTATTTTTTTTTAAAGCTTTTTTTTAACTCTTACAATCATTACGACCATGTTTTTGATTTTGAAACTTAATTGCATATTTTATATTACATTTGATTAGAATAACATTTTTTTTAACAATAAATTTTCCGACTTTTTTTGTAACCTATAGTTCATGTTCTAGTCACAGAGAGGTTTAGTAATGTGACCCCATTTTATTACTGTCATTTAAAAATGCTAAAAAAGAATCCTCAGAACAAAGAACAACCTTTTCCTTAAAAAACAAACTTATCCATTCCTGTTAATTTGTGATGCTTTAGTTTAATCATTTGTTGATTTTCATTTGCTGTTACATTTTATTGTTGTTTTTTTTTGTTGATGTTGTAGCATATTGCAGCATATACTTGTAAATCAACCACATTATACACGTGAAGTGTTTTCACGTTTCTCTTTTGATGCGCCTTCATTTGTTAGTCATACTTTTGGCTGAGAACAATTTTTATAAATAATCTAAAAAGAATATTTACTTAGCATCATCACATCTTTCAATATTAAATTTTATTACTCATACAAATATATAATTTATAATTATACATAGCTTCTTGATCAGGGGTGGACAACCTTTTTCTATCAAGGGCCTCTTAAAAAAAAGTTGGAAATGAGGGGGCCACATATACATATATATACATGTTTACACTCATGCATAATGTTCTTGAACTGTGGAACTAGCGTACTAGTTGTTATCAGCATTGACCTGTTCTTATACTTGTTTATTTTCAAACAAAAAAGTGCTTGTTTACAGATGTATGTAGATCCAAATAATGTAAAAATTTAGGAGCAAAGTTTTCTCCATGTGTAAATGCTACTTCTAGAACCCAGCGGAAGAACTGATTGGAACTTCCATTTAAGGTCATAATAATGTTTGAAGTATCAGCTTCTCCACTAAATGGTGAACTTCGGGTATTGAAAACTGGTTCCAAGTTTTTGATGTCTTAATATTTTTTTTTAAAATTCCACTATCAAGGTGTCCAAAGAAGTCTTATACTTTTCAATCATTTCACCTTTCATCAAAGGAAAATGACAAAACCTGTTTTCACTTGCTTGCCTGGAGAAATGGGAAAGCTTTATTTGAAAACATTTAACATCTGCATACATTTTATGTGCAGACAAACTACTGCAATGATGCTTGTGGTAAACATGAAGTCTGTCGTTCATTCTTCATTAGAGAGAGATATTAGTAACAGAGTCACTGTCAATGTCCTTCTTTCAAGGAAAATAACAATTTCTTCCATGAGATCCAATATTCTTTATGGATACTACTGTGGTAAATCCGAATGTTTTGTTTCTAAATACTTCTCGGAACTGCCTGTGGTTAAGACCCCAAACCCTGATAAGTTTGATCCCTAAGATAATTGGATTAGTAACGTTTAATATTTAATGCAGCTTTGCAAAAACTTTCCAGTCTAGAGGTAAGAGTGCATGCTCACAGAATTGTTCTTTAATTTTATTGACTAATCTGTTTTTCTCAGCTTAAGCATGGGCACCATCAGTTGTTACACTTGCCATCTTGTTCCCCTTGCCAATCCAACACTTTCAACACAGTTCTTTATAGCATTGAATAAATATTGGTCTTAGATTGTGTCTTTGATTGAATGTTTGACATATTGCTAATTAAAATAATCTTTGTTTACTTAACACTTTTTAGAATGATATGAATATGTTTTTTTAGTCTCTTCATCATAAGAATGAAAAGTTTCAACAGTTTTTAGAGATAATTATTTATTTTTAATGGTTAGATCTTATGGCACATGGGCACAATTTAGGCCTTGTCATTTTATTGTCAATATATATGCATTAAATATATATGTATATATATATATATATATATATATATATATATAAATATATATATATATAATCTGTGGTAAAGTATTATCTGTGGGCACACCTAATATTTGTAATGTGTCAGCAGACCCCATAAAATGCTTTGGTGGGCAGCATGTGGACCACAGTCTATAATTTGCAAACCCCACCCTGTTCTAGATAAGCTAACTCACTACCAAAAGAGTTCTACTTATAGTTTCATATTTATTTTTAACAAATTTCTAAAAAATGCAGTTCTATTTGTATATGTCAATGTTTAACTGATGGTTGAAGCAATGTTTTTCTACAAAATACAATATACACATTTTTTTATAGCTTTTTTTCATTTCATTGTATTTAGGTACCACTAATTCTGACTAAATGTTGTTGTCAAATAGGATTTTCAGCACATTGATGGATCAAGCTATTGAGAGCTAATTTAAGTAATTATTTGCCTTTGAATGTATCCTACTGAAATAACATTTAGAAATGTGTACACCTGATCTCATGAATTGATAATTTATTGTCTTAATTAGATAACCATTTAGTGTTGGAATCCAAAACAATCTTCACTTAGTAATGCACAATCTTATTGCTTCCAGCTATATATTGAATGTTTTGTGTGTGAAACTCTTTCTGTTTCTCCATTGTAATAGAGATATTTAGTAGGAAATTATTAACAATAATTATTAACAATAATGTTTGTGACTTTTAATATATATATATATATATTTAAAAATCATAATTATAGAGCAAAAATATAATTAAAACAACCACAACAAAAAACAACAACAACATAGATTGAACATTACCATCAAAGATCCTAAAAGTTCAATTAGGAAGATTTTTTTTATGAAACAAAATTAATTACTATAATGTTGTTAGATGTTTACTTTCTATTATTGATTGATTTCAATTGAATGAATTCGATAGAATATTAAAAGGACATTATACAGTTGTTTGTTTAACAAAAAAGTGGTGGCCCCTGCTGATTAGGTGATCTTCATATAATTGATTGGATTACACGCTGAGTAATCATATCTCTACTGATCTGTTGACATAACTATGACAAGAGACAATATACTCATTTACATCAAATCAAACTCTTTTGACTTTAGTATTAGTGAGATGAGATGATTAATTGTCATTACAATGTGAGCTGTTATCAATGATATTCAAATATAATATGAAAAGAAGACTTAGAATTTAGCCTTAACATTTTGTGTATTGCAAGCTAAAGTTATATTAAGTCAGGAAGTTTCTAAATTACCTTTATTTCATTGCTATTTTCAAACCCAGACATTTTGAACTGTTGAGCCTTGTGCAATTCCACATTAAATTTAATCAGATTTTATTGGTACCAGAGTTGGTCTGAAATTAGTTTTATGGCTGTGAATAACTGTTGGTAGGTCTCTTGTGATAAACTGGGTAGTTAATTTCGTTTTTTTTTACCACTTCAAATGGAATCTTTATTTTGAGGAACTTTTTTTTTTAAATATGGGATGTAGCAGATTTTTGAGTCTGGCCATTACACATTTAGTGTTAATTAGACATCCTACATGACTGTTGTGTGTGGATGGAAACGCTATTCTGTTAGTTATTATTATTTTGAAAAAGCTAATCTTTCTTCAAAGCTTACTAAAATTTACAAATGTTTAAACTTAAAATAATTTCCTAATTATCCATTTCTGCCAGTAAACATTTATTGTAGAGTTTATGAATGAGAGCCAACATGTATTGACTGCAAACAATTAGCTGATAATTATTTCTCAAGATAATGAAACATTGATCTTTTGTTTCAGTAGGAAAGCTTCAAACTCCACTTATAGAGATTCTTCCTTAATAGAACAACAAAAAAACAAACCAACCAATAAGCCATTATAATATACTTATTTTTGTAACCTTCAATCAATTTTGTGTGAGAATTGTGAATGCATGATTTTAATTTTTAATTTAAACTCATGTTTTGTTTCATTGAACATTTTTCATAAACATTTATTGAAAACCTTTTTTGTTTTAGAACTTGATTATTTTTCTGGATGCTCTTCAAATAAAAATTATTTGTACATTGCAAATGTTTTCATTCAATATTTGAATTTTCAGGCATTCAGTGTAGAGGCAAGTATAAGAATAGAATTCATTCTCTGACTATAGGGTTTGTAAGATGTGGAACTTGGAAAACATAAATAATACTTTAAAAAAAACAACAACAAAGCTTATAAAAAGTGTAGTTGATCAATTAGTTTGGATCAGTCATGTAATTAAATTTGTAATAGATCTAGACCAGCGGTTCTCAACCTTTTAAGCTCGGCGTCCCCTTTTTACAATCCCCCACTCTGCCATGACCCTGCCCTCAACACACACATACAACAATAGAAGAATAGATAAATAACAATCCATATTTTCAATGGTCTTAGGCGACCCCTGGCAAATCTTCAATCGACCCCCAAGTGGGTTGCCACCCACAGGTTGAGAACCCCTGATCTAGACCAACAACAATAAATCAGTGCGATTAGAAATATTTTTACCAATATCATGTTTTTTTTTATGATCCTATCACATCTGGACCAGTTGGCAAAATGAAAAAGGGGGGGGGGGGGAGAAAGAAAAGGATATCTTGGTGAAATTTACGGTATTCATTTTTAAAAGTGTTTATTTAAAAAGTGGAACGACCTGAATTAAAACTCATGACTCTGCCAGGGAGATGTATATGAAATAGAAGATTGTATAGCTATCTATTGTTAATTTCAAACTAACTTTAAAGTGGTGACCTATAAAGGGGACTAATTCTGCTTATACCACCGTCTCAGTCAAGTACAATTTCTAATTGGTTAATTTTTTTTATTGATTCTTGTGTTGTCAGGTAAAAAAAAGCCAAGCACTTTAGCACTTAACCACCACACCTCCAGGTAAAAAAAAAATAATTGTGTACAATTTCAGCTTGATCAGAGATTAGGTGTTGGAGAAATAACATGTATAAACTTTTGACCAGACAGAGTTGCTATAAGCTTTGTAAAAATAAAGCTTTCAATTTGTCCACTTTTTATTTTTCCAAGATTTCCTGGAAATCATTTAAATTTTGTTGTTAAAAGCATTAAATTGAGTTGACCAATAAGTCAATTTAAACTACAAGGTCAAGACATTGTGCCTATCACATTAATTTTTCCAGTTAAACAGTTTAGCTGCCATTCTATCACATTCTAGTTATCAGTTGCCCTTTTAAACACCAAGTATAAAACAGAAAATAAGAACTGCAATACATCATTTAGATTCAGTTTTTTCATCTTGGAAGGCAGCAATCTTATTTTCACTTCTTGACAGACTAGCCCCATACACGGGCATGAAAACTGAATGAACACTGTTGGTTAATGAGGTATCCTTACTTTTCATGGACTTGTGATAGGTATACCTGAAATTGTATACAACATAAAGTTTACTCATAAATCCTGCAATGCTAAAGTTTGTGATAACTTGTTACTGAATAATAGCTTAATTACAAACTGATTCTTACTAACAGGATAATAAATGATTAAATTGTTGAAATTTATGCACTATTATAAAAAAGACAAAACATAATGAATTTAATATTTTGAAATGTTAAGCAATATTTTATAAGTAGACTTACGACTTTATAAGAACAGGCTTACCTTTGATATTTGACTAAGATGACAGCAACAATAAAGATAAAAAATAGCAAACATAACACCAGAATAATTGGGTACAAATATATCTGTGGAAATAGAAGTAGCCCTATCAATTATTGACAAATAAGTTTCAGTATAGTTAATATCAAATATCTATTACTACTATATTGGCATCATTCTGACCATAGCTAATGCTAGGATTATGAGATTATTCCTAGTCACTTTGCGTTTAAGGAGGCCATAGTATAGTATCACTTTTCAGTGTCATAGATTTCTACATAACATACATTGTCTTTGAGTCTAAAGATTACAGAAGTTAGCAGAATTGTATGTGACTATGTAGACTCTCTTGTTCCTACAGTATTTTTATTCAGCTGTTACATATGACTCCTTACATATGAGTCTCCTAAGAGTTGTAATGAGTAAAATATGTAAGAGTCTCCAAATTTATTCAGAGAGTATGATAGTAAAGTTTCATATAAAGCAACTCCTTCAATGGGCATTCAATAAACTACATACCCAAAGTTTGTTCATTTTGTGCATGCTTTTCATTTCAGTAATGAATAATATTTTTTTAGGAAATATTTTATTATGGTGCTTTTTTTTTAATTTCAGATTAGAGCCATGAGTAATAAATAATATGTGGATCTGTTAAATGAGGGCTTTTAATGATAATGATTTTAATGAAAAAAAGATAATAGAATAATGGACAGCAATATAAATACATGAAATGTAATATTAATTATGAGAAACTTTCCTACCGTGTCAGAGCGATGGAGCACATTGGTCAGATGACAGGGTAAATATTTGGTGAGATTCAAAATTTTTGATTGCATATATTCACCAACTTCTTCATTTGATAAAATCTGACCATCCATCTTGATCATTGGATAATACACTTGGACTTGACTGAAGAAAAAACAAACAATAACCACCAATTTCAAATCTCATTAAAATTCTAACTTTTAATTTTAAAAAGTCATTTAAAAAAAGGACATAATTTGTAATGTCTATACACACAGTTTACATTTATGAAAAAAAAAAAACATCAACACATGGCCTTGTGTGAATGAATGAACGTTATAAATATCTAATCATATATATAAGGTATAATAATTTGAAAACAGGTTGATAAATGTAATTATTCTCACTTACCTATTTTCAAAAGTATCTAGCCTGGCTGTGTGCTGAAGTTCTACTATTTTTGTGTTGTTCTGTTCTATACTGATGAAATAAGCTAGCAACGAGTCAATAGATGTGATGTTGGAACTGCAAGCTAAATACAATGCCTTTGTTCTATCTAGGTCATTGGATACAAGTAAATAGAATTTATTAAAAAAATATCTCAAAATTACCTTGTTAAATAAGTTAATTATTTAAGTGAAAATGAGCTTTGGCATTAACACATTGTAATTAATTCATGCATAGTTTTATTGTTAACCATTTTTTTTTTTAAAGTGTTTTTAGATCACTCTCTCTTCTCATCTAGTTCTAAATCTTCTTTAAATTTTACCACCTTTATAAGCAATGACCTCCCTAGCTAAATTAAATAAACTAAAGACATCCTTAATTTTACCTTGCAGTAGATGAACCCAACAGGGGGAGAGCCATTTTTATGTGTTTTATTTTAGTTGCATTTTATTTTTTTCCCAAACAATAAATCCAAATAATTTCAAATAATAGTGAATAACAAGTTCCCCCCCCCCCCAAATTAAATTAAAGCTATTGGGTTATCAGGAAGGAGTTTCCTCATGCTAATTTCAGAATGTTTTTTTTCAAATGTGAAAAAAAAAGTGCAATAAATTCTATATCTATTTTAAATAAAAAATATAAAACAACTAGAGATGATGATGAAATGGAGATTGTAAAATGTGACTATTGGACACATTATCACTTTCTCTCTTAATTGACAATACTAACATTGATTTGACCTCATTAAATTAAATTAATGTTTAGTTTTATAAACTTTATTTGGTGTTACATAAAAATAACATGTATTTCTCTTTAATTCTATACCAAATAAAGCATTTTCTGACCGCAAATGACAAAGCTATTGAAGCTTAATCATAACAGGGGAGTGAAATAGTAATGAGAAAAATGAAGAATTCCGACTAAACGTGGAAAAATAATCACGAAGAGAAAGAGTTAAATATTTAACAATCAAGATTTTTAAAATCTTTTTTTAATTCATAGGCCTCATTTTTTAAAAACAGAACTATCAAAGATAAAGGTCAAGACTTGAAGGTCAGGAAAAAGCAAACTCAGAATAATTTCAAAATTTGACTTCAAATTAGTCTGATAAATTGAAATATTTTTCAATAAAAAACCCCCAACTTAACACTTGTTATGGCATGATTAGGAGTTAGTTATTTGTTTTGGGAATAGGGGGAAGCTTTTACATAGTGATGATGAGGTTAGGTGATAGAACTTTAAAAAGTAAGTGCGATATAGGAGTCGACATAAACAACACGCTTTTCTTAACAACGTAGAATAAGAAGCATTTTATAGACAGCTAGAAGTAGATGACATTCGACAGTTCCCTTCATGAGTATTAAACGTGTTTGATGTTCACCAGCTGAGTCAACTACCTCTATTAATTGTTTTAGCCTTTCACTGGTGTTTTCAGTTTCAGCATTATAAGTTCAGTGTTACCCCATTTGGGTTTGTTTTCATTGGACACAGCGGTAGCGCTTAACACACTCCATTCATTTTAAAAGCAATTTTCTTCTGCTAAACTACATCACTTCTCTTTAGTTAAGTAGAACATAATGGTTCTACCCTAAGCTCTTGGACAGAAAAAACAAACTATACAGTAAAAGAACTCTGTCTCCCTTAGAACATCACTTGTCCTCCCTAATTGAGAATCAAGACTTTAAACAAGCAAAAGATAAAAAAGGTGAAGAATGCTTATTGGCAGACAAATTTCTCAATACTGTAAGATTTATTTTCCTTTTCAACTTCAAACTAAATTAATTAATTACCACTGTTTAATTAAATAATTGGTTAATTTTTGAAAATCGATTTATGTTCTGTTAGGAATAATGAATAAGTGTGCAAAGTTCCAACTTGATCCAAGAATGGGAATGGGAGAACTAATGTTATTAGAGTTTGTACCAGACAGAAAGACAGAGTGAGTTGATATAAGATTTATAAATCAAACTGTGAAATAAATTTTATGTTTTGTGCATGATACCTACTAATATTTGTTTGATGAACTGAGTAATACACTTTATTCCCACTTTGATCATAGGCATCAGCTAACAAACGCTCTTGCTCGGCTAATAAGTTGTTTGTGTTGAGCTCACACATGTGACCTATCCAGCCTTCATTGCAGTAACACTCAAAACCTGGCTGTTTATTTCTGCACATTCTGTGACTTACATTTACATAGTCAAAATTTGGAAGACACACTTCAGGAAACGCAATGCACTCATCTGTGTCAGTTTCACATTGCAGGCCTGTCCACATTACAGGACACTGACATTTAAATTTGCCTGGTAGATTAATACACTTGCCATTGTTTTGACAAATATCTTTAGTAAGAGCACATTCATTGACATCGACTTCACAATAAACACTGGTCCAATTAACTGTGCAAAGGCAATCATATGATCCTGGTTTGTTTAGGCATGTTCCACCATTTTGACAAAAGTCTATCTTTGATGTACATTCATCCACATCTTGCTCACACAGCAAACCAGACCACCCATCTTGACATTCACAGTAAAAGCTACCATTGACATTGACACAGGTGCCATTGTGATGACAAAATGTAGTTTCACACTCATCAGTATCTTCCTGACATTGTTCTCCTAGCCAGCCATCTTGACACTCACATTGAAATCCACCAATAACATTGTGACAGGTAGCATTATTGAAACAAGCTCCTTCTTGACACTCATCAATGTCACTATCACACAGTAGTCCAGTGAAACCTTCTGAACACAGACACCTGAAACCTGCATCTATATCAACACAGCTTCCATTATTGTGACATGGTCCTGACAGACATTCATTGACATTCAGTTCACAGTGAGCACCTTCCCAATACTCATGACACAAGCACTTGTAGCTGCCATATTGATTGAAACATTTTCCATTGTTGTTACAAACTTCACTTCTCTTGTAGTTTGTCTCACTGTCACCAGAAAGGTCTACAAAAAAAAAAAAAAAAAAGAAGAAGAAACACACAAACAATGAATGATTCTTAGATATAAGTATCATATATCTAAGAAATAAAAAGAAACAATCATAAATAAAAACAAAAATTTATAGATTTTATTTGATTAGTTTGGATTACCTCCATGTTGTTCCTGAGTGCTTGAATATTTAATTAAGGACTATTATTAAAATTTTAACTGACCACCGCAGACAATGGTTATATCTGCAATGCATGTGAAAAAATATGTAGTTCACAGCTGGGCTATGCAGCCACCTGCAATACTGCACTCCCCATTATTCTTTGGACCCGAAGGCAAGCCTAATTTAATATTTATTTGGATATGTCTACAAATACAATAACTTATCTAAACTGCCACTAGCATATTATTTCACTGAGGTTTTTAATCTCTAGACCCAAAGGCAAGCCTTAAAATTTTTTATTTAGATAAGTTTACAAATGCCATAACTTATCTAAACTGCCACTAGCCTATTATTTAACCAAAATTACACAAACTAATCATGTTTTATTATTTAACAGCTACAAATAAAAGATAATATATTCAAATATGTGCCTACCAAAATATTCTAAACAGCTCCCATTTTCAGAGCATGTTACACTGTAGTCTATTTTATCTCTGCTTATTTCACCTGAGCCGTCTGTAAAAAAAAAGGAAAAAAAAAGGTTTAAATAAACAATCTTAAAACAATATTTTGTACTTATTAAAAAATCAAATTAGTAGAAGTAATATATAATAAATACATATTATGTAAACACAACAGTGACCTACCAGACAAAACTGAACAACTTTCATTTGGCATGCATGTTACATTGTAAACAATTTCTATTTCTCCTGATGATTCTAAAAAGACAAAGAATGAGATTATTACTAGAAAAAGGAGAACAATATTTTAAATTAATCCAAATGTGAAAAATATGACATCATTAAACTAAGAAAAAAATTTCTTCAGAATGACAATTTTTTTTTTAGAAAACTTAATTTTAAGTTTTCATAATGTGGTGCTCTGAGAAAATATTTTAACAAAAGTTAGTTTATAGACTGACCTTGACTTACAAACAGGTCACATTCATTGATATCTTGCCCACAAAGCAACCCTGATAAACAAAGCATAACTCAAAGATTATTATGCAAAAATAAATATTCTAACACAACAGTTATTTCAGTCCCCTTAAAGTGTCAAACAATATCTGCACAGTGTGCTTAGCCCAGGAAAGATGCACATAACCTTAACTTGTAAGAAAACAGCAATTTTAAACCTATATTTATTTTACAATTATTACATTATGTGTTCAACACGCAATTTACCTTTACAATAAAATGTGTGTTTTTGCATTTAGTGAGTTTATAGAATCAGTTTTAGAATTAAGTATGTGTCATAAATAAAACTAAAATATCTCTTTAAGAAATGTTAGGACATAAGGCAGACAATGTAAAGCTCATCTGTTTCTAAGGCAGACAGTTAAAAAGATTTATCATGTGGCTATCACAATGTTCAACTGTCTTTACTTTTCCCATCTAGTGTTAGGTACACATTAGAGTTGAGTGGACTCAGGAATGCCATAGTAACAATCCCAAAGCTCAAACTGGTAACCTATCAATTCAGAAGTCAAGCAGTTTACCTACCACTGTTCTACCCCCTCTACACATCCAACAAGATCTACCTGTAAATCCCTGAAGACAATGACAGGTGTAGCCTTCAATCTTATCTTCACAGGTTGCACCATTGTAGCAAGGATTACTGGCACACTCATCAATCTCATACTCACAATTCCTACCAAAGTAACCTTTAAGGATTTCAATTGAAATATGATTAGAAAATTTAAATTTCTTCTTTTCAAAACACATTGTTAGAACTTTAGTTGATGAGTTCATTTATATAAAAACTTTGATTATAAGCATAAAAAAATGTATTTAGTTTCACAATTAGCTGTAACAACTAAATGGCTTTTTTTTCTTGTTGATTCAACTACTCTTCAATAAACCAATAACATAATGGTAAAAAAAAATAAAATAAAAATATAATAATTGCTTAATATTGTTAAATATTAGATTTACCTTGGCACACACATTCATAGGATCCTGGAATATTAATGCACGTTCCACCATGTTGACAAAGTTGTTTATTGAATGCACATTCATCCACATCAACTTCGCAATGATTACTTGTCCAATTATTTGTGCAATGGCAATCATATGATCCTTGTTTGTTAATGCAAGTCCCACCATTCTGACAGAGGCCCATCTTTGCTGTACATTCATCGACATCAACATCACAATGATCACTTGTCCAATTAACTGTGCAAAGGCAATCATATGATCCTTGTTTGTTAATGCAAGTCCCACCATTTTGACAAAGGCCCATCTTTACAGTACATTCATCGACATCAACTTCACAATGATTACTTGTCCAATTATTTGTGCAAAGGCAATCATATGATCCTGCTTTGTTAATGCAAGTACCACCATTTTGACAGAGGCCCATATTTGTGGTACATTCATCGACATCAATGTCACAATGATCACTTGTCCAATTAACTGTGCAAAGGCAATCATATGACCCTGGTTTGTTAATGCAAGTCCCACCATTTTGACAAAGGCCCATCTTTACAGTACATTCATCGACATCAACATCACAATGATTACTTGTCCAATTAACTGTGCAAAGGCAATCATATGACCCTGGTTTGTTAATGCAAGTACCACCGTTTTGACAGAGGCCCATATTTGTGGTACATTCATCGACATCAACGTCACAATGATCACTTGTCCAATTATCTGTGCAAAGGCAGTCATATGATCCTGGTTTGTTAATGCAAGTACCACCATTCTGACAGAGGCCCATCTTTGCGGTGCATTCATTAATATCAACTTCACAATAAACACTGGTCCAATTAACTGTGCAAAGACAATCATATGACCCTGGTTTGTTCATGCACGTTCCACCATTTTGACAAAAGTCTATCTTTGATGTACATTCATCCACATCTTGCTCACACAGCAAACCAGACCACCCATCTTGACATTCACAGTAAAAGCTACCATTGACATTGACACAGGTGCCATTGTGATGACAAAATGTAGTTTCACATTCATCAGTATCTTCCTGACATTGTTCCCCTAGCCAGCCATCTTGACACTCACATTGAAATCCACCAATAACATTGTGACAGGTAGCATTATTGAAACAAGCTCCTTCTTGACACTCATCAATGTCACTATCACACAGAAGTCCAGTGAAACCTTCTGAACACAGACACCTGAAACCTGCATCTATATCAACACAGCTTCCATTATTGTGACATGGTCCTGACAGACATTCATTGACATTCAGTTCACAGTGAGCACCTTCCCAATACTCATGGCACAAGCACTTGTAGCTGCCTTGAGTGTTGATACAGTTTCCATTATAATTACATTTTTCATGACTACTTTCATTTGTTAAACTGTTTTTATCAATATCTTTATCTAAATGGTAAAGAAAGAAAAGGAAACTAATTATATACAAGTAAAATAAATGTGAAATAAAAATAACAAAAAACTTTTTTTTTTGTGTGTAAAAAAATTGATTATCATATTCATGATCAATCAAATGTACAATGAAACATGTTTTGTTATTTGCATTGTCTTCCATCAATATTGATCTACTACTACTACTTATGCATTTTCAAAACAAACTTTTGCATTTGCATTTATCATTGATAATCAAAAGGGTGTAGACTAATATTTAGACCAACAAGTTAAACATTCACATTTGTCAATCACTTACATTTAAATAATAAAATTAAAAAATGAACTAATTCTGTGGATGTCATAAATGAACAGGATAAAAACAATTGGAAAATGGACAATTATTATTATTATAGGAATAACATTGCCATGTTGGAACTTTAGAGGAAAACAAAATTCATAGTAGTCAACTTAACACTACTTAACAGTGTCCACTGAGGAATTTGTGGTGATGTGGCAGGTCTGTAACTGTACCTCAAATATATCTGCGAGGTCAGTTGTCACTATCCCTTCGGCTATTATAAATATCATTATTATCATTATTAAAAATGTATTTTGTGCGTGCTAGAGTTTTTGACTTACCTTGACTTGTGATCAAATCACATTCATTGATATCTTGTCCACATGAGAAGCCTGAGGAAACAATATTTATTTCCATCAACAATCTTATTTTACTGTGAACATCTTTAATAGAAACAAAGACTCAACAAAATTTTAACAGATTTTAAAATTCTTTCAGATTTAAATTCTTCCCTAGTGCCATTAGAGAATGGAATGGGTTGCCTGAATCAGCCAGGAAAACCAAAGACTTAGCAGAGTTTAAGTTATTGTTTAACATTGCATGAATAGATTGACACAAGAAATGCGTAAGACATAATTATCTTCTTTTTTGAAGAAACGTCTGTAATATATAAGATAAGATTCTTCTTTTTTTTTTTATAGAGTAATACTTTGATGTGGTTAAGTTGTTTTTAAAATCTCTTATGAGAGAGACAGACAGAATGGCAGATGTACATAAACCTGTGTCAGGAGCTTGATCTATACTTTTAATTTTGTTCTAAATGTATTCAAATATTTTGTTGTCTGTCTACAGTTTAAGTCAACAGGTACTTCTTGGATGATCTCTTTTACTCTTGATTTGTATTTTTTCACCTCAGTGTTTTAAATCTAAAATTAACAACACCAACATTTAAATTAACTTTAATTAATGGAGATGTGTCATGTGTAATAGTTTAATGCTTTAAAGGCACGATAAAATGAGAAGAAAATAGCGAAGATGTGATCAGAAGAACATATCCATAAATTGCTTGAAACACTTGATACATCATAGTGCCCTCAAATCTAAATATATTATTCAGAGCAGTTAAAGCTTAAATTTTGTTTGTTACCCGTAAAGCCTGGCTGACAATGACATGTGTAGCCTCCTATAATATCATGACAGGTTGCACCATTGAGGCAAGGATTACTGGCACACTCATCTATTTCAAAGTCACAACTTTTACCAGAGTAGCCTGGACATAATAATAAAGAATACTTTTCTTATTAAATAATAAGCTTAATTGTATTTTTAAACAAACTGTATTAATTAGAACATTCACATTAGCTTCAGACTCTGAACTTGTAACTTGTCATGTGCATTGAATGTCTCAGGTTGACTAAAAATGCTTTACGGTTTAAAAGAGCTAGAGAGCTAGCTAGATGGTCAAAATTATGCTCATTTGGACTGTATTATAAGAAAGAGTTCCAAGTTCCAGCTAACAGAAAGGAAACTTAAAAAAAAAAACACAGAAAAAAGTCAAAAAATTAATTGAACATCCCACAGTTAGTCTCTAATACAAAGAATGTGGTCATACTTGTGCCTTAAGCATTAGATCAATATGGTCTCCATTTAAAACACTCTTACTCCCAACACTACCTTTGAATATAACTAATGCTATATCCTCATCACCAGAATTTCATGTTTACTGTAATTAAGTATCAGGCAATAGGCCTATAGTTGATTAGATATTTTTTTCTTTAAGACTAAAAGTATCATTAGTAAAAATTACTTAACCTAAAGTTAACCCCCTTCTAAATCATAGCTATGGTGTTATGTGGTCAGTTCAAAGACTTTTCATACGTCCATCTGAATCTACCAGCCCATGGATGTCTATTTGTTTGCTAAGCATCACAGCCACCAGCTCTACACGAGACTGTTCTTAAAATCCTTCGTGATTTAGTTTATAGACAATGAATTTGTAACTATTAAGAAAAAGAAAAAAAAAGAGAGGGGGGGGGGGGGGAGATAGTTTGGAATGAAAACAAAAAAAAACAACAACAAAACCCATTGCACTTTATTTGTATTTTACAAGCCTAGGTTGTAGCTTCATAAATGTCCTAGCTAAAACCTCATGCAGAACCAAGGGTCCTCAGCCATAAATATTTAGGCCCCAGTCATCTGGTTACATCTTTGCCTTCCCACCTCATGCCAAAAGACCTTCAAATACATATACATAAACATTCATAAAAAGGTATAAATGAAACCTCTTCTGTTAGTCCCTGGACTAGAGTCCTGTTTGTCCCACCTCTTCTGGCATTGGGCTTGGCAGGATGGCAGGGAATGGAATCAGGCAAGCAGAGGTGACTTAATAGTGCATAGGGCCCTGGGCGAGTGTCATATGAAGGCCAAGAATATTTGTACGATGGGCGGTGAAAAAATATGATCTGATCACATTCTTAATCATTGGGCCTTCCTAAGGCGTGGAGCCTGGGGCGGTTGCCCCACTCACCACCCCATAAGGAGTAGGGTTCAAACTTGGGACCATCGAGAGGACAGCCTGAACCACACGACCAGGCAGTTTGTGTATTACCTAATGTACATTGACAGACATAAGATCCTGGGCTGTTAAGACAAACACCATGAGCACACAACTCTTCAGCGAAGGAGTCACACTCGTTTACATCCTCCCCACAGTGATCACCAGTGTAGCCGACCATGCAGCTGCAGTTGTAGCCTCTGTGGAGGTCCTGGCATGTTCCTCCATTTAAACAGATCACATCCAGGCAGTCGTCTTGACTGACATTGCACTCTACACCTGTCCATCCTGAAATAATAAATCAAATATTCTCGATTTTACATAGATCTCTAGGCCTAATCGTAAGAAAGTATTGGGTGTGTATCTGTCCTGTGCACTACAAGCTCATATTTTTTTGCGTGCTATCGAACTAATTTTTAAGAGAGATGTTTACGACAGTGTGAAGATTTGAAGGAGAAAGTGTAAACAAGTGATAGAAGTGTGTTGGTTATTCCTTTTCGTTCTATTGAACTCATTATTACATAAATGTTATTCTACAACCTTTCGTTGGGGTTACTTAGGTTTAGATTTTGCTAGGCTACAGCAATATACTGTAATACTGTTTAGATTAGCAAAACACTAAAGTTGACGGACTTTGAACGCGATATATAGTGATGGTGGGGTTAAGTTTGTTTATGTATGTTAATGAAAGTGAAATTTGACCATAGTCAAGACCAGTCCAATTTAATTTTTTTCGGCAAGTAATGTCAAGTACCCCTATCATGAGTTGGCAGGAATTATAGAGAATTTAAACATTTCAGTATCACCCTAGGCTTGAGTCGAACCAGAGACTCTACTCTTGTAGTCTTGATTATAGGCCTACAAGCTGGGGGTTTCGCATATCGCATATAGCGTGGTCGAGAGGCCAAGTGCGCTTGAACTTGGCTTGGCTACCTAGAAGGGGGCTCGAGGTTTGACACCCGACTCGGGCAGAGTTGTGTTTACTGAGCGCATAAAGGCAGCACGGAAAACAAACTCCTAGATACCCCCCCCCCCCCCCCCCCACAGGTCCACAAATGAGATTGGACCAAAAAGCGCTCTGAGCATGCTATAAGCATGAAAGTAGCGCTATATAAAAGCTATAATAATAATCGCCTAATAGGCCTACTAGAAAAATAAACCCCGTCAAAGCTGCCAATGTTTTTTTCATTCCTACCTTCCATGCACACTTTAGCACCAGTCCCAGGGTCACAGCTATAATGCCCAGCAATGTCTTCATCATGGGGAATACACAATGTTTGACAATTTGTGCCGTAGTAGTTAGCAGAACAATTGACCTCGACTGCGATGCGCATCTCACTGTAAACACAAATATTTCTTCATTTTAATAGTCGATTGAGTTTATGATAAAGATGAACCAACGAGGAAATACACACTGGATATGCTCACAGCGATGTCCTGAAACACAGAGGACCTCGTCCATGTCAATAATATTCTTATTTATGTTAAGTTCTCTTACCACTTTTAAAATCTCACAACTAGTGCACCAAGCACGCTTTTTTATTGTTTAAAACATGTTATAGTCATAAGTGCTTCTATTCACACTGAACTAAACTTCCTTAGGTTCTCCCGCGCAATGTGCGAAAAGTTCTCTCCACGGATACCGGCCATAGGCGATTTCCACAGCCTCGTCCCAGCTGGTACCCAAAGATTTTAGGTCTTCTAAGAAGATGCGACTCCATTATAGACGTGGACGGCCTTGTTGACTGAATATTTGCCCACCCCTGATCTAGACTGACAATAATACATCTGTGCGATTAGAAATATTTCTTTTACCAATTGTTTTTGTTTAGCGCAATTTCATGCTTTTAGCTTAATCAATGCGCTATGATCCTATCATTTGTCTGGACCAGTTGGAAAAGGGTAGAAATGTATTTAAAAAAAAAAGGCAACGACCTGAATTCGAACTTGTGGACTAAAGCCTTCTTAAGCTTACGCTGTAACCACCCTTCTAGCGAACAGTCTATAACCATGGACATGGAAGATTATATAGTTATCTATTGTTTCTATTTCAAGTTTCTGTTCACTAAGCCTAATATAAATGGGATTAATTCAGCTTATACAACCACTTCAGTCAACTACTATTTCTTTCCCTTGTTTGAGATACCAAACAAAGTAATTTATTACCAGTAGTTAATAAAAATAGTTGGTTATTTTTTTTATATTTATTCTTGTGTTGTCAGGTAAAAGAAATAATTGTGCTAATTTCAGCTTGATCCGAGATTGGGTGTCGGAGAAGTAACAAACTTTTGGCCCGACAGACAGACACACAGACAGAGTGAGTTGATATAAGCTTAGTACAAATATATTCAGTGCTGTGTTTTTTTCCAGTGTATCCAAGTAGTGGGTTGCAATAGATTTACAGGCACCTCTTAATCCGTGTATGCCATATGATTGTGGAGACAATACACAGTTCTCCCAAAGTACTATCGTGACAGCGGATAATTTGTTTCTACAGTCTAAATACATTTTTTGTGTTTCTACGAGCAAATATATCGCTGCTGACGTTACAAATTACTTCATTTAATAAGCGAGTGAAATTTGAAATTGTAGATATGAACTACAGAAAGACACATAGTCTTGAAGTGAATAGTTGGCCTATTTTTTGTTGACACAGTTTAAGTTATTAAGACCTACACTGGAATTCTACTCTGTATATATTATCAATAAAAGTAAAATTCATTTTTGTTTCATAAAAATATTTTTTTCCCCCCAATTTTCGCATTAACTCTTTCTCTCCGTAATTATTTACCACATTCTGGTGGAACCAACGTTGGTATCGTCAGTTAGGAGAGAAAGAGTTAAAGACATATCTACCTGCTGGAGGAGTAAAAGGAACGAACTTGTGACCCAGTGTTGACTTTCTGATAGATCCGTTCGTAGAAGTAGGCAACACTATCTGATGGCGTCATTTCGTCCCAGTCCCAGATGTCTGCATAGAAGATGAACCCACCCTAGAGACGAGATGCACATGGAGACATCAGTCAAAGGAATATATTACTAGAGTGTATTGAGACATGGCTGGTATTCTACAACCAAACACAAAGTATGATAGACGTAATTGAGATTAAAATGCACACACGCCACAGAGTGTAGATATGTTTAACACAAACAAACAGTAATTTGTGTGTGTGTAAAAAACATTTGAAAAAAATCAATATACTTTCCACACATTATTAGAGTTGCTGTTTTTTTTTTTTTTGGTCAAAGTTTCTGGATTCGAAAAATATGACAGATCACTCAATATAAAATATTTTCAATATATCTTATGATAATTTTAATTAATATTCGAATTTTCTAAATATTTGAACTACGAATGGATGCCACAGGTCCCACTATGTACAACTTTACGCGTACACAATTTCTACAGCCAAATACATCAACCCTACTGTAAAATATGGATTTATTAAAAGAAATTTCTACACACCAAATAAGAACATAAAACTAAAATGTTATTTAACCTTGGTTAGGCCAATTATAGAATATATGTATATTTCGGGACCCCTCCAATCAAAAACATTAAGAAACTGGGACAGACACAAAATAGAGCATAGAGATTCATAAAAAAATGAATATTCACATTTGAATAGAGTAACGCCTTTAGAAAAATCACTAAATTTAGAAACCCTTCATCTTTCAGGATAGAAGACCTAAAAGTAAAGTAGCAATTATATATATAACACTGAACCATAATCTTCAAATACAAAAACAAAACCTAATAAAATACTCAGAAAGACGCAAAAATGAAGGCACATTCATTGTTCCTGATGCTGGGACAAATTTGTACGAATACTCCTTCTTCCCTAGTGTTATTACAGCCAGCCAGGAAAACCAATGGCTTGGTAGAATTTATATCATTGATTAACATGCATGGCTAGATTGACCTAGAAACATGCGTAGGACGAAATCATCTTCTTTTTTGAAGCAAAAAATAAGATAAGATAAAATGGGTGAAAATGCTTCATATTTATCACCAGGAGAGACAACTCAAGCAGTGTTACAGGAGAATGACATTGGCAGCAGTTATGTTGCAGTTTTTGTATGTGAAGCAAAAGAATATTTCAAATACAAATTATTCTCTTACTAATGTGTATCAGGGGCGGACTGTCTATATGGGCATTCGGGCTAATGCCCGGCGGGCCGGCAGCCAGATTTGCTGATGGGTCGTGGTCTAAAGGGTCGCTTGGAATGCAGGGCAAAATTTTCGTACAAAAGAGACCCATAGAACGTCACGATCGGCCTTCGCATTACTATTTACAATCTTCTAGCGACTTTCAAGTGTAGCAATATCTTTACACATTTTGCTTGATAATAACCTTTATCCATATAATTTTCTTGTGGTTAGCTTCCATCTCTTATGTATAGTGTTTCCTAAACTTTTTCCTTTAACGGAACACTTCGCACATTCGGAGACTTTACTTGAACACTTGGATTAATTTTTAAGAGAGGTTAATTCACGGGTGGCCTACTAATTAATTATTCCAGTAGTTTGAGGAAAACCTATTCAGGCCTCGTGGAACACTAGGGTTCCGCGCTACACAGTTTGGGAACTACTGTACTAAGTCGTTGACTAGTAATATAATGTCTCTCATGGGCGTAGCCAGGGGGGGGGGGTTTGGGGGTTCAAACCCCCCCCCCCGAAATGAAATCCCCCCCCGAAGGGGGGGAGTCGGAATTTAATGACTGATTTTTTGCTTTGATTTTGTTTATTTTAGGTGAGTTTTTAATACTAAACCATCACTTGCCCCAGCACAACCAAAGGGGTTTTGAGTTTAAAACCCCCTAACAGGGGGTTCTGAGTTTAAAACCGCCTACCAGGAGGGTTCGAGTTTAAAAACCCCTAGCTGGGGTTTTGAGTTTAAAACCCCCTACCAGGGGTTTTGAGTTTTAAACCCTCTACCTGAGGTTTTTGCAGTTAATTCCCCCTCTTGTATAAAACAAAACAAAAAAAAATGTAAACGAAAATCCACTAATTCCAAGAGCACAGTTAAGGAAGATTTTGATTTTAAAACCCCCTCTAAAATTTACGATAAACCCCCTCTTCAATATAAAAAAAAGCTAATTACACACTCAAAATGTTATGAGCGTAGCTAAATGGGTTTTGACTCAGATTTGAGTTTAAACCCCACTTCAGCGGGGTTTGAAGGTAAAAAATACCTCTTTAATAATAAAAAACAAAGCAAATTATGCATTCAAAATGTTATGAGTGTAGTCAAAGGGGTTTTGAGTTTAAACTCCCCTCCAGTGGAGTTTGAAGCTAAAAAGTACCTCTTCAATATAAATAAAAGCAAATTACTCACTCTAAAATCTACGAGCGTAGCCAAAGGGGTTTTGAGTTTAAACCCCCCGCCAGGGGGGTTTGAGGATAAAAAATACATCTTCCGTGTAAGAAAAAAAGCAAATTACGGACTCAAAATGCTATGAGCGTAGCCAAAAGGGGTTTTGAGTTTAAACCCCCATTCAGAGGGGTTTGATGCTAAAAGTACCTCTTCAATATAAAAAAAAGCAAATTACACACTAAAATTATTTGAGCGTAGCCAATCTAATCGGGGGTTTTGAGTTTAAACCCCTCGTCTACAGATGGCTTTTTTTTTAAAGTTTAAAACCCCTCCAGATAGTTTTGAGTTTAAGATCCCCCTACAGAGCATTTTGAGGTGGAAAACCCCCAAAAGATGATTTTGACGATAAAACTTCTCTTTTCGATATAAAATCTAAAGCAAACTACAGTCACTTAATTCCAAGAGCGTATTCAAGAGAGGTTACACATTTTTACCAGTGGCAGGGCTCCATTAATAAACTGCAATGAATAGTCATCTGCCGAAATTGAAAAACACAAAATGTGGCTCAACAAAGATGGCTAAGACAGATTTTAGTAGTCAGTTATAGAGATCGGGTCTAAATCAAGGAAATCCTATGCCGAACTGGGAGTCGACAAATTAGTAAGATTGTGAGAGAGCGATGCATGAGGTTTGCTGGACATGTTCTTCGACAAAATAAATTACGCATAAGAAGAGTTGCAATGATATCATAGTACAACTTGACGCCACTCATTCATGGAGGTCCGCATGGCAGGTGGGAAGAGGCTTCAGACATTACCAGTGACAGATTTTTATGGAAACAGCTTGACGTCAAATGCTCCGAACGGCGCAGTAAGAATAGCACATTAGGTTTTTGAAATAAAACTTTTTAATAGCAGGAAAATGCAGAGTCCCGGGCCCCTTGCTATTAATGGCGGGGAATCTACAATTTTATGGAAACAGCTTAACAGCTAATGCGCCGAACCGCGCGGGAGGGTCTAAGTCAGTAAGAATATCACATTAGGTTTTTGAAATAAAACTTTTTAATAGCAGGAAAATGCACTGTAGATACCTCAGAATATGCATTTTGTTGGTTTTCAATATCAGAAATAGTGCTTGGCGGCGGGGCTTCGCCGGGGGGGGGGGAGAAAAAAATCCCCCCAAACCCCCCCCCCCCGAAAAAAAATCCTGGCTACGCCCATGATGTCTCTTATTTCGTAATGCCCCCATATAATTGACATCAGTGTAAGCATAATAGGACCATAATCAAGTAATTGAAATAATTATGGTTTGGCCATTGTGCATTGACATTGCGTCAGTTTCGT
Organism: Biomphalaria glabrata; assembly: GCF_947242115.1. NCBI lineage: Eukaryota > Metazoa > Mollusca > Gastropoda > Planorbidae > Biomphalaria > Biomphalaria glabrata. The sequence continues at coordinate 7,686,143 of NC_074714.1, forward strand.
AAACTCACCCAAGCAAGAGTTCAGTTCTAGATGCTGTTTAAAACCTTACATATTACGACGACTGGTACGAATGGATGCCCATCAATATCTGCTGGCACACAATTTGAGGGCCGGCTCGTATGGTTATGCCAGGGCCGATTTTGATATCCAGTCCACCCCTGGTGTACATAGACGAAGACTAAATCAATCTAGATTGTTGTAGTTGGTAAATGTGAAGGGAATGGGTTGGGGCTATGATTTAATAAGTTTGCCAAATAATGTTAGAAATAACCCATACTTACGGGCCAAGATTGAAGCGTCACTACAACTGGATTATCTTGAGACCCTACTCTTAAGTAATATCCGAAGGAGACAGAATTTGTGTTTTTATATGTGCCTGCACTCCAGGAGCGAATCAGTTGTCTATACAAAAAGAAATAAAGCAACAATGATTGCAACATAATATAACAGCTGCTATAGGATAACATTAAACATAATATTCCAGCTGCTAGCGGATCACACTGTACATGGCTATGGCACCCCTGTAATAATGCAGTGGGTACCGAGTCACATAGGTGTGACTGGCAACACAATTGCAGACTCTTTGGCCCACCAGGGAGGGCTAATTTCACCCACTGAACAGGCTGTAAGCTTTCATCAAGCCCTGGCTATAATACAAAAAAACAGAAATGGAAAAGTGATTTGAGTGCTGGGACAAGTCCCAAAAAGCCCGTGGAGTCTGGGAGCGCATGAGGCGCCCTGACCACACTCCCCGTGGTGGAGGCTGTCCAGGCCTGAGCTAGCTATTATAGCACAGTGCAGGACAGGCCACTGTCCTGTTGGCTCATATTTCTCGCGGCTATGGCCAAATTTTGATTCACGGTGCCCCCGCTGCGGGGAAGAAGAGGAAACCGTGCCTCATATTCTGTTTGACTGCCACAGACTTGCTGATCTCCATCTCGACAGGCCTGGGAAACCCAAAGTTCTCGACCTGTATAGCGACATTTATGCACTACGCAAGACAGCAGGGTTTCTGTCCAGGGCTTTTGCAAGAGAGGATTTGAGCCTCTCAAGCCCTCACTCTAATGGAGTTTGATGATGATGATGATGATGATGCTAGAGGATAATTTAACATAATGTTCCAGCTGTTAGGGGATAATGCTGGACATAACATCCACTTACCCGTTGAGCTCAAGGATTCTAAAAGAAAATCCAAGGTCACATGGCGACCAACAGAAGAGATCGCAACAAGATCCTCCGCGTTTAACAAAGTAGAGCAGCTTAACCGACAGAACAACACCACACAGAGACTGCTGGACCTGGATAACAAACATTTGAAAAAATTCGTATTTAGGAATCTAAATTCATTTATATATTCAGCTTGGCGGTCTCGACATCTCTCCGTAATACTTTCATCATACATTCGTCATTCTTTCTCATCTATCTATCTATCTATCTATCTATCTATCTATTTATCTATCTATCTATCTATCTATCCATCCATCCATCCATCTATCTATCTATCTATCTATCTATCTATCTATCTATCTATCTATCTATCTATCTATCTATCTATCTATCTATCTATCTATCTATCTATCTATCTATCTATCCATCCATCCATCCATCCACCCATCCATCCATCCATTCGTCCGTCTGTCTGTCTGTCTGTCTGTCTGTCTGTCTGTCTGTCTCTTTCTTCCTCTCTCTATATATACCATAAGCTACTTTTGATACATTATAATGCTTATAACCAACACCAACATATGTGTGTGTCGACATGTTTTTAAGAGCACAAAGAAGAATGTGTGGCATGAACTTTAGGGTGTTACCTAATGTTTCCGAGTTCGAATCCTGCCCACTTCCATCCCCTGCCTTCCTGATGGTGGTTTGAACTAGGACACTGGGAAATTCTGAGGGAACTTCCAAAACTTAGAAAATAAAACGAGCATCTGACAGTTTAATGAGCCGTCTCTACATGTTTGTAAGTCAATTACCAGGACCAGATACAAGGCACATGAGTCGCTTCAATGTTGTATTAGGGACAGCTAACTAGATCTGGGTTCTTTCAGATTTCTATATGTTTAGTGTCCTTACATTGGCTGGGTTAGAAAGAATACATTACATTTTTTATTTCACATACAAAAAAAAAATGCCAACAAAAAACGGCGCATCTAAAAAGTCATTAGGGTAAATATGCAGGACAAATTAACAATATATAATAACTCAGAGGTATATCACATTCAATAGTGAAATTGTGTTACAAAAATTTAGACTTCATATGCGACTATAGAACAAAAGTAAAAAAAAACAAACAAAACAACATGAAACACTTAATGCACCAAGTTTGTAGAGCTCTCTAGAGGTCTGGGTGTAGATACATTTCATGATCAAAGATAACAGTTTATTATCTATGAAGCTTGCTTGAAACGAAAACAATCATAATATTAGGCCTGAACACTGACCAGTGACGTAGCAAGCTGTGGTCGAGACGAATAACTCGTTGTTACGTCACAGGTCTGACGTAGTTTGACAGGCCTACTACGAAGATTGGTCTCGGTTGAAGGCTAGAGCGCCGAGAGGAGAGAGAGAGAGAGAGTGAGGAGAGAGGAGAGAGAGTGAGAAGAGAGTAGAGAGGATAGAGAGTGAGAAGAGAGGAGAGAGAGTGAGGAGAGAGGAGAGTGAGAAGAGAGTAGAGAGGAGAGACAGTGAGGAGAGAGGAGAGTGAGTGAGGAGAGAGGAGAAAGAGGACAGAGAGAGTGAGAAGAGAGGAGAGAGGAGAGAGAGTGAGAAGAGAGGAGAGAGGAGAGAGAGTGAGAAGAGAGGAGAGAGGAGAGAGAGTGAGAAGAGAGGAGAGAGAGAGGAGAGAGGAGAGAGAGTGAGGAGAGTGGAGAGGGATGCAACACATGGCGAGAAGCGAGCGCGATGAAGAGGACATAGCGATGAGTGATACAGACATACAAGAAAGAGAGATTAAAATTAGTCTTAGAGAGAAAGAGAGAAATTAAAAAGGAAACTATTGGTGCATTGAAAAGTAAAGAAAGAAAAAGAAAAAAAAAGCATGTCGGCAATTTCATTTGTTGTGTCTCAAATCGTTTTAAAATGTTGTGAAAACCCCGGGTGTTGCCGTGGGGTAAAAGTTAAGTTTTAGATAACAATCGTAACAATCAACGACTTACTTTTAGGAGCAGAAGCACGAGGAACAGGCACTGACTTAAAAACAACATTGTGGCAAGCAGACATTGAATCCAAAACTAGACATTGATTGCTTGTGTCTCGTATATACACTATGATAGTCGCGATGTACTTTCGTCCCAAGAGCTCTAGTGCTCTGATGGGCACACACTTTGTTTTAGTAGCGGGCCAAAAACTTAAAGAAAAAATTTTGGCTGGCCATACGTTTTTTTTTTTAAATCTGGGAAATGCGCAAAATGTTCCTGAACATCTATAGATGTATTAAACTCTTGAATGAATAAGAAATATCCTAACACGTACTCTGTTCAAGATAAATATTTTCTAGCCCTCTAGCCAAATTTAAGTTATTTTTTTTTTTGTTATAATACTTTTAAAAACTATAGATTATTATTATTATTGTAACGGTCAAACTAGAGCTGTCCAGGTTTGGCCATTTAGCTAGTAATTCTTTTCGAAAGATATACGTCAACAGTCAAATTTATAGGAAAATTGTTATAGCCGTTTATGAGATCTGTGTCTACCCAGGTTTTTGATGTTTTCGCCAATATAATTTGCAAGCTGAATAGAGGAACTCAAATTTTGTTGACTGCAATTGCAAATTTCCAATCAGCTGACGCACCAAGTCTTGAGTTATAAACATTACATTCATATTTCTCTTCAGTTTCCAACTCGTATTGAAAGCTAATGTTTACATTAGCAGGAACATTTTTAAAATTTTTTAATCATATTTACAAAACATGTGGGGGCCGGATTAAACCTTTCTGTACGCCGGAATAGGTCGCGGGCCGCAGTATGTCGATCACAGTTCTAGTGTGATGCCTGAACTGTATTCATTTATTGGCAGAGTGTATTTTAAAGAGTCTCATGGACGAGGCCTATCAACTATCAAAATGTTCTGCCAATTACCAAAATGTTCTGCCAATTATCAAAATGTTCTGCCAATTACCAAAATGTTCTGCCAATTATCAAAATGTTCTGCCAATTATCAAAATGTTCTGCCAATTACCAATTTTTTTTAACCCATCCACATCCAGACCATATAATACTGTTGAACAGTCCAGGTTATTGAGAAATTGTATATAGTTCATGATCATTGACACTATTCAATGTAATATGTTCAGAAATTGTGCAAACTTGACGCTCATTAGGGTATTGTCTTTTATTGTAGACATAATCGAAGTCCTTGATATTGGGATTCTTTCGAAAGAACTGTCTTTAGTTTCTATGGAAGCTCGAAGTTTCCAAGAACCATTAATGTTTTTGACAAATGTAAAAGCTTTGTTCAGAAATTGTTCATAGTTCTTGTTTTCATTTGCTTTTCCTTTTTCCTGCCCTACTCGCATGAAAGTCCGCATACATTTTAAGTCATACAATCCACATGGGCTTACATCTCACACGAAATGCCCGATCTCCGAAGTTTTGAAGGTCAATGTCTTTATTGACTAGTAAAGTTCAACAGTTCTGGGACGCATACACACACAGACGTTTTTATGGATGGTGTGTTGTCATTGTGTGTTCTGTCAACTATCACTATGTTCTACCAAATATAAACAAATATTAGGCTAATTATCAATTATTATTATTAGTTAAATAATTGGTTAATGTTTTGTGATTAATTCATGTTTACTTTGGTACAAGAAATAATTATGCAAAGTTTCAACTTGATACGAGATTGGGTGTGGGAGAAATGACGTGTACAAAAATTGTACCAGACAGATACACAAGACAGAGACAGTTAATACAAGGTTTGTAATACAAAAATCTAAGCCATGTAAACTAACAATTAGCAGAGCTTAAGTCATTAATTAACATGCATGACTCGATTGACACATGAAATGCTAGGAAGTAATTATTATTATTATTATTAAAAAAACAAACAAACTAGGAGTTGGTTTTCCGTGCTGCCTTTAGGCGCTCAGTAAACACAACTCTGCCCGAGTCGGGTGTCGAACCTCGAGCCCCCTACTAGGTAGCCAAGCCAAGCCAAGTTCAAGCGTAAAGCCTTTAATAGATAAGATAAAATAAGATAATCAAACTAGACAGATGATCCTAAGCAGAAGTGAGCAAAGGTCAAGGTTTTACATATCATTGTAGCAGACGTGAAATAACAATAAGCAGTTCTAGATAATTATGAAAAATAAATCTTTAGTCTATCACCATGTAAGTCTATGATCAAACCAAACCTTTCTACTGGCTTAATTACTTATTTGGATTTCTAAAAAAAAAGTTTAAAAATAAATACAATTAGAACTTAAATAAATAATTCTTAGACTTCCACTACACTCATTCATTATTTTTTCTAGCATTTTCGACGCTGTCACGGTCAGCCTGTGTAGACCAGCCCCAGCCAACATGAAAGGGCCTACCAATTTTCCGTTAAATACATTTCCGAAACCATTTCAGCTATTCCCCCCTTGTCCTTTAAAATTAAAGTGCTTTATCCAATACATTGTGTTGTGGGTTTGAGTAGACGAGATCATATCATATCCTGCACTTCAGAACTCGTGCGGGATATTACCACCCCTCTTGTCAGTGCAGTTTTTTTTAAAGTCGGACAATATTAATTTAACTTTAACAAAACAATATACACCAAACAGAATCATTTTTCCTTTCAAAAACATTTCTTCGGAAAACACAGAATTTTATATATTTCTTTTTTTTCCCTAGTAAATATTGCATTACGTCGATTTTTTAATTTCAAAATTAAAAATACATGTGAATTAAAGTCAGAGGCGGCTCCTAAATGCCCCACTCATTTGGATAGGCCCTCCTTGCTCTATAACAAACACAAAATAGAGAGTTATAACAAATGAATATTCAGACTTGATTAGAGCAGTGATTCCCAAGGTGGTCTATATAGACCCCCAGTGGTCTACGACGACTTCCAGGGAGTCTTCGAGTCAAGCAAGTTTGGGAACCATTGGATTAGAATAACACCATTAGAAAAATCAAACTTAGAGACACTTCAGGACAGAAGACTAAAAAGTAAAGTAGCTCTAAAACATAACAGACTGAACAATAATTTACTTATAGAAAAACAAAACCTATTAGAATGCTCAGAAAGACACTAAGAAAGAGAGGCACATTTCTTATTCCATACGCTAGAACAGATTCGTACAATTACTCCTTCTTCTCCAGTGAGATTACAGAATGGAACGGGTTGCCTGATTCAGTCAGAGAAACCAACGACTTAGCAGAGCTTAAGTCATTGATTAACGTACATGACTACATTGACATATGAAATGCGTAGGACTTAATTATATTCTTTTTTGAAGTAACGTCTGTAATGTATAAGATAAGATTGCTTTTGGGAGGGGGGATGCATTTAAAAGTTTGCTCCGTCTAAAAAGTAATATTATTAAATATAGTCAACTTATTAGGAACACTTAAATTCTGGCTGACATTCAGGTCTTAATTTTGTTTTAAACTTTCCATGAGTTCCAAATATGTTCACGTTATTTATAAATTTTATAAAAAAATTTAATTAATTTTATGAAGGTCAGAAAGGTCGTGTCATATTTGTTTCGGACTATCATCACGACGGTTCCAGGTTCGAACCCTGTCCGCTACCATTCTCTGACACCCTGCAGGAGGTTTGGACTAAGACGTAGGCTAATGATCATGTTAGAAAATACCACCCGAAATTTTACATCGCGAAATTTAACAAGTATTTGTGTTTGTCTCCTTCATAATGTTAAAAACAAACAAACATAATAAACGCCAGAAAGATACAGATCATTAAAATGCTTCAATTAAAATGTCTATATCTCACTTAAGTTAACTCTACAAAATTTACTAACGGAAGTAGCGAGTTCGTTTCAATTACAAAGTACCTCACCAACTTTACTCTTGATCACTAAGTGAAGGATACGTCACCAGCAATGCCACTTCCATTTCTTAAAGTGTAGCAATGAGTGTCATTATGCAATTAACACCACGCAATTATATACTTGAGACAATACACGTATCTTAAGAGGTTGTCGCAAAGAAATTAAGTTTGGCCTTGGGAAAAAAATCAAAATTGATAAGTGTAGACTTTTGTCCCATGGCTCGAATGTAATTTACAACAGACTACACGTATGGTGTCTAGTATTCATGGTCTGTACTTTCACAATACATTATACAATGTCAAGGACGCTAAAGTTGTACTTCCTTTTTGTCAACCTTCAAATACAAAATTTAATAAAATACTCAGAAAGACACAAAGATAAAGGCACATTCCTCGTTTCATATGCTAGGACAAATTTGTACAAATGTTCCTTCTTCCCTAGTGCTATTAGAGCATGAAATGGGTTGCCTGAGCTAGCCAGGAAAACCAGTGACTTGGCAGAATTTAGGTCATTGGTTAAATTGCATGACTGAATGCATTACGTGTTGGACGTAATCATCTTATTTTTTGAAGTAACGTCTGTATTATATAAGATAGGATAAGACTAAGATAAGACTAACTAAATAAAAAGTATTTAGCAATAATGTCAACACTATCTCAGAGAGTGGCAATTGGAATAGTAACAATATGGAATCAGTTATAATGTTTTGTATTTGTATTAAATGTATCAGATATATCAATAAAAGTAAACAGTAGAATTTTGACCTGTAATTAAAAAAAAACAACAACATAAGCTAATAAAAATAAGTTATAAGATGAACCCATAGCTAATCAAAGTTTTACTTGGCTAAGTACTGAGATACTGCTACCATAGTTTTACATAGTTACATTTTGAGACACTGCTACCATAGTTTTACATAGTTACATTTTGAGACACTGCTACCATAGTTTTACATAGTTACATTTTGAGACACTGCTACCCACTGGCGGATCCAGAACTTTGGAGTGGGGGGGGCGATTTTTTTTCCAAACCCTAACCCTAACGCCCAGTAAACCCTAACCCTATGCATAAACGTGCTTACAGCATATATATATATATATATATATATATATATATATATATATATATATATATATTCGATATATGAGAATAAAATAAGACTGTTTCTCAATCTTCGGCGAAAAAAAAAAAAACAGTCTTTCTCTTGCAAGCTTGGGGGTCTGGGAGAGCGCTGTAAGCTTCCTCAGTGGGGTTCGGAGCGAAGCCCCGACGCCCAAAAGCGTTTTCTTGCATTTTTCTCTGCAGAAACGCATTCTTCTGACATCTACAGCTTATTATTTATTAGTTGGGTTCGGGGCGAAGCCCCGACGCCAAAAGCGTTTGCTTGCATTTTTCACGGCTGAAACGCATTCTCCTGACATCTACACCTTATTATTTATCAGTGAGGTTCGGGGTGAAGCCTCGACGCTAAAAGCGTTTTCTGGTATTCTTCACTGCAATAACGCATTCTCGTGCCCTACAGCTCATTATTCATTCTATTATAAAGGGCCTTTTGAATAATGAGAAAAATATTCTTATATGAATTTATAGTCCCTTAATACATTGCAAATAAAATCGATTTGTTCTTTGAAAAGATTAGATACCCCACATATTTAGATTAAGGTTTTGAGGATCGGCGCCGAAAAAAAAAATTCGATTAATAATATTCAATAAAATTCCAGTATACATTGCGAGTTATAGTTCTAAATTTATTTAACTAGAAAAATATGAGATAGAGTAAAGGTTGGAAAAAGTCGACTAGGAAATGATTATCTGGCTTTTGAACTCATCTCAACCGTGACTGTTATATTGAAAAATTTCGTTTGAATTAAAACTTTTCCAAAGCAAAGTCTTTCTTAAAATAGTTATGATAAATTCATGTCAAATTACACAAACTCTGTCTGGAAAGGGCAAGGGCGGTAAAATGAAAACTATTAATTCTCGCTCCTTTTTATAATTTCTGCTATTGATTGCATTTTGCATTAAAGAATAGGGGTTGGGCGACTCGATATAAGAATTTACTTTATAGCATATATAAATTATATTAGTGACAGATTTTTTTTTATTTTGTAATTTCTTACTATAATACAAAAAGAAAAGTATTGATTTGTCCGATGGGGGGAAGGGGATTAAATGTATCGCACTTCCACCTGTTTATATTATATAGATATTCGACTAATTTTGTTCACATACTATGATTTCTCTATAACAGTAGAACCCCCCCCCCACTCAAAGATGGGAAGGGCGGTAGAGGTATTTTCTCTTCCCCTTCCGATCGGTCAACAGGTGAACGAAATTATATAAAGACCGGTTAAAATACCAATAACAAGTTTTAATCATATAGATATTTAATTGATTCTGTTAGCAAACTGTGACTTCTACAAATAAATAAGACCGCCCCCCCCCACTCGAAAGTTTATGGTGGGGGGGGGCGGATTGATGCCATCACCCCCTCCCGACCCTACCAAATTAGACAAAATACTAGAAGGGGGGGGAAATAATCTAAAAATAGGTTGAAATATAAATAATTAGTATATATTATTAACATAAGTAATAAATTCGCATACAAATTGTGTGAATTCTATACTATAATTCGTCCCTAAGGGGGGGTCGGTCGAGTGGGGGGGGGCGATCGCCCCTACCGCCCCCCCCCCTGGATCCGCCAGTGCTGCTACCATAGTTTTACTTAGTTACATTTTGAGACACTGTTACCAAAGTTTTACTTAGTTACATTTTGAGACACTGCTACCAAAGTTTTACTTAGTTACATTTTGAGACACTGCTACCAAAGTTTTACATAGTTACATTTTGAGACACTGCTACCATAGTTTTACATAGTTACATTTTGAGACATCGTCGTGCGTATCTGCACAATGTAACATTGTTGGACATAACCGTCGCACTATAACTGTGAGCAAATTGTTGATCCTTGTTTGTACATGTTAGAGGACTCTACACTGAGGCTTTGGAACTTCTTGGCCTTTGATTGTTTATTGTTATAAGTTTATAACTTGTCTTTGGAGAATTGATGAATAGAGGGGAAAGGGCGGTGCGATATCTCTAATGCTTCTGGCCAAGTTTTAAACTTTGTTCCCAGAAAGTTTTCCAATCCACGTTTTGAATCAACTACGTATTGCTAGGTTAAAGTTAACCTAAATGTATTGCGCTATTTGTCTATTTTATTGTAACCGCATTTAGAATAACATGTTTACTGTTGTCTTAGTCTGAATCTGAACATTACATTGAGACACATTGTATAGGATTCAATGTTGTACATACGAAGGCAAAACTTTCCAGTAAGAGATTATAAATAAATAAATATAACTTTTGACTAAGGTGGGGGATAGTGACCGTCATTTGTTTCAAGTTTGCGATAGAATGAATATTGCGCCTCAATGATAGCATTAAATGAAAGTAGAAACTGAGGAAAATGCAAACAGGGATGACCTCACCTTCATCGAGGATCTTAAGGCAGTGAACACCATTAGGGAAGAGACGGCAAGCTTTGCTAGAGACTGATTTCTATGGAGACAGCTTGCCGCCTAATTTGGTGGAGGATTAAGGCCTAAGTCTATGGCTAAGGAGTACTAAGGAACATAATGTTAGATACTAGCTCATACAAATTCAAAACACCTGGCTTCAACCACTTTTAAAACACCAATTCAATACGTGTTACCATTGCCTTTTAAATATTACCTTTTCTCTACACCAGATCAGGATGTCGACGTATGTAAATATGTTCACATGTATATTTTGTTCATTTGAGTAGGCCTTAATTAAATGTTAAACCTAAACGGTCGAACATCACTAAGCATAAAGAGAACAAACCCCAAAATACAATTGTTTACCAGCACAATATAACTTCCACGATGTACAGAAGACACTTGTAGATTTGAGAATCTGAAATTCTTTTCAACTTAACAATTGAAGGTTCGCATTTCAAGCTCTATAGTGCAACTTTAGACCTACGCAGATCAAACTTCCATTTATCCATTTGTTTGGAGGAAACAAAGAAACCTATTCATTCAACTTTTAAATGATCTCTGAAAATAGTGTTCTATATTTAAACTGTACATTTGTTTACAATTCAGTGATTCCCAAAGTCCGAAGTGTTCTATAGAGACCCCTAGCGATCAATCACGACTTGCAGGGGTCCGCGTAAAAAATAAATTGGAGATCAATGAAATCTCAACAGGGTCTACGATAGTGGATCTTATTGGAACAGGTCGAGACTTTAAATTTCATTTCTCTTTAATGGAATGAGCTTATGACTTGTACCTTACGTACTCTTTTACAGTTTAATCCTTGTTATTCACACGAACTTTAAAATCTTATTTAAATCGCATTTTTTTTGTCTACAGTCTACACGAAACTAATATAAGATAGTTGGGTCTGAATAGACACGTGGACGATCACTATCAAGCTGCTAATTGTCTTTCCATCTTTATATCTAGTCTGAAAAGGTTTCAAAATTGACAATCTTGATGGCTGCCTGGTCGTGAGGTTTGCGCGCTGGACTGTCGTTCGGATTTATCGATGGTCGAGGGTTCAAATCCTGCCCGCTCCCATCCCCCGTCGTCCTGCGGGAGGTTTGAACTAGGAAGTAAACTATCTTCAATTCTGAAGGAACATCCGAAATATGTAAAACATTTTACAAAACATCTTCTAATGAAAAACAAAAACAAAAAAGAGAATAACAATCAAACAAACAAAAAATAAAGGCATAATGGCCGTCATTGGCCGAGAAATTTTAATATTAAACCCAACGAAACTGATGTTCAATATCGAAATGGTATTTAGAATGTAGCGCTCTACAATATATTTTTTTTGTGATTTCATGTCACGTAACATTTTATTTTGCTTAGTTTTGAATTTTAATTTCATTAATAAATATATATGACTTAGAAATCAGTTTGAAGTTTGTGAATTTTCAAAGTTGTATAATTAGCTAAGCGGGAGGTCTACATGACAAGGGGGGGGGGGTCTACTAGACAAAAAAAGTTTGGTTCGAAAATGACTTGCGGGCTGAAGTTGCGGGTCGTTGGGTCGGCATCACTTTATTGTGTACATGGGACTACACAAAGCTATCAAAAGTTGACAATGATGTTATGGGAATCGCTGATTTTACGTACAAACAACCTTCACGTGACACGTAGTGCTGACAGGCTTTACAATCCAGAGTATACATTGCGTTCATTACAAACTACAATGAAGTCACCACTTGCCACTGTTATCAGATAAAGCAGTATGGACAAAGTTAGTGTGAATTGGAAAAAAAAAGAATTTATGCACGTT